>NC_045163.1:11725881-11735881 GCF_900700415.2 Clupea harengus | reverse complement strand
GCTATGTGCTTGTTTTATTTAATGCTCTTTAACGTCAACGACAGGTTGCCTCAAATCTTCACAAGTTAGCTAGCTGTGCACATAAAGCTAGCTGGAAAGCTCAAGATCAAGTTAAACTGCCAACTAGCTAGAATTTAATTAATTGATGACTGTGAATTCTAATGTTGTAGAATGTAAATGTATTCCCTTTTAAGGTTATAATCAGCCTGGCCCATTTATATTAATTAATGCATATTAATATTATCACCTTTAGTGGTAGCCTAATGCCACCATTCCTATATTTGATACTGATTCACAGGAGAGTGCACTGACAGAAAGGTTTCATTGTCATCAGCTGTGGTTTTGCACACTGCCACATCTAGAGCACAGGGTTGTCAGTGCAGATCAGACCTTATATTTTATGTACAGTCTGTCAGAAGATCATCATAGGCCTACTTAATCTATAAAGTTCTTAAAGGAAGAATTTGCGTGATTTTAGTTTTTCAAATGTAGGCCTTTGTGTGTAAACATATAATAATAATTGTCAGGTTTTAATGGCACACAGGACATATTGCAACACACACGTGCATATATGGAGGCGACACAGGACACACACACGCAGGGCTGAGGTCGCGGTGAAATTATTCTCTGCCTTTTTCCCATCCTGGACCGTCCTTCCAGGTGCAGTGGGCAGCTTGTAAGCTTGTGAACCGTCCGTCTTGGTCAGGGACGGACAGGAGTTTTCTGTTCTTTTTGCATGTTTTTTCTGTTGGGGTTCTTAGTGGAGGAAACCCCTTGTAAACACAGGAAGAACATGCAAACTCCACACAGAAAGGCCCGCGAGATATCATACCTGAGCACTGAAGGTCTGGGGGGGACCTGCCCCTCAGAGCCAACAGCGGGAATCGAACCCATGACCTTCTTGCTGTGAGGCGGCAGTGCAAGCACCTGAGCAACCGTGCCACACATATTTTGCCTTGTCACTGTGGCTGACGCTCACGTGCATGTGCACCCATGTCAACCCTGACACCACAGTCCCAACACCACATTACAAATCCCACTAACCCCTGCCTGTCCTTATATATACCTATAACCAGTGCATGTCCTTATATATACCCTTAACTGTTTACCTATGGTTGCCTGAAGTCTTGTAAACTGAAGTAAAATGTGCCAGTTTTTCTGTTTGAATGGGAGGTCAACATTCAGAAGCGTATAATGGCAGCACTTGAAATTGAAGCCTAACAATGGTGCACTAGTTCTCTCTGCGCTATGCTCTATAAAAAAAACATTAAAGACTAGACTAAACAGTCTCGAACATTTCCAACATGAAGGAAATTTTGTTTCTCCTGAGCGCAACCGAACAGGCTCTTAAGATGATGTGCGCGAGCTCCCTTCTAAGAGGTTATAGAGCTCAAGGTTCTCTTCCAATTATGTAAACTGATGCTGTTCCTTGCCACTGTTGCCATGGGCATGCTCAGCCTCAGTCTCTGGAAAGTGCCATGCCACTCTACCCATTGCTGATGCCCGTCTGTAAATGCAGTTAACTAATGTTTAAGGTCGGTAAGGGGAGCACGCTGTCCTTTGCCTTAGTTGTTGGGAAACAGAATCTGTCTGAGGAGAAGAGGGAGGAGAGGAGGGAGGGGAATGGCTTTAAGTGAAATGGCTGGCTGTCGTTTATGCACTCAATCTTCAGTGAAGATCATGGGTTTGTCTTCAGAGATGCAGGGAGAGGGGAGAAGGGGGAGAAGGGGACTCAGTGGACGTGGCTAAACACAGAGAGGACACACACACACACACACACAGACACACTTCACATTAAATCATATAAATCATATGGCTTTGTTTCTGTGTGTGCATAATTCAGTAGTAATCTTGTAGCAGCCCGGTAGGGTAGACTTTAACCACATGCTGCCAATACCTAGGCAGTACACACAAACACGCTCTTGGTGGACTGAATATTTCTGCAGAGATTAATATTTTCACACTCACATACAAACACACGCACACACACACGCACATTAGTACACAGGACTGAAGATCTCAAACCTACAGAAACACACACATAAACACACACACACACATGCATTCTCTCTCATAGCATTGAAGATCTCAAACCTACAGAAACACACACACACACACACACAATACAAAAGAAATTCACCGAAGATGAATAATTGTGTGGTGCATAAACAAATGCAGGCATACATCCATCCATCCATCCACACACACACACGCACACACACTCACAGACACACACACACACACACACACAGAGAGAGAGAGAGAGACACACACACACACACACAGACACACACAGAGACACACACACACACACACACACACAGGTATGCTTAGATACACATACACAGATACACAGTCATGAATGTGCTGACAGAGCGATGGAAGAAAAGAGAGAAGAAATTACATTCTGTCAAAGCTTAAGAGAAACTGAGATGCAAATAGATGACATACTATAAAACACACACACACACACACACACACACACACACACACACACACACACACACACACACACACACACACCCACATATACAGCCATTTATGACAGTATGCATTTTATCTTCAAGTCCAGTGGCATAAGGCTGTCACCGTATTCCATTATCTCTTGCTATGAGCCATCTAATCTGAAGCTTAGTTGCAGGTCTTTTGCTGAGTCAGTGCAGCCTGAGCTGTGTGGCGCTGTCCAGGGTCCTGAAATATCCTGAGGCTGAGCTCAGTGCATCGTGTGCACCGCTGGCCGGGGTGCTGAAATCCCAGCTGGATCAAAGGACACGAGCTGTCTGTGAGCAAAAGCTGTCACCCCATTCAAGACTGGACCTGCTGAAATTCTATCCTTCCCCCAAATATGAGCACACACACACGAGCACACATACACACACACACGCGAACACACAAACACACACACACACATACACACACATGGACACATACACACACATACACACACACACACACACACACACACACACACACACACACACACATACGGACACACACACTCTAACATTCTAACTTCTATTATTCACATTCACAATCTAATAATATGCATGAACTCCAACATTCACTCTCAAAGCAAAGACACACACAGACACACACCGTGGTAATAAGTATAAATACACAGCACCTCCCAATCATTAAAACGCCATTATTTTATTCCTCTTCTAAGTGAAAATCTAACAGTGTGTTTCCACCCTGTCCCCCATCCGCCACTAAAGGAATGATAGCATAGCTGATGTAGCGTCAGACACCAGTTGCAGGATGCAAATTAGAGCGTTAAAGGAAGAGACCTGCCGCTAATTGATGGAGGGGACTGTTTATCATCATGCGTTAGTCATAGAGGCTGCGTTTATAATGAAGATATATGATCTCATTGTGTGTGTGTGTGGAGGGTGGCCTTTCGTGTCATTTTGTGTGTGTGTACAGTATATGTGTGTTATTTTACAAGGGTGTGGTAGAATCTATGCTAGTGCACACACACACACACATATACACACACACACACACACACACACACACACACACACACAGACACACATATGCACACAAACACACACACACACACACATATGCACACAAACACACACACACACACACACACACACACATACATACATTCACTTTTATCTTTATCATTTATCTTAATCTTTGTCAGTGAAATCATACATCAGTGAAATCATTAACACATTGATAAAAGTAATGTTTTTCAATATCCCTCGTATCAAACACTATATAACAAAAACACACCGATCATCTTCGCACACACTCTTTACCAATCTCTTCTCAATTTCAGCAGGTTCCGTGGTTCCGTGAGCTCCCAGCTCCTCGACCCCCACAGGCTGCTCTTCTTACTGTAAGTGCTCTCTCCACCTTTCCAGAACCTTCTCCACCCTCCTCATTCAGTCCTGACTTCCAGCGTGGATTAATATTGGCTTTCATGCATCAGCTATGAGGCTATGCGCTTAATGAATTAATAATGGTGTGTGAAGGATAGACTACACTTGCTACTGTAGCGATGGCCAAGCACGTGTGTAATGTATCATCCATGCTTTCATAAGTCATTAGTGCTCATTCATTATACATTACACACGTCAGTTCTTAACTGGTTGCCGAGTGGGAGCGCAAGCGGAGAGGTAGAAGGTATTTTTTCTAATCATTTGAAATGAGTGTGTGTGTGTGTGTGTGTGTGTGAGTGTGTGTGTGTGTACCGTGTGTACAGTGCGTGTGTGCATGCTATTCTACTTCTTTTGGCAAAATCCATACCGCAGTTCACAGATGCAAACACACATACACACACATGCACATACGCACACACACACACATCCACACAGACAGACACACACACAAACACCCACACATATGCAGAAGGCCATATGAGCACTTAAACACACACACCCTTCATCATAATAAAGCATCAGATAGTGGAGATGAGGTCAAGGGGCATGTATGTGTGTGTGAGAGAGTGTGTGTGTGTGTGCAAAAGCATGGTGTCCATTTTGGCATTGTTAGCGTTTCTCTTTGATCCAGTCCATGACCTCTTGCCCTCCGTGTCTCCCAACGGCCATCTTTCGGATCAATGAGGAAGACAAATATGGCTAACCTCTCAGTAGCCTTACTGATGCGTAGCTTCCAGTAGCAGGAACGTGTGTGTGTGTGTGTATGTGTGTGTGTGTTTGTGTGTGTGTGTGTGTGTGTGTGTGTCTGTGTGTGTGTGTATGTGTGTGTGTGTGTGTGTGTGTGTGTGTGTGTGTGTGTGTGTGTGTGTCTGAAAGTTCTCTCTCTCTCTCTCTTTCTCTCTCTCACGTCGTATCCCCCTTCTAAATGCCAAGCTGACATGTCTCTTCATATCTGTAAGGCAATATATCTATTATACATGATCATCAGTTCATAAAACAAGATCTCTGGTGAGAATAGGAGGAAAAAGCACTTGTCTAGCAGTCAGTCTTGATGATACTAAGACCCTCTGCTCCCTCCCGCTCTCTCCTCTCGTTGAGATCACTTAACTCAGTGCAGCCAGAGAGAGATGGTACACTATAGAGTCCCATTGTAGCTAATTCCCAGCTCTATTCCCTCAGTGCATTAAAAGGAAAAACAGCAGCAGCTCAACAGGACACACATATCATATACTAGAACTAGGCCAAGCGGAAGTGTGGACTGAGAGGAGAAAAGGAGCTGATGACTTCGTAGGAGTGTGTGTGTGTATGTGTGTGTGGGGGGGGGGGGGAGAGAGAGAGAGAGAGAGAGAGAGAGAGAGAGAGAGAGAGAGAGAGAGAGAGTGAGGGCGGGCATCAGTCACCGTCCTCCACCTCCTGTTCATACACACACACACACACACACACACACACCTCTGCCTGGAGGGCGGTGACTGATGCTATCATCGGGATGACTAACGTATGACTCCTGAGCTGCAAGGGACCAGCATAGCTGAAAGAAAGCTGCAGTAACTCTGAACCAGACTAATGGGCTTAAGCACCAATGAAGCCCACATACACACAGACACACACACACACATAACTTTTTCCATTTAAAACCGGGGTCCGTTTGTTGGTGCACAGATGATACCTTTAGCTGCAATGCACGTCCACTTGTAATTGCCGGAGATCGTGGTGAAACTGTGTGTGTGGGTGTCAGTGTAGAGGCCAGGCCCTGGATTAAGCCTGAGAACATCGACGCTAGAAACCTCTAAACAGCGCTTAGCAACGGTCGTGCAAGTACACATTAAATAAATTGGCATGAAATTGTTGGAAACAGTGTATTTGATTCTTTTGCAAAGTTCTGATTTATCTGTAGATAATTTGTCTTTATAAATACAAGCCAAGGGGGAGGGTTCCTTATCGCAGTTCACTGCGATATAACACAATGGTACATGACGAATGTCATGGCTACAAATCGAAGCATTTATCTATTCACGCCTGAAAGGCCGCGAGATCTGTCAGCGCGCGCTCCTGGCCCCGCCTGCCAGGAGTACTATAATACCATTACGCGCGCCCAGATCTGCCTCTTTTGAAACTTCGCAAGACGGAGTGAACATCTCTGAGTATATCTCAAACGCTTACCACAGTCAAAAGAGTTTTGTGTGCTTTCGCTCTCTACGGGTTGGTGAGTTATCGGGTTCCTTAACCCTCACTAGCTCAGGGCGCCACGAAATTCATTGGCTTAATTCATTGGCTTAATTTAATTTGAAAGTAGTTGCTGCTATCCTTGCTGCCTGGCTGGCTAAGTCTCTGACTAGCCTGCTAGCTTGCTAACAACGTGTTCGTTGCAGATAGTGTGCTTGTGTTTTAACATTCTTCTCTACTTTCAGATTGATAAAGATGGCCAGACACTACCCCGACTGTGGTCACGTCCGTCCCAAGGGCGACCGCCACCGTCGGTGCGTGACCTGCCTAGGCAGGGACCACGCGGAGGGCGCCTTCTCAGGCGAAGCCCCTGTCTGTCCCATCTGTGCTAGCCTCCCGCTAGCTAAGGCTACCAGGCGCCTTGTGTTCTGGAAGCGCAAGGACGCCGAGGAGACTGCACTAGTTCCATCCGGGGCTGACTCCCCCGTAAGAATGAGTGCGTCTTCAGCCTTGGACTTGGTGAGCGTGAGCAGTCGCCTTGCGGCGGCAGCTCCGCTCCCGGGTCTCTCCCCGTCTCCGCCGCCTGTCAGCCCTGGGGCTGCGGGCAGCGAGGCGGAGGAGCTTCAACCAAGCGGTGTCCAGGCAATCCCCCACGATGCGCTCGAGCTGGACACCAGCCTGGATGATGATAGTCTGCTAGACTTCTCCGATGGGCACAGCTCAATCGCGGAAGCAATGCAGACGAGCCATGATGTCAGGTTGCGGGTGGAGACACCTCCTACCTCGTCTCGGCTCCTGGGCCAGCAGCTCCACGAGGTTGCGCTGAGAGCAGCCAGCTGCCTCGGGCTCCCTCTCCCTCCCCCTCCCAGTGTGCGGTCCTCGCTGCTGGACGGGGAGTTCTATGCTGGCCCTGCCACGTCAGTTCCCTCCAGCATCCCCTTCTTTGAGGAGGTGCACGAGGAACTGCAGGCGACATGGGCGATACCCTACTCGGGCCGAGCCCCGGTGCCGGGGTTCGCGCCCTACATGCAGCTCCACATGGCTAAGGAGAGGGGCTACCTCTCCTTTCCTCAGGTGGAGGATGCAGTAGCGGGCTACCTCTCGCCCGCATCCCCCACGATGCGTCTCGGCCAGAAGCCTCTCCTGCCACGCGGGTGAGCAGACACCAGGCTCAGCTGGCAGAGAAGTCCTACTTGGCTGCAGGGCAGGCTGCCTGCACGACCAATACGGCTGCATTGCTACAGCGCTACCAGGCAAAGCTCCTGACTGAGCTTGCCTTGTCGCTGGGGGAAGATCACCCGTCTGTGGCAGAACTCTGTCGCGCGACGGATCTGTCGCTCAGACTAACTCGGTGCACGGCACAGGCACTGGGGAGGGTGATGGGTGCCGCGGTGGCTACCCAGAGGTCTCTGTGGCTATCACTGGCTAAGCTGTCAGACAGAGAAAAAGCACCACTCCTCGACGCCCCGGTCTCTGTTCAGGGCGCCTTCGGGGAAGCAGTGGTCACAATGGCTGCCAAGTTCGAAGAACAGCAGAAGAGCAGAGAGGTATTCCAGGCTTGGATGCCTCGCTCTAGTGGCACGGGTGAGACGTCCTCCTCAGGACACACCACACCCGCACCGGGCCGGAAGAGAAGCGGGTTCCGCTCGCCAGCGCCTCCAGCAAAGGTATCCACCGGGCGAGGCTGGCAGAGACAACCCTTCCGCCCTCCAGCGCAGCCTGCAGCACAACAACCAGCTGCGCGCCCTGCCCAGGGCGCAGCCCAGGCTCCGCGGCAGCACTCCGCTCGCCGCGGGCGAGGCAGAGGGAGACCTCAGGCTCCCTGACCGTGACAGTCAGCCACTCGTCACACAGGGGGGAGCGGTGGAGCCCACACCACCTCCAAAGAAATCAGCCCGTCGCTCACATGTGGAAATCATGTCCAGCACGGTAAGCAGGTTTTCACAAGCACCACAATCATATGTCCTAACTCCTGTCCCAGATGGCGCAGTGCCCAGGCATGCTTGTGCAACTCCCCCCGCGATGCACACAGTGCGATCGCACCCCCAAATTTTTTTCGAAAACATGAGGGGGCAGCCCCAGATCTCGTCCCCCTCCCTAGGCGGAGTGGGTGTAGATCTAGGCTTAGACTCATTGACCATGAGCGGGTTAGTCCCCGACAAATTCAACTCAGAGCACAACCTCCCCGGTTGTGCAGAAAGTTGGCGCGCATGCGCAGTGTCACCATGGGTGCTAAAGACGGTCTCAAAGGGTTACGTTCTGCAGTTCGCCCGTTCCCCTCCGCCTTTCAGCAGAGTAATACAGTGATACAGCGAGAACAGTCTCACTTCCTACGGGAAGAGATTATCTCCCTGCTCAGAAAAAATGCCATAAGCAGAGTTCCTTTCAAAGAAAGGAATGCAGGCTTCTACAGCCGTTACTTCCTCGTACCCAAAAGAGACGGGAATTATCGGCCTATATTAGATCTACGTGTGTTAAACAAAGCACTCATGCCGCTGCGGTTCAGAATGTTGACCCCACGCAGGCTTGTGCAGTTTATAAGGCCAAACGATTGGTTTATCACGATAGACTTAAAAGACGCTTATTTCCACATTCCGATCCACCACAGACATCGGAAATATCTGAGGTTTGCGTTCGGAGGAATAGCGTACCAATTCAACGCACTCCCATTCGGCCTGTCCCTAGCGCCGAGGGTATTCACAAAGTGCGTAGAGGCAGCTATCGCCCCATTACGTCTACGCGGCTTTCGCGTGTACAACTATTTGGACGACTGGTTAATTGCTTCCCATTCAAAAGCTGCAGCGGTGCAGGATGGCCATCTAGTGGTGGCACACCTGTATCGACTGGGTTTTGTTGTAAACAGAGAGAAAAGCGTTCTCTGCCCCAGGCAAGTTACGCATTTTCTGGGTATGATCTTAGACTCCACCTCCATGGAGGTCAGGCTGTCTCAAGAACGGATAAGTGCCATCAAAGCATGCGTGCGCCAGTTCCGACGGGGACAGTCAGTCTCGTCGCTGCGCTGCCAACGCCTGTTAGGAATGATGGCGTCGGCCGCTATAGCGCTCCCGTTAGGGATGTTGCGTATGCGGCAATTCCAAATATGGTACCTGTCTATGCAGCTCAACGCAGTCACAGACAGGCATCGCAGAGTAGTGGTGTCCTCCAGATGCAGGAAAGCCCTGGCGATCTGGAGAACCCCCTGGTTTCTCGCCGCGTCAGGCACTATGGGCATAGTGTCGCGTCGCGTGGTGGTGACCACAGACGCTTCCACCAAAGGCTGGGGAGCGGTCTGCGAAGGGAGAGGCGTGAACGGTCTCTGGTCTGTGACAGAAGCCGCGTCTCACATAAATGTGTTAGAGCTGCGAACAGTAGTCCTAGCTCTACAACACTTTCTGCCCAGGCTGAGTGGTCAGCATGTACTAGTGAGGACGGACAACACTGCGACCTTGGCATATATAAATCGCCAGGGCGGAGTGCGCTCCCCGTCATTACACCATTGGGCGACTCGCCTGCTCCTGTGGGCAGCGAGACACGTCCTGTCCCTCAGGGCAGTTCATATACCAGGCCACCTCAACTACGGTGCAGACCTGTTATCGAGGGGCGATCCTCGAGCAGCAGACTGGTGCCTTCACCCACAAGTGATAGGTCAGATCTGGGTGCGTTTTTTCAAGGCGCAGGTGGACCTGTTCGCGAACAGGCAGAACACCTGCTGCCCGCTCTGGTTCTCGCTAGGGGGCGACGATCCCCCACTAGGCATAGACGCGCTGGGCCACCAGTGGCCAGCCCTACCCCTATATGCTTTTCCCCCGATCCCGCTCCTCCAGCAGGTGCTGTGCAGGATTGCGGGCGAGGACAGGGAATTGATACTGATAGCCCCCCACTGGCCCAACCAGCCGTGGGTGGCAGATCTGGTCAATATGTCAGTGCAGCAGCCTTGGGAGCTG
>NC_045163.1:11708381-11710881 GCF_900700415.2 Clupea harengus | reverse complement strand
CCCTTCTTCTCTCTCTCTCCCTCTCCCTTCCTCTCTCTCTGTCTCCCTCTCCATTTCTCTCTCCCCCCCCTCCTCTCTCCCTTCCCCTCTCTCTCTTTCCCTCATCCTCATCCTATCTATCTCTATCTAGTGCTTGTCCACACTGGAGAGTTGAGCAGATGCTAGCAGAGCTCAAATCTGGATGGATTACAGAACCCAACAGATGCTACTAATGTTATCACCCGCCCTAGAGAAAGGGAGGAGGAGGGAGAGAGAAGGAGAGAAGAAAATAGAGAAAGAGAGAGAGGGAGAGAGAGAGAGATAGAGAAGGAGAAGAGGGGGGAGAGCAAATGAGAAATGCAGAGAGAGGAAGAGCAAGAGAATTAGAGCTCTTATGGAATCATGACTGGGCCTAAAGATGGCTTACGCAAACACACACACACACACACACACACACACACACAAATACACACTCACAACGGCACACATTCATATGCACACACCCCCCCACACACACACACACTGCAATCATGGTGCAAAGCTGAGAGTTGGCTCTGTAAATGCTTTCACTCCCGTCCTCTCTGACCAACGTCAGTACCACCTCTGCAAATAGCCTCCCGAAGATGTCATCTGATAAAAAGCACCATGAGACCCACTGCCATCACACTTCCTTGTAGCCACCATCTGCTAATACTCAACACCATCTCAGATGTCTGTTTCACATGTGGAGTCTGTTAGGGACTTCTTCAGAACATGATCAAAGGAAACTTTTGAAGACTTGGTGGGCGCCAAAGCCTCGGGAGGAGATTGTCTGCTGCATCCTCACTGTCATGACACGCAAGAGACGTGACTGAGATCTGATCAAGATGTGGTCACGTGCTTGTATATAGACATTCTTATGTAGACATGATTATGAAGACATGATTATGAAGACATGATTATGAAGACATGATTATGAATACATGATTATGTAGACATGATTATTCCCTGTGTTTTTACAAGGACTCAATGAAGAACTGGGACAGGAGCCTGTTTTCAGAAGAGTCAATTAGGTGGAAAAAAATATGTTCATAATGAAACCTCAAATATCCTCTCTCTCTCCCTCTCTCTCTCTGCAATGATTTAAATCAATTCTGGGACAAAGTAAGCAATCTGGACTCTAGGGTTTGGCATCCAAAACAATAACTCACACTGCTAAAGCTGTTCTGACAGTCTAAACAGTCTCCCTCAAGCCAGTTTATTTGAAAGATTTATCGCTATCACTGAGGATTTGTGGGGTCTTTACAGTACCTAAGACTGTTTTAGGACAATTTGTCAATCCTTTTGTGAAAAAGAGAAGAAAATGGATTGGTTAGGAATTACTGCACATTTTTGTCACAGCATGCAGTCTATTTGAGTTTTGTCACAAATGACTCGCATCACTGCTAAACCATTCTCCACAGCTAAACCATTCTCCAGTGCTAAACGATATAATGAGTTTGGCGAAAATTAGCTGCTGTGTCTCGTCACGTCACATAACACATCAGAAGAATGAAGACCCTAGCGTTGATACTGTAATTTCATAACCATTTGACTCTTTTATTGACTTCCTGCATTGGGCTGCAGTGGCTCAAGTAAGCGAGATGCTCCTGCTAATGCTAACTTTAAGAACTGCTAAGGCCTAGGTTCCATTCTGAGGAAGTACAAACTGAGTGAATCCATGCCTATAGCTTACAGCGCAAGTCTCTTTGGTTCAGTGAATACATGGCAATGCATTCAGGGACCAGACTGAGCTGCAAGGGCAGACGCCACCCTACACTTTCACACTCCTCTACCACTGACTTCAACACCTAAGTCACAATTATTCATTCACAGCAAAATCACACCTACAGCGAAAAATAATAAAAGTATTTTTTTTTTCACAGAGTAAAATCGCGCACCATAATATACAATATACACGCATGCGAGACACTTGTTCATATCTCCGACGATCTCACCTGGTCCCTAATCAAAAAGGTGCAACAGCACCTTTACTTCCTGCAGAGTCTTAAGAAAGTTCACCTGTGTCTCACGATACTGGTCGACTTTTAACCGCTATACCATCAAGACCATATTCACCAACTGTCTCTCAGTGTGCTATGGCAATTGTTCCGCATCAGACTGTGAAACACTGCAGCGGGTGGTGGAACGAATCACCCAGCACCCAGCTTCCTGCCGTTGAGGACATTTACCATAAGCGCTGCCTGGATCAAGGATGCATACCCACCCACCCTAACTGTGGACTTTAGGCTCTCCTCCCATCTGGCAGGTGTTGCAGGAGCCTCCGCTGGTGCCCCAGCAGACTCAGGAAGAACTTCTGCTGAACTCCACACCACTAAGCACTATTGCACTCGTTACTGGACTGTTTCAGTACTTTTTCAGTACCAACTGTACATTGTCTGTCTATACTGTACATACAATCCTTATATATACACTCCATTTCCACTTCACTTCTATGTGCAACATATTTAATATATCATACATATATAATAGTCTGTGCAAA
>NC_045163.1:11550881-11703381 GCF_900700415.2 Clupea harengus | reverse complement strand
AGTCATGGGCCAACCCACACACACACACACACACACACACACACACTGCTTGCTTTCTTGCACACACACATGGACATGGAGACACACAGCTAGGGCATCGATGTATGTATCATGGGGTAGCCAGGGTGTGTGTGTGTGTGTGTGTGTGTGTGTGTGTGTCAATGTTTTTACCATACCCCATCCCCTCGCCCCCCACCAAAATCCCCTCTCCGTATCAATACTTTGGCAGCAGACCGCCACCATGAGTTACCATAACAGAGAGGAAGACAACATCCAAGAGAAAGGTTATCATTTAGCAGTTTTCACTGAATCACATCATGATGGTAGAATTTTTTTTTTTACAAAGAAACACATTTTTTATTTTTATGCCTTAAGGCTGAAATGGCGCATTACAAAAGGAGTGGTTGCACAAAGATTGCACATGTTTCTAAGAAAGAGGGAGGCACAAGGCAAAGCTGGTTAAGTAATGATATGAACAGTAGTTGGACCACGCACCACGCGTGTAGTTTTTCTGATTTTGACGTTCGCTCTCTCCAGGTTCGTACTATCGGCGAAACGGGATCTTGTTTTTCCTGTCTCGTGATTTATCTGCACGAAAGCCCCTGCTGGTTATTTATGTTTGTCAGATTGGGCCAGACGATAAAGAGACGGTTTTACGACTTTAAATGCCAGCGCCGTAACGTTTACGGCCTTATTTAGATGCACTGATAAGGGGACGGCTGGCAGATGAGCACACACTTACAGTCACTTTTTTTACCCATTTGTGTGTTTTTAGGAAAGGCAAAATGCAGTGAAATGCAGCCTAATTACTGTGTTTACTGCGTGATGATCAATTAAAAGGTGTTTACAATAGGCCGACGTAAAGATGACACAATCAGACGCAATCAATTAATTTCTGATGTAATCACTGCAATCAGAAGAAACAATTTCGCAAGAGTGGTCTTAACCTGTTGTCCACAACTGTACACACACACTCTCATAGATCCGTATGCACTCTCACACATACACACACACACACACACACACAAACAGGGTTGAAGAAACAGGGGCTGGGCAGAGCGGTCATACAGTGTGTTCTCTGAGAATCACAGAAAGGCATACATCTGCAAACATGCACACATACACACACACACACACACACACACACACACCTCAGCAAAGAGAAACGCAAAGGGAACATGACGAAGGAGGCAGAGAGGCAGTCACAAAGAAACCTACACAATTACACACATCTGCAAGCATTTACACAAACTCACATGCATACTTTCATTGTACCACACACACATACACACACACACACGGGTGGAGGAGAGAGAGAAGCATTGAGTTTCCTCAGTCACATACAGACACAATATGCATCCAAGCTCGCATAGAACCACCCCGGTGCAGACTAATTCTCTCCCACACTGACACTTTCAAAAGACACACACACACACACACACAAAACCAAATTGCGTTGAATCCACTCATACAAACTGAGAGCTCATAGAGCTGAATGCTGTCTCTACTTCATGTTGTGGTCTCCAACAAAACTACTTTACAGTAATAACACACACACACACACACACATACACACACACTCCACCACACAGACCTATTTCAACAGAGGGCAATTCTATGCTATGCTCTGCCACACAGAGGTAATAAACACACCTCACGCATAGTAACACTTCATTTAACACTGAGGTTTAACATAAGGACTAAGTTCTGTGTTGTGTCACTTTTGCTCTCTCTCTCTCCACACACACACACACAAGCGTGCGTGCACACACACACACCTGGCACCTTCTCCATCTCATCTGTGGTGAATCTGACCCTGAAGCATCTGTCTTAGTGTTGGGAGATCAAATTAACCTTGTTTACATCCTCTTCTGTAATTACAGATGACAGACACCTGTGTGGTGTGTGTGTGTAAATGTATGTATGTGTGTGTGTGTGTGTGTGTGTGTAGGTTTGGAAATGTATATATGTATGTGTGTGTGTGTGTGTGTGTGTGTGTGTGTGTGTAGGTGTGTAAGTGTGTGTCTCTGTGTGTGTGTGGGTGTGTAAATGTATGTATGTGTATGTGTGTGTGTGTGTGTGTAGGTATGTACATGTTTGTGTGTGTGTGTGTGTGTGTGTGTGTGTGTAGGTATGTACATGTTTGTGTGTGTGTGTGTGTGTAGGTGTGTAAATGCGTATGCATGAACTTTCTGGTTAAAGCCTTTGTTGGCGCAGGAGGCGCTTGTTTCACGCATTTGCATTTTCATTGTGCTGTTTTGAACAGCACGACTCTTTTATGCGTTCAAGAATGTTTTTATATGTACAGCTGCTGATAAATGTGAGTTTGTGTACGCATGCGTGCGTGCGTGTGCTTGTGCGTGTGTGTGAATGACCTTGCATGCCTTTCTTGAGTGTGATATTACAAAGACAATTAACATCTGGGGAGTAGAACACTTCACCAAACGACTTTTCCCAAACCATACACACACACGCACACACGCACGCACACACTCACACACACACACACACACACACACGCACACACACACAGGGAAACTATGGTGATTGGAGGATGGTTGTGGAGAGAGAGACAGGATGAGGGGAGGTAATGAGATGAGAAGAAACACCCTGCCAAGAGCACATCAATATGAGCTCTGTGTGTGTGTGTGTGTGTGTGTATCTGTGTGTACTGTATGTATGTGCGTGTGTGTGTGTATGCGTGCGTGTCCATGTGTGTGTGTGCGATTGTGTGTGTGTGTGTGAGTGTGTGTGGGACCATAACCCTACCCAAGTTGTTTGAGCTTAGAGCTATTCAACAGTTCTGAACACATATCTTCTGGGTTTCTCTAAATCCTTTAGTCTAAATGGGTGTGTGTATGTGTATGTGTGTGTGTGTAGGTATGTGTGTGTTTTTCTAAATCCTCTCTAGTCTAACTGGATGACACCCAGCAGTCTGAGGCTAGATTCAGGCACTTTTGTGATTCTGACATGCTGTGATATTTTTTTAATTGAAGCAACTTTAAGCAGTTGTTCCAAAGTCACACTTATTTGTTTGAATTATTCACCGGTTTAGGTACAATAATATGATAGCAGTATACATGTCCTATTTGTATTTTCCTGAAAAAATGAAATAATCATACAGTGAAAAGTAATTTTTTATTTGTGCTGAAATATGTGCAAACACATATACTGAACCACAGTGACGAACACGCACTTTCCCCTGCACCTTGACTGCAGACTGTTTGGTCCTATCATGTCAGACATGATCTCGTATCGTCCTCCTGCTCAGATCAAGATTCTCACTACACCCATCACAGAATGGACAGAATGCACAAAAACTCAAGGTCACGCTGACCATCAGTGCAGGACCTTGACAGTAACCCTTATCCTGGTTGTCATGGTAGGTCAAAGCTAATGAGCTTTCGGGATCCTTACAATATATCTACTCTGCAAAACTGATAATCAATCAACCAAACACACACACACACACACACACACACACACACAAGCGTGCGTGCACACACACACACACACACACACACACACACATGCACGCGGGAGTAAACAACAGAATCATCTGAACATTGTCACACACTCCTGCCGTGCTCAAATACTCCACTGCTCTCATTATTTAGAGGATTTAAGAGGAAGTCTGATTGAACCTGCCTAGATAGCATCCCAGCTTTATTACAATAAGCTGAAAGACAAACACTAGTGAAGTGGTTTATAGGTACAACCCTAGATGCTAATTAAGGACAGTGTGTGAGACTGTGTGATGTGTGTGTGTGTAGAGAGAGCGATGCAGGGTGATAGAATGTGTATGTGTTTTTCATGTCTGTGTATGTGAGTGTGTGTGTAAAGAGAGAGATGCAGGGAGAGAGAATGTGTATGTGTTTCTCATGTTCGTGTGTGTGCGTGTGTATGCCTTCTGAGACACAGAGAGGCCGAAACCCTGCTATAAAATTCTGCACAGAAGCCCATGAGAGCTCACACTCTTTGCTTGCGTAATTTTCCATGGCTGCTCCTGTGCAGGTTTTTTCCTCATTCTCGATTTGTTAGGGAAGATAATGCTGTCAGTGCAACGCGCCCAGATCCCGTGGGGGCTGATGGGTAAATCCCTCCTCTGCATGCTTGCGCACCAACACACCAATCTCATCAGTGATGGCTGAGCAGCATGGGAGCAATGGTTACCACTGTACACACACATACACACACACACACACACACACACACGTATATCAGTACACAAATACAGCTACACATGCACACACAGACACACACACACAGATATGCACATCAGTAAACAAATACATCTACACAGACACACACACACACACACACACACACACATACACACAACCATGACTAAACACACACACAGGGACACATCTAGCACTAGTACTTCTGTAGCATAGTGCATACTATGTCCAGTGTCCAGCATGAGCCACCTGGCCCCACATATAGCATGTATTGGTCCTGCTCAGTGATGGAGCAACCCTAGTCTGACATGACCAGAGCACATTGACTGCATTTCTTCATGCCGACTGTAGTCTACCAAAGCTCCACTGGGATTTTAATCTAGCCATTGCGTCAGTAATGGACATTGACCTGCATTGAATTTGAAGTGACTGGATCAGCCTTTAGCCATTTGAAGTGGGAGTGGATTGCCATCATTGGTGTAACTGAATTTCATCAACACAGTGCTTCTCTGGGACGTCATTGGCTGAGTCTGAACACTGGCATGGGAAGTGTCTCATGTCCAGAGGCTCTTCCCAGTGAAAGCTGAACGGGGCGGACCAGGCTGGCTGGCTAGGTGAGAGAAACACTGAAGTACAACAGCATGAAGGACAATTAGAGTGTTACACCAGTGTAACACCAACCATATGACATCTGGTGTGTGCTTTACCTTGCATATCACACACACACTCTCACACACACACACACACACACACACACACACACACACACACACACACACACACACACACACCATACAATTTCTGTAACATCTTTACAGGTGTGAATCTGGCTCTGCTTCACCTTCCCATTTTGCTCATATGTTGTCTGTGCATACTCTTCAAAAGCAGCTCTCTTTGAAGTACGGTCCAATCCATGACCAGCGGGCAGTAGCTCAGGTCTCAGATCTCAGGTGATGACATCCCAAAGCAGTTTTGTGCATGTTTTTTTTCCAATTGGTGGAGTTACAGCACAGTTCATGGTTTACAGCACAGTTCATGGTTTCATATTAAAACAGGGATGGTTAGTATTATTTGCTAGGAGCTCAGACTGACAAATATTTCAATTTGGTGCCAGAGCAAGAGGAAGATCCACAGAGTGAGATTGTGCCTCCCTCCATGCTGAACAAACTATTCAAAATGTTGCAGAGGATCTCGGCTAGATGGATTGCAGCAGTCATATGGCAGTATACTGCTGGCTCAGTGGGTATAATAAGATCTTTGTATAAAACGCATCTTTCCTGAGTGTGACATTTCCTTTCTGTGCAATGAATCTTTAATGACAGAGGCTGACGACCATATCAACTTATGGAACAGTGAGCTGAGAGCTTTCCCAAATAGTGTGCGTACCATAATAGTCAAATGTCACAACTCTACTCTGATTGGTTAAAAGGCTGCTCGAATTGTTTCAAAATTAAGCCAAGGCCCACCCGAGGGAACCCCACAGCTGGAGGAGATCCCCTCTGTAGCAGAGCCAGACCATGTTCACAGGGTGAGTTAGTGTCTGGATGGAGCAGGCTAGTAAATCATACCTACATGTGCAAATACGGCAATCTAAATACTTCAATAGACATGAAAGAGACAGGTCACACAGTGAAAATTGGCATGAAACCTGGCATGTGTTTGTGCAAATTCACACACACACTGACACACACACACACACATATCATAAATGCCTATTAAAGCAGCTCCTCTATAGTAAACCATTGCTTTATGAGTACATATAGCACTGTAAATATGAATTCATGTGAAGAGATGAATCACAACACTGTAACCTTATAAACACATAATGTTTGTCATCAGTTTTGGTATGAGTACAAAAGAGGCAGGGATTCACACGCACACACACTCACAGACACACATACACACAAACTACAGTTACTTGCCAAAGAGTCCTAAATCATATCTAATCACAGGGACAGTGACTAATCGCCATGGTTACCATCTGCGAATTACAACACAACAATCCATGGGAACAATGAGGCTGAAAATCCCAAACAATTACTGGGAGCCTCCAGGCGGAACTGTTCCTGGGGATCCGTCCTGCAGTAATATGGAGACTGATGAGGACTCACTCTGCCCGCTTAATTGTTTCTCTTTCTTTTCCTCGCTCCACAGGCCTCCAGTATGGCATTCTTCTTCTTCTTCTTCTTCTTCTTCTTCTTCTTCTTCTTGTTATTCTTCTGTCATTGTGGATGTTTTTTTATGTTTTGTTTTTGGGACAGCGGTGGTGTGACTGTGGAGGCTGTGGACATGATGGGGTCAGCCTCAACAGATTACGTGATGCTCTCTCATATTCTGCAGCTCAAGTGGTAAAGGATGGTGCTATCAATACTATGGCCATAAGTCACTACACAAGACAGCTGCCACAACACAGCTGTCAGTCAAACCATTAACCCGTCGTGGTTCTTAATAATGGATAAATCACAGGCCCAGTAGAGTGATCAATGACCAGTTACATAGTCAATGCAGGCCAAAACTGACCAATCACTGACCAGTGCGCCAGTCATGCATGCTTGTGCGCCTCTCGTGTGAGTCCAAAGCACAGAGCCATGAGCCGTAACTTCACATGACATTCATTAGCTATGCAAATACATAAACCACCGCCACAGGCGGCCTGTGTCTAAACGCACGTCTCGCATTGACTTACCAACCACAGCGTGCCTCCCACACACGAGGCATTGGTCCATGGCAGCTTCATTGCATCGCATCGATGCAAAATTGGACACAGGAAATGGATGTTGAATTTACTACACAATAACGTGACACGTCTGTTCCTATTGACTTATGTAACGCATGGGCTCTCAGGGTATGGGTCCGCGCTACACGAAATCCATCTGGCAGAATGTAGCATTTAGACAATGGCCTCGCACTTATGACGAAGTGCCAAGCACGCTGTGAAATGATAGCTGTGGCTCGACTATGGCGCTAGTGCACTAGGACTCTATTTCAAGCTGATTGATTATTTTCCCGTTGCTGTGGAGGCTGCTGTTTAATTGTATTGGCCCTGATTGATCACTTCGTTCTCGGTTGACTGGGGGTCCTGTTCCAGAGTGTGTGTTCACAGTGAAAGAGCAGAAACCCCAGAGACGTTAAGAAAAAGGGGCCTGTCGTACGAGGTCGAATGAGGTGCTGATGTCTAGACGTGTGTGTGTGCGGGTGTGTGGGTGTGTGTCTATGTTTTGCTTTGAGTTAAAGAGGATACATAAGTGCAGTATTGTATATCTGTGTGTGTTTATGATGGTTTATCTGTGTATGTTTGTGATGGTATATTTGTTTGTGTTTGTTATGGTTTATTTGTGTGTGTTTGTGATGGAATGTGTGTGTGTGTTTGTGATAGTATATTTGTGTGTGTTTGTGATGGTATATTTGTGTGTTTGTGATGGTATATCTGTGTGTGTTTGTGATGGTATGTTTGTGTGTGTTTGTGATGGTATGTTTGTGTGTGTTTGTGATGGTATGTTTGTGTATGGTTGTGTTTGTCTGTTGGGTAGGGGACAATGATGTAAACATGCCCTCCTTAGTGTAGCCAGTCTGTGACCATACAGTGCAGCACTGCAATGTGAGTATGTAGGAGTGTGTGTGTGTGCCTCTGAAAAAGCCAGTGGGTGCACACACACACACACGTACTCCGTCTGTGTGTCGTCTGAGGAGAACAGGATGTGTAAATGCAAGAACAACTAGAGGAGCCAATCTGTGTGCATCTCCCCATCTCTGTTATGCTTAGAGCAGTGCAGGTGAGGAGTGGGAACATACTGTGTGTGTGTGTGTGTGTGTGTGTGTGTGTGTGTGTGTGTGTGCAGACTGGCCGAAACACACATTTAAAAAGAACAGGAGTTGTACCAAAGTGCTTTCCAGTCCAGGTTAATCAATTAATCAAAAATAAACAAGAAGAATAGAATAAGAGATTAAAGGGACTACAGACACTAAAACATATATAACATGGAGGGCATATAAAAGCCACAAAGGATAAAAGAATAAAAGAGAGATAGATGAGCAAAAGCTGAAATAAATGTATATAGGTAAAAATAAAAACAAATAAAAACGAACATAAGTAAGTAAAATACATAAATATAGATAAAAAAAAAACAGAATGAAATTGCCAAAATGTTACAACACAACACAATAAAAGAACAACAAATTAAAAGTGAACCTGACCAATAAACCATAGGGAACTGCTGACTGACTAATAGAACAGATAAAAGGCCGACCTGGGCTAAGTGTAGCTAACAAATACACCACCAAATGCAAATCCAGGGAAAGCCAGAGTATAAAAGTGGATTTTCATTCTTGTTTAAAAGTGAAACAGAGGGGGAGGGAAAAGGGAGATAATACTGATGGAGAGAAGCGGAAGTCTAGCGGCGCTCACTAGGAGAGAAGCTGAAGTCCAGCAGCGCTCACTAGAAGAGAAGCTGAAGTCTAGCAGCGCTCACTAGAAGCTGAAGTCTAGCAGCGCTCACTAGGAGAGAAGCTGAAGTCTAGCAGCGCTCACTAGAAGAGAAGCGGAAGTCTAGAGGCGCTCACTAGAAGAGAAGCGGAAGTCTAGCAGCGCTCACTAGAAGAGAAGCGGAAGTCTAGCAGCGCTCACTAGAAGAGAAGCGGAAGTCTAGCAGCGCTCTCTAGGAGAGAAGCGGAAGTCTAGCAGCGCTCACTAGAAGCTGAAGTCTAGCAGCGCTCACTAGGAGAGAAGCTGAAGTCTAGCAGCGCTCACTAGGAGAGAAGCGGAAGTCTAGCAGCGCTCTCTAGGAGAGAAGCGGAAGTCTAGCAGCGCTCTCTAGGAGAGAAGCTGAAGTCTAGCAGCGCTCGCTAGGAGAGAAGCTGAAGTCTAGCAGCGCTCGCTAGGAGAGAAGCTGAAGTCTAGCAGCGCTCGCTAGGAGAGAAGCTGAAGTCTAGCAGCGCTCACTAGGAGAGAAGCGGAAGTCTAGCAGCGCTCACTAGGAGAGAAGCGGAAGTCTAGCAGCGCTCTCTAGGAGAGAAGCGGAAGTCTAGCGGCGCTCACTAGAAGCTGAAGTCTAGCAGCGCTCTCTAGGAGAGAAGCGGAAGTCTAGCGGCGCTCACTAGAAGCGGAAGTCTAGCAGCGCTCACTAGGAGAGAAGCTGAAGTCTAGCAGCGCTCTCTAGGAGAGAAGCTGAAGTCTAGCAGCGCTCTCTAGGACAGATGGAGAGAAGCTGAAGTCTAGCGACGCTCACTAGGAGAGAAGCGGAAGTCTAGAGGCGCTCACTAGAAGCTGAAGTCTAGCAGCGCTCGCTAGGAGAGAAGCTGAAGTCTAGCAGCGCTCTCTAGGAGAGAAGCGGAAGTCTAGAGGCGCTCGCTAGGACAGATGCATGCTCACTGTGTAGTGTTTGAAATCCAGCACAATGTGTTAAGCTCCAGGACAGAGTGAAAGCTTTACAGCCGTGTGGGCAGACCATATGAAAAGACACACTGCAGGTTTCCAAGTATCTCTCAATGCTTCAGATCAACCAACAACATCTCAATTTAATACAATCCCCTTTTGTCCAAGGTAATGCGAATAATTGAACATCATTCATGAAAGAACTTAACAGCTGCTTTTTAACATACCTGATGTTACACACACACACAGATACACTTGCTGGCCTTCGAATCTTCATAAAGCCTAGTTGCATAACTCAACTTATCCTGACATCGCATTTGCCTTTCAAAAGGAAACCCATCTTTTGAGATAATCGCTTTACCTTCACAGCTGAACACTGAAGTGAATCCGTTCCCATCACAGTGCGATTGCGATGGCAGTGCATACTGATTTCTTTATCTTTCATTTGCAGCGGTATCTATCTGATAATACCTCTTGAGAACCACAGGGAAGCAGACTTGCCTCCATATCTGGTAATCTGCTATGCGGTGCCACTGCATTTGAGAGGCAGCAGTCTTTTTGGATTATTCCCACATCATGCATCAGCATACTGAAGAGCAGGAAGCACTTGACCTTTGACCTAAAAGGAGAACGCTTGACATTTGGCCTTTTGTCCCCTTTTAAGGGGAATTTTGGACTAAATCTGACCAAGGTTGTCAGATCAGGTCTTACAGTAACGCTGAGGTTAAAGTTGGCGTGAGCACATAAGTTCAGACGTAGGCATGGCAACTGTCTCTAGTATGGATGTAGAAGGCCAGGTCCAGTTTGGAATTAGTTGCTGTCTTGATAATAACAAGTGTCCATGAAGGTAGATGACGAATAAGTCGAAAAAGTAGCTATTGCATTTGCTTACCTCTTATTTACAGCATGGTGTTGGAAAAAAGTAGACCCTTTCCCCTATTATGTTTCAGCCTCCATCACTCTCTTCTTTTCCCTTTCTTTGTTTCGGTTTCTATCACTGTCTTTCTTTCCCTTTCTTTGTTTCGGTCTCTATCACTCTCTTCCTATTCCTGGTTTCCATTTGCATTAAAGCACATTTCATATTTCATTTACATTTTAAAAAGCACTGGGATGTAAGGGACCATGTGAATGTGAAAAGCATTGCTCTCACAGCGCCATAACATGCACAATAAATGCATAACGGAAAGGAAAAATGGAGGGATCAATGAGTCCCGTTGTGTTACCTCACAAGGGGCTTTCTGGTGACAGTGCTGTAAATGTATTACTGTTTGTGCCTCATTCAGGAGGCGAATAAAAAAGCAGGATATGCAGCCTGGGAGAGATGACTTTACACACACACACACATACACACACACAGACACACACACACAGGCGACAACTTCATTGCTCATCTGAGCAGATCGAGTGTGACAGTGCAGGGGAGGCTCTGTCTTGGGGTTTAATTCATCCTCCATTCCCTCTCTGAATAGGCGATTTCTTCTCCTTTTGTGGCTCCAGTAAAAGCGCTAATCCCTTCAGCTCAGCCCTCTACGCATGGCGGCTCAGGGCGCCGGGCTGCTTCAGCCCAGAGAGGCGGGAAGAGGGGAAAGGAGAGGAAGACAGGGGTCTCGGATTTTGGGAGGGCAGACAACTATTTTCTTATTCTGTGTGTGTCTGTGTGTGTGTGTGTGTGTGTGTGTGTGTGTGTGTGTTGGTGCTTGTGTGAGGTGTGTGCGTGTGGTATGGGTGCGCATGCTTGTGTGAGGTGTGTGTGTGTGTGTGTGCTGGTTATGAATTGTGTGGAGGAAGGACATGGTTAAATCCTATTGCGCTGCCCAGACTTATCCCTTCAGGAGTTCTGCTGCAGGAGCTGCCACTAGATCTCGTTTCCAGGAACCGGCTTGTTGAGCCACCAGCAGCTCTCCCACAAACCCACACATAAAAGAAGCGAATGGAGGCTTATGCAGACCTGCTCCAGGAAGACTACGTCAAGAGTCCAGGTCATTCCTTCTTTACTCACAACCAATAGCCAATCTTCTGCAGCCCCTTAAATATATCCATCTAGCATGCCTATTTCTACGCTTGAGCCTCACTGACTGCTGGGTGTTTCTCTCCGACACACGTTTTGTCCCTTTCCTCATGTCTGGGTGGTGTGGTTCTCATGTCTGGGTGGTGTGGTTCTCACTTCTGGGTGGTGTGGTTCTCATGACTGGGTGGTGTGGTGCTCACGTCTGGGTGGTGTGGTTCTCATGTCTGGGTGGTGTGGTTCTCATGTCTGGGTGGTGTGGTTCTCACTTCTGGGTGGTGTGGTTCTCATGTCTGGGTGGTGTGGTTCTCATGTCTGGGTGGTGTGGTTCTCATGACTGGGTGGTGTGGTGCTCACGTCTGGGTGGTGTGGTTCTCATGTCTGGGTGGTGTGGTTTTCATGTCTGGGTGGTGTGGTTCTCACTTCTGGGTGGTGTGGTTCTCATGTCTGGGTGGTGTGGTTCTCATGTCTGGGTGGTGTGGTTCTCATATCTGGGTGGTGTGGTTCTCACTTCTGGGTGGTGTGGTTCTCATATCTGGGTAGTGTGGTTCTCATGTCTGGGTGGTGTGGTTCTCATATCTGGGTGGTGTGGTTCTCACTTCTGGGTGGTGTGGTTCTCATATCTGGGTGGTGTGGTTCTCACTTCTGGGTGGTGTGGTTCTCATGTCTGGGTGGTGTGGTTCTCATGTCTGGGTGGTGTGGTTCTCACTTCTGGGTGGTGTGGTTCTCATGTCTGGGTGGTGTGGTTCTCATGTCTGGGTGGTGTGGTTCTCATGTCTGGGTGGTGTGGTTCTCATATCTGGGTGGTGTGGTTCTCACTTCTGGGTGGTGTGGTTCTCATATCTGGGTGGTGTGGTTCTCACTTCTGGGTGGTGTGGTTCTCATGTCTGGGTGGTGTGCATCCAAAGGCAGACCACGGACAGTATTTACACCAAAAATAGATCCATGTATATTTCATTTTGCGTTTGATGGTCCTTCGATTAAACTGTTTCTCTCTTTCTGCCAAAACTATCTTCCTACCTGACACGAAGATGGAAAGACATAACCATTGTGTGGTGTATCTTCATCTGAATGTTTCTGGAAAAAAAAAAAAAAAAAACAGGACGCAGTGTTTATTACATACTTGGTAAACTTCTTGGCGATTGTATGTGGGTGTGTGCTTGTGAGTTGTGACCACACAAGTTTGACCACACAATGTATGTTAGACATTTGATTCCATGTCTAGGGTGAGTGAACAAATGTGTGTGTGTGTGTGTGTAGGTGTGTGTGTGTGCGTGTGTGTGCACATGTGTGCAACCGAACACACTTATGTGATACATGTCAGGCTGTACCTGGTGTGTGAGAAACCGCATCTCAGTGTGTATGAGAGACAGATAGAGAGCGAGTGCAGCTTCATGCGTGTGTGTGAGTCTGCGTGTGTGTGTGTGGCTGGTGTGTTCCGTGTGCTCTGGCTAGTGAAGTTAATTTGTACACTGTGGACCTCCGCACTTATCTTTGGCATCAGTGCTCCTTCCTTGTCCAGGCATCAGGAAGCCAACTAGCAGGTTGTCAAGGCAATGGACCATAGGTGCAGCACATATTCTGAAGGGGAGACAGTCACACTGTCTCTCTCTCTCTCGCTCTCTCTCTCTCTCTCTCTCTCTCTATCTTTCCCCCTGTTATTGTGTTGGTGTGTCTGACCTCTTCCCCTCTTTCTTCTTTGTCTAACTTTTCTTCACTCACCTGCTCGCTTTTTTCTCCCCCTTCCATATTTTCCCTCTCTCTCTCCTTGCTTGCTGTATACCTCTCTCTTTTTTATTTATATTATTCTGCTCATCTTCCTCTCACACTGTCTCTCTCTCTCTCTATCTTTCCCCCTGTTATCTATCTCTTTCCATCTGGTTCCCTTGCTCTCTCTATCTCTCTCTCTTCCCTTCTCTCTCTCTCTCCGTCTCTCTCTGTGTTGTGTCAGTTTGGAGCCAGGCTTGTGGAACAGTAGGAGGAGGAGTGTGGGTCCCAGGTGGCTTCTCATCATGTCGACTAGGCGCTAGAAAAGCACCGCCGAGCCACAGCCCCGGTGTCTCTCCGTGCCTCTGCACGTTGCCCTACATAAAGCACTGTCAAGTTCTCTGACTCCTAGCAAACTACACTACCTCACTTCCTCCTCAACCCAGAGGTGGGGGTGGTGGGGTGGCATCGCTCTCCATGAAAGACAGAGACACAGCAAGAGACCACTACAATCCCTGCTGAGACGGAGCCAGATTAGGCCCAGGTAAGGCCCAGATTAGACTAAGAGAGGGAGAGGTGGTGCAGAGGAGGGAGGCATCACTCTCCATGAAAGGAACGAGACACAGGAAGAGACAGCTCCAAAAGAACCGATCCACCGAGCCGGAGCAGGAGCCAGCTGCAGCCCATAGCCAGTTCTGTTCTAGAATCAGCTGCCAGGTTCAGGAATGCAAAGCTAAAAGGAGACACCATGTAAAACACACACACAATAACAATTGCTGATGACATGGTTAATGACAACTGTGTGGTGTGGGAATGGGTTTCTGGAAAACACACACCTTCTGATAAACTGATGAATCCATAATTGGTGTGTTCAGTGTTGTCATGGAGAGTTCTATTAAAGTTTTTCTGGATAGACTTCAAGTAAGCACGAGAAGTTGATTATACTGAAAACTATATAAGACAGGTAGCTGGTTGAGTATCAAGTTGGAATGAGGAATTAGGCTTTCCTTTGCCAACATTGGCACAATATTTAATAATTTATCATTCCAGAATAATAGCGCATCTTGCAAGCTTGGTATTTGTTTATTTATAAGTGTCTCAGCTGACAAGCCCACAGAAGTTGCGTTTTTGACTCGTGTAAGTGTCCATTTGTATTTTTAACTGTAGGTACATCAACAAAACAGAAGAGGTTTTAATATGGATTACACAGCCACTTCAACTTGCAAGCACAGTGATGCTAAAGCAGTCAACAAAGGACATAATTAATAGTATGCTTTTCATCTATGAAAGTACTCGAGCCTGTAACAGAAATGACTAGATATCTTTTTAAAGGGTAATGAGTATTTTGTTAATGGCACATCAAAGGAAAAGTGAATTGTATTTATGTAAAATGAATTTGCTGGGTCGTCTGTAAATGTAGCTCACATTGCTGTATTGTGCTTTGAAGGCAACATGTACAAAGTCTAAGTTGTCATTGTCACTTTTGATACTGATAGTCTACATCCAAATTTACATTCTAAATAGTTTAGAAATGTTTTTAACTTGATACACTCCTTGGCTTGCTTCACTCCAGCGGGAATCCACGTTCTCAAACAGCACTCGGTGTTCTGGCTGTTAGTCTGTCAATCTATCTCTTTTTATCATTTCCATTGGGTCTGGAAAAGCTCATATGGGAATCACACTGCTCATGTATAATACTTGCTTGATCTGCGGTAAACAGCTTGCACATACATTTCACACTAAAACGACATACTGCCGTTAAAGGTAAGTCAAATGTAAAACATATTTAAAACACTTATAAAACAATAAATATAGTAGGGGCCATGAATACGTGTGCTAAAATGAACATATATGAATTTTACAGACTTGTTCCATATGGGTTATGCTTACATGGAATATATACGTGTATAATTTGTGCTGCTATAGTGTCAAGCCTACAAGTCTGAGCTGAAGCAGAGAAGAGCATAACTCAGAGATCCACACAAACGGACTTCAGTTCCACTGGAAGAGTGAGGAACTAGCCATGCTGCCAAGGTCAGGGGGCCTGTGGCAGACATATTGATTGCACAGCCTACCCTCTCTGGAGTCCACATAACTATGGGTGAAAGGTCTGTTACACAAACTGGAGGTTGTATGGCTGAATTAGCTGTCCGGATGGTTAGCCAACATCAGTTTCACCCACTGTCATCAAACGTGCTGCTGACAGACTGGAAGCATTGTGTTCCTCTCTGCTCCTCTCTCCTCCTTGATGAAAACCTCAAACCGAAAAACGCATGCCAGGGAAAAATACTCAATTTCCTTACGGCGGAACGTATGGATCCTTGGGTTCAACAATGTGACATTGCATTTACACACCGCTGGGTCTAAATGAAAAAGCACAAGCACATACACACGCACACACACTTCACCCTGGGCATGAGCAGACCAGCCCGTCGCCCCCCCCATCTCCAAGACCCTCATTGAGAACGTCGCCATGGAGGATGTTGCCGTGGCGAACAGCGATGATGATGCGGGTGAGAGGGATCAGTAGAGGCTAATGCATTTCATCGCACAACAAAAATAACTTCACTTTCTAAGGAGCCAACTAGCTTCATTCTTTACACTCTGTATTTATTCAACTCTTATGTATTTGTTTATTTATTTATCTTTCTTTCCCTGAGGCTGCCCTTTTTGATTGAATGGCTGGCATATGAAGCGAAATGCCAGCTATCTTCATCACAGAGGCAATTTTTGGGACTGAAAGGAGTGAGTGGAGGGCGGCTCTGGTCCTTTGGTTAGAAACTGCAGCTCTGCACTCAATTGGAGCCAGACATAGCAGGGGGACTCAGCCATGAGGGAAGGAAAGAATGGAAATTCTAGATGCAGACCAAATACCAGTGCGCTGTCAATCAAGAAACAATGCACCATGATTATTGACCCGTTGCTTTGACCTCCGTTATTGTGAAGTGCCTGGAAAGATTGGTTATATCTGACTGGTTGTATCATATATAAAATGCAACATTCCTGCTACCCTTGAGCAACTACAGTTTGCCTTCTGTTCCAATAGATCTGTAGATGACGCGTGGTTTCTCTTGCTGTGCACACTGCTTTAGTCCACCTTGAAATGAAACGTATCTGTCTGAATGTTGCTTATACAGTATATTATAGCTCTGCTTTTAATACAATTGTACCATCTAAGCTGGTGTTGAAACTCAGAGATCTTGGTCTGGGCAAATCTATCTGTAATTGGCTGCTTGATTGTCTGACAGGCAGGCCCCAAACTGTGAGTAAAGGCAAAACACATTCACCTACTGCATCACAGGTCACGTTAATCACTGACTGAATTTTTTTAACAATAGCGACAAAATGAGGCCGAGGCAGATCTGCTGTAATTGTAATTCACACCCCTGTCCAGTTGATGGCAAGGGTGCATAGTAATTAGCCATTGTCTAGTCTTGTCTTTGATCTCACATGCACCTTGTTGTCTAGCTGGCTTTAGCCATCACGCTGGTAGGCTATACCACTACATTCCGTTGTCAAATGTTGAGGCTGCTGAGTGTCCCAAGTCCCAATAATTGCGATTCCATTGATAAATGAGGTGAAAAAAGAAGGACTGATGCAGTGGAGGAGGAAGGACAGGAATACTGATGACGTTTATCAGCCAGCAGCAGCTAATGTTACGGGGCAAGTAAATGGCAGTCAATCGTTTGTTCATATTTTAATTGTCTAATTTTCGAAAACAGAACTGTTCATATTTTCCTGGCGAGGCACATTGGCCGCAGTTGTTTCCGTGGCCTCCACTGCCACAGCGGAAGAAAAGCACCCATCTGCTTCGTGTGAGGTTGACATGAAAACTTCTCTGTTCTCTCTACTCCCTATGAATGCATAATCCACACGCTTGTTCTGTGTATTCAATATTAAATTTGTATTATCATAAAAACATGACATTTAAAATCACAGGGTAATAATAGAATATGACAGACTTTTTATGACCCTGTCTGTCAAGAAAGTCTAATGCAACGTCTTATCTGCATTAGTCCTTCGGACCGGCGCGCCTCAGGGCTGCTGTCACAGTTCCTGCAGTCTCTTAATACACGCCTGTGTTGCCAAATATGACAACAGCATCATAACATTTGCAGAGGACAGCCCCCAGTGATTGGTTTAGTAAGTGACAGTGATCACAGGGCCTAAAGGAGGGAGATGGATGAGCTTACCACATGACGCCATGATAACTACCGGTCTCTAAATGGCAATAAGAGGAAAGAGATCATTACTGACTTCAGAGAAGATCAGAGAAAATCACACTCCAATTTCCATCAATGGGTCGTCTGCTAAAAGTGTTGATATAGTCTTTGATGTCTTGGTATGCCCATCTCAGACATCCTCACATGGTCACACAGCGAAGAGAGTACTATCTGGGTCGTCTCAAAGGTTTTGGCAAGAGTAATGAAGAGCTTGAGGACATTTATCGCTGTGCCATGGAGAATGCACTGACAGGCTGTATCACAGTGTGGTTTGGCAATCGGTAAAGAGAGCAGCAAAAATCATTGGCACAGAACTACAACAACTTCATAAGATCTACATCACTCGCTGCAAAAGGGCCCAAAAAGAGCCCAAAACATCCTTGAAGATCCCATTCTCATCTCTTGTTCTCAGTCTCAGTCCCATCCAGGCCCGGGGTGGGTAATCGGGAGAATCGGGAGAGTTCCCGGTGGGCCGCTTCACTTCTGGGCCGGTCGAGAATTTTATTTTTTGACATTTGTCACGTTAATCCATCTTCTCTTAAAGTAGGCTACACACGTTCCGCATTCTGACACCGCAGCCACTGCATGGGTTGTACCATGCGAGGGAGTTCTCCCCTCCCAAATAGAGTTGGTTGGGTCCATAGCCCGTCTTTTCCAAAAAGTTATCAGACTACCCTGGTCCCATCTAAAAAACATCTCCATCATTACCATCAAATCACACACCACCCTACTCAGTGACAGTTTAGATCCACAGGCAGACAGGTTGCTGAACAGCTGACGCAACCATACACACACTGATGTTTATTCACATGTAATGTTACTGTGTTCTGTATAATGTTATCACACTGATGTTTAATCACATGTAATAATACTGTGTTCTGTATAATATTATCACACTGGTGTTTAATAACATGTAATGTTACTGTGTTCTGTATAATGTTATCACACTGATGTTTAATAACATGTAATGTTACTGTGTTCAGTATAATGTTACCACACTGGTGTTTAATAACATGTAATGTTACGGTGTAGGACACCGTATATTGTGTATTTATTGTGTTGTATCTCTTGTAGTGTCTTTCTTTGTCAGTTTCTTGTTATGGTGTGTCCTTTATGTAAAGGCAGGTAGAGTCAGAGCACAACTGTCTCAAGGTATTTTTAGTACACATGAAAATAAAGTTGAAGTGACGTGAAGTGTGTGTATATGTGAGAGAGAGAGAGAGCATGTGTGTGTGTGTGTGTGTGTGTGTGTGTGTGTGTGTGTGTGTCTGAAGTCTCTGACTGTGCGTCATGCCAGTGGAGATGGCAGAACCTGGCGCTCCGATGCTTTAATTTGGGTGAAGCTCCCCTCCTCTCATCACTGACTTAGCACTGCTCAGCTCTGATGTCTGGTACTTTCTCATGACTCAGCAGAAAAGACAATGAGTCGTCAGCAGGAGAGTGACCCTCCCTCTCCCGATTAGCATCTAATTCACCACAGTATGTGTGTGTGAGTGTGTGTGTGTGCAAGTGTGAGTGTTTGTGAAGGTGTGTGTGTCTGTGAAAGTGTGTGTGTGTGAGTGTATCCCATAAGGCCGCCTCTAATTCATCACTATTAATCTCCCAGACTCTCTGGAAGAAATACACTGTGAGTGCCAAGGCCTAAAAATGTAGAGAGAGGGGGAGTGGGACAGACAGAAGAATAGGAGAGGAGAGGAGAGGGAGAAAGTGATGAAATGTCAGGAAAGAGAGAAGGAGACACAGAGGAATCTAGACAAAACGAAGAAAGAAAGAACGTGACAGAGGAAATCCAGAGAGGGAGTGAAAGAAAGAAAAAAGAAAGGAAGAAGGGGACAGAGTAAAAAAAAGAAAGAAAGAGAACTATTGTGACTCCAGTGGAAACTGCTGACCTGAGTAAGGTTCTGTATGTCTGGGTCTATGGGTCCAGTGGGCCTCTGTGCTAACTGGGTCAGGACAGAGCTTTCACCACTTCACATATCTATTCCCTCGCTTTCTTTTTTTCTCTCTCTCTATGTCTCTCTTCTATCTCTCCCTGCCTCTCTCTCTTTCTCTCTGCTCCATCTCTCCCTGCCTTTCTCTCTCTGAGTCTCTCCCTCCCTTTCTCTTTCTTTCTCCCTCTTTCTCTCTCCGAGTCTCCTCCCTCACTCACTCACTCTCTCTCTTTCCTTCTCTCTCTCAGAGTCTCTCTGAGTCAAGGCTGAGTTACTACCACCTCCAGATCAGTTCTCTCCTGCTCACCTTCAACCATGCACCTTAAGCAGCTCAGTGTGTTTATGGAGGTTTAGACTGACACAATGTTGGCAGCGAGACATAAAGAACAGCGCAGAAAGTGTCATAATGCAGCCACTATATCAATAACACAGATATATGTCAATAACACGGCCACTACGTCAATCACACAGCCACTATATCAATAACACAGCCACTATATCAATAACACGGCCACCACATCAATAACACGGCCACCACATCAATAACACAGCTACTACGTCAATAACGCAGCCACTATATCAAAAACGCTTCACTATATCAATAACCCAGCCACTACGTCAATAACACAGATCTATGTCAATAAACAGCCACTATATCAATATCTATCTATATCAGAACATTAAACTCATGACTCATACACATGCTCTTAAATGTGAAATTTCAATGTGCAATATTAACACTTCAGTCACTGTATTCTACTGCAAGTCACTTATGCCATCTCAGTCACCTTATTCATGTGTATAAGACAAAAATGGGTAACACTTTAGAATAACCCTCCTTAATAAACCGTTTATGAAGCATTTGTTGATAGTCTGTTAATCATTTACAAATCATTATCACAACATTTACAAACGTTAGTAAGCTATTTATAAATGAGTAGTAATGTATTTATGAACATGTTTTCTAATGATCTATAACATTTTTTATTAAGGACATTAGTAAGCCATTTATAAATGAGTATTAATGTATTTATGAACATGTTTCAAATGATTTTCTAATGATCTAAAAGATCGTTTATAAGGACATTAGTAAGCTATTTGTAAACAAGTAGTCATGTTTGTACTAACATGTTTCAAATGATTTTTGAATGAGCTAAAAGATTGTTTATAAGGACATTAGTAAGCTATTTGTAAACGAGTAGTCATGTTTGTATGAACATTTTTCAAACGATTTTCTAATGATTTATAAGATCATTAATAAGGTATATGATAATGGTCTGCTCACATTTTGTAAATCATTTACAAATGATTAATCAACCAGGTTTCAATGAGTTACTAATGATATGTAAGATCATTTATAAGGTGTGTGATAATGGTCTGCTCACCATCTATGGGTCATTATGAATAACCTTTGTCATGCATAAGCTATTGTCTAATTATAAGTAATATATGTTAGCACATGTAACACCTCAGTTTATGCTTAATATAGGTTTTTAGAAATCATTTATTAATCATTAGTAAAGTGTTTTGCATGGGTTGATATAAAGCGGGCACTATCTATACTTTATAAGCATTTACAAATGGCCCGTAACTGAGCAACATACTATAGAAACCATTTACTAATCATTAGTTAAGTGTTTTGCATGGGTTAATATAAAGTGGGACACTATCTATACTTTATAAGCATTTACAAATGGCCCGTAACTGAGGAACATACTATAGAAACCATTTACTAATCATTAGTTAAGTGTTTTGCATGGGTTAATATAAAGTGGGACACTATCTATACTTTATAAGCATTTATAAATGGCCTGTTACTGAGGGACATACCATTAGTAGACAATTCTGCAGCAACTGATGTAAAGTGTGACTACACACATGCTCCGTCAAAGTTTCCAAAAATGACCTCAGACGTTAAGTTGTTAAACATATGAATGGCAAAAGCACACAACACAGCATCGAGGAAATAAAGTGAAATTGGAAAACATTTATTTGAAAAAACTACACTAACAATAAATGCACATTTAACCATGCGTTCTAATCTGCTAAATACAACAAGAACAACAACAAAAATGCAACAATGCAAATACAACTAAGGTGATCCGCCAGTCACTTGCCTTTATTTATTGGCAGAAGTTTGCCAGACTCTTTGAACGCTTTAATTTTTGTAATAATGCTGTCATCACCCTCAATGGCATCTTTACACCTTTGTGTAAAACAACTGAGCTTCTCCTTCTTGGAGCACCTCTCTCTGAGCTCTGCAAATGTTTCTGGGGCAGCAATGCAAAGTTCTGCCATTGGGGCATTCACGACAATAGTGTTGCGGTCAACACCCACAGCTCTGAAAGCAGCCCCCATGGTCCTTCCCTCCTGGCAGATTTTCAACACCTTTCGGTATCGGGCCACCACTTCAGGATCTCGAGCTTCAAATTAGAGAAGGTAAAATGAGTACAGCGCACATCATATATATTCTACTAATTAAATGATCAAACTTGATAAACTTGAAAGCGGGTGTAGACTTTCCCCCGCCACTGTATTCTTATTACCTCTCTGGTAAACACTTTGCTCCTTTCTTTTCTTTCCCCGTTTCCCCTGCTTCCGTCTCTTTACTGTTTTGCTGTTCTTCTTTTTCTTCTTCCGTCCCTCATCCGTGGAGGAAGAGTCATATGAAGAGTTGGATGACGAGTCGGAGGAATCAGAAGAGAAAGTAGCTGAAGCGGCGGAAGTGGTTTGCTGTAAGGGACTTGTGCTGTCCTCTGATGGAACGCCCTTGTCCTATTTATTGCTGTTAAAAACAGACATTGACCGAGGATGATTAGTAAAAAATATAGGCATGTGGGTGGCACACTACTAAGTGTGATGGTCTTTGGAACATAGTTTTCTCAGTTCAAAATCAACCCTTTACTGTTTTTTTGTTTTATTATTTACCGTATTAAAAATATATACAGTGGGGTCCAAATGTCTGAGTCCACTGATCTGATGTTTTAACAAAGGTTTTTTCCCCCGGCATAAATCTAAGTCCTAAGTCAAAATATAAGTAGAAAACCTATTTCAGTGAAATATCTGTTTAACCAATATCATGGCCCCAGGATATGTTAAATGTTCAATTTTCCAAGTGTATTGTCAAACATGACAAAATGACTTACTCATAGCCAGTTGTTCCCTTAGAAAGTCTCTCTCCTTGGTCACTTCCTTGAGCATCTCCTGCTGCCACTTTTTGTTTGGCCATCTCCAGCTCATGGCGTAGTCTTTTTGCAGTTATTTGTGCATTTGGGGCCACTGTGGTCATAGCTAAATGTTTGAGGGAAAGAATAAAACAGACTATTAAAACAACATCCATATAATAAGTTTCATTTATTTTACTGTCAATGTATTGACAACATGAGAGCTACACACAAACTGGGTAGCTTTAAGTAGGCTACCTTAAAGTGAGATATGATGAGACATATAATTTGCAGTTTGAACAAGCCTAGAGCAGACAAATGTCAAGATAGCTATATATAGTATGTACATGTGTGTTTATTCAAGGTAGGAGGAATTCATTTTTCTGCACAAAAATGGCTAAAAGGAAAATAGTGATAGCTAGCTAACATAGGCTACTACTGCTATCTCAGCTATGTAACCAGGGATGAGAATTAAGGTATCGTTATGATATAGTCCATAAAATCAAATTTTCACACCGCTAATTTCCAATAATGAAGGTAAATTATATGCAAATTCAGCAAGAAGGGAAATAGGTTTGTAAGTCTAAGGTTACTAGCTAGGTAGTAAATAAGTACATTAATGCATGTCGGAACGACACTCGGGAGTGAGACAGCTGAAACAAGTGAATGCTAGCTATCAATAGCTGTCAATGGCAAGCTAGCTAGCACTAATGTTAGTAGCTGGTTAGCTAGCTAACCACTGCGGCTCAGTCATGTGCATTAGATTGGCTTGCTACTCACCGGTGGAAGAAATTTCCGCTACGTCCTCCGCAACGGATTCATCAATGACAGGGATATTTCTCTTCATTGTTTCCGATGGTCTAGAAAGTTTTGAGCCAGCTACTTTTGAGGTTGAACAAGACCGAGTATGAGCACGTTCCATTGTGCAGTATTTGTGTCCCGACTCCCTCGTGTTGTGAAACTCAGTGCCACTTGATTTTGTGTCCCCGTCTGCTCAACGCTGTAGGAACTATTCATGGGTATCAAATCAAAGTAATTCATGTTACGTGTTTAATTTTTTCATGTGATGGAAATATTAGCTAAATAAACTGGACATTTTTTCTTAACAACTTTTTAATGTATTACTCGTCAGCTAACTAACGTTATTTTTGTTTTCTGGTGAGACATTTGTGGCCGAAGGACAACAGTTGGCGGGACTGTACCATAAACCCTCACTGTACTTCCTTCTTCCTTACGTTACTGATCTGAATGAGAGTAAGAGGTTAGATTGGTTTGTGTGGCAGATTAAATGCGTGTGTAGGAATACTAATTTAATAATGACAGCCCACATCGTTTCACATATTTTGCAATCATTTTGGATGATGACTAGATTAAATTAAATGACTAGATTAAAAAGGAAACTGCAGGATCTTATTTCTAGGCTCAGTGCAAAGAAACGAAGTTTGAAGCTCATCAAAATGGCTGCATAAAAAGCACCTGTTAAGGCCACAAATCAAATGCAATATTGAGGGTAGGCTACAAGGAGCAGATTTGGAGGCTCACCGGAAATCAAACAGAGAGTTTGCTTTCTGATCACCTTAAAGTTATTGAATGGAACAAATGGCTGGCTAAAAAGCACAAATATAGGGCACTCGGACGACTAAGTTATGATATTGTAGCGATCTCAGGCACTACGCAGAGAGGGGTTTCTGTAAATGATTACTTTATTGTTTACATCCATGGGAACTTTAATCACTGTGACTGCTCATCACTAAACCGCGAGCACGAAGAGGCTCAACAACAAGAAACACGTTATCTTATCCAGGTGTCCCCGCCCCCCGGCTACTCTGCCAGCCCCCCGCAGCGCATAGCAACCCACACATGAGCTGCCGCGGCTGACAGAGAGCAAGGACACAGGCACACAGGCACACAGACATCACAATGAACATTAACATTAAAACATCAACACATACAGGTCGCTACATTACCCCCCCACTACAAAGTTCCTCGTCCACGAGGGAACAAACAAAGTCTGCATAACGCTGGGGCTGTCTCCTAGCCCTTTGTGGACGTGAGACGGGGGGTAACAGGCTTAACCCAGGGGCAGGGGAAGTGGGCTGAGACCAGGGGGCCACAGGAACAGAGTCAGGGTCACCCCCATCAGGCACTGGCTGTGGGGGGTGCGGTGTTTGTGTGTGTAGTGCAGGGGGTTGGGGTTGGGTGCGTGGGGTACCTGGAACCTGGGGCAAGGCATTGCCTTGATAGGGGGCCAGTCTGTCTCTGTGCAGTGCAACCTTCCGTCCTCGTGGCGGTAGCTGCACCCGATACACCACCTCCCCCATCCGCTCCAACACCCTGCAGGGCCCCACCCACTGACTGTCGAGCTTTGGACACCGGCCCTTTTTTCTTTGTGGGTTGTACACCCAAACAAGCTCTCCAGCCTGGAAATGCCTACCCCGTGCCCGCACGTCATAATTGCGCTTTTGCCTTGCACCAGCACTTTCCTGATGCACCCGGGCAAACGCATGGGCAGACTCAAGCCTGTCCTGGAGCCTCCTAGCATATTCAGGGCCTGGGGGAACAACAGGGGCGTCTGGAGGCCGCCCAAAGGCCAGCTCCGCTGGTGTGCGGAGCTCCCTCCCTAGCATGAGGAGTGCTGGGGAACAAGTGGTCGACTCCTGGACTGCAGACCGGCACGCCATGAGCACCAGCGGCAGATGCTCATCCCAGTCTCGCTGATGCTCTGATGTCAGTATGGCCAGCTGCTGACCCAGTGTGCGGTGAAGCCTCTCCACGAGCCCGTCACTTTGAGGCCGTAACGGGGTGGTGCATGTCTTCTGTATGCCCAGGCGGCTGCACATGGCAGCGAATACCCGGGACTCAAAATTTCTCCCCTGGTCACTGTGCAGTGTGTCAGGCAGCCCAAACCAGCTGAGTATGCCTCCCAGCAGGGCATCTGCCACAGTCTCTGCTTCCTGGTTTGGGAGGGCATAGGCCTCTGGCCACTTTGTGAAATAGTCAATAACAGAGAGGATGTAGACATTACCCTTGTTTGTGCGGGGAAGCGGGCCCATCACATCTACAGCTACTCTCTCCATGGGGGCCCCCACTAGGTGCTGCTGCAGCTGGGCATGTGACCGACCTGTTGGGCCTTTCCGTGCAGTGCATAAGTCACACCGTCTGCAGAAGTCCTCTACGTCCCGCCGAAAGTGGCCCCAATAGAAGCCTTGGCGGAGGCGGCGGAGCGTTTTGGTCACACCAAAGTGGCCTGACCCCGAGGCTCCGTGCATGCCCTGCAGTACAGCTGTCCTCAGGCCCTTGGGGACCACCAGCTGCCAACGCTCCTCCCCTGTAGCAGGCTCTTTCCACGCCCTCTGCAGCACCCCGTCGATCAGACGCAGCGAGTTGAACTTTGACCACAGCCCCTTGGTGGCCTGTGAGAGTCTCGCCACCTCTTCCCATGGCGGCCTCTGCTGTGACTCCACCCACTGATGCACAGGGTGTAGGTCGGGGTCGAGTTCCTGCTGTTGCCTCCATTCCCCCACACTCACCATCTGCAGCTCCCGGCAGTCAACCATTTCTGCCCGCCGCACTGCCTTCAGCTGCTGCTGCTGCTGCTCCTCCTCACACAGTTCAAGCTCCCGACTCTCCCTCCGTTCACAGTGGTGGCACCCGTCTGCAGCACAGTGGCGACGGGAGAGGGCGTCTGCATTGCTGTGTTGAGCTCCTGCCCTGTGCACCACTGTGAAGTTATAAGCCTGGAGCTCCTCCAACCACCTGGCGACCTGCCCCTCCGGCTCCCTGAATGACATCAGCCACTGGAGAGCTGAATGATCAGTTCTCACAGTGAAGGGCAGACCGCACAGGTAATATTTAAAATGGCGCACGGAGAGCACCACTGCCAGGAGCTCTCGCCGGGTCACGCAGTAGCGCTTCTCAGCCTTGTTGAACACCCGGCTGAAATACGCCACTACCCTCTCCCCGTCTGCACCCACCTGAGACAGCACTCCTCCAGCACCCACCCCACTGGCGTCAGTGTCCAACATAAACGGGAGAGAGGGGTCAGCTGGAGCCAGCACAGGTGCATCGCTGAGGGCCCAGCGCAGCTGGTCGAACGCCCCCTGGCATGCATCTGTCCAGACAAACTCTCTGTCCTTATGCAACAACTGGAACAGAGGGGCAGCGATGCACGAAAAACCCCGTACAAACCTCCGGTAGTATGAGGCGAGGCCCAAGAAACTTTTCAAGTCCTTTTGAGTGGACGGGACGGGCCAGTCTGCCACTGCCTGCACTTTGTCCTGCACAGTGCTAATTCCCTCCCGCCCCACTCTGTGTCCCAGAAAAGTCACCTGACGCTGCATGAAATGGCACTTATCCGGGTGGAGTTTCAGCCCTGCTGCCCGGATCCTCTCCAGCACGCGCCGTAACGACAACAGAGCGGCATCGAAAGAGGTTCCATGTGCCAAGATGTCGTCCAGATAAACCAGGCACTCCTGACGTGGGATGCCAGTCAACACCTGGTCCATCAGTCTGGCGAAGGAAGCAGGGGTGTTGCATAAGCCAAAACTGAGGACCTTAAACTGCCAGAGCCCACGTCCAGTGCAAAAGGCAGTCTTTGGTCGGGCAGATGGGGCGAGAGGCATCTGGTAATAGCCGGAGCGGAGGTCCAGTGAGGAAAACCAGGCAGAGCCTGAGACTAAGTCCAGAGACTCATCCACGCGGGGTAGTGGATATGAGTCTTTCTTAGTTACCCCATTCAGTGGCCTGTAGTCAGAGCAGAGGCGCCACTCACCATTCTTTTTGGGGACCATGACCACTGCAGCTGCCCAGGGACTGTCTGATGGCTCGATGACGCCTGCCTGCAGCATGTTCCCGACAGCTTTGTCACACGCCTCTTGCCGTGCCAGCGGAAGCCGGCGGGGACGGCACTTTATCGGGCGGGCGTCTCCGGTGTCAATCTCATGTTCCACCAGCTGTGTTCGCCCAACGTCATCCTCCCTCAGTGCAAAGCTGTCTTTAAACTCTACTAACAGCCGCCACAACAGCTCCTGCTGTTGTGAGTCCAGGTCATCACAGTTCTCCATCCAGATTTTCGTGATGGCAGACCGCGTCGCCTCCTCCTCCGTCTGGGGCAGCAGGGACACCTCCTCCTCCGTCTGGGGCAGCAGGGCCGGAGACGAGCAGCCCATGCTGTTGGGGGCCGGCACTGCCAGCAGGGGTGGAGAGGCGTTGGGTGCTGTCACCTCTGTCTCCAGCTGAGAGGGAGGTGACTGAACAGCAATGCTGTGGGCGTGGAGTGGTGGCCTGTTAGGGAAACACGCACCCTGATGTCGTGAGGGGTTTTGGGGAAAAGGGGGTGTGGCCCGCGGCTCTACCATGCCAACTTCTCGTGCCGGCAAAGTAGTGGGTGCAGCGACTGGTGGTGTCACGGCCGACAACGCGATGACAGGCCCGTCCTGAAACCTCAGCGTGCCTCTGCCCAGGTCCAGCTGACAGCCCGTGGCCTTCAAGAAATCCAGTCCCAGTATGCACGGGTCCTGCACGCTTGCCACCCACACTGGGTGGCGGACAGCTTCCCCCCCACAGTCAGTGTCATTTCGCCCCTGCCTTTCATGGGTGCCAGCCCGCCCGTGACTGTGCGCAACTGCACAGTGGTGGGCTCTAACTGAGTCCAGCCTGGCACCACATCAGGTCTCACCAGTGTCACTGTGGACCCCGTGTCCACAAGAGCAGTGCAGGGAACCCCCTCTACGGTCACTGGGACGTGACAAAAGTCCCCAACACAAGTCCGCCCTACCACTACCACAGGCTCCGTGGGCATGTTGTCGTCTGCTTCTGGGGGGAGTGGGCCCTGACTCCCCCGTCTGTGTTGTCGGGCCTTTCCTGCAGACGACGAAAAGGAAGAGGATGGGGCTGGGGTCCGCACAGCCTCCCCTATGCGGACCCCGGGTCGTTTCCCGGACCCTTGGGTGCTTTTGGGCACTGCCTGAGGAAGTGACCAGGCTGGCCACACCCCCAACACACCCTGGGGGATGTGTGCGGGGTACGGGTTGACTGGATAGACATAGCCCGTATCAGTTCCGTCAGCTCAGATGCCCATGCCGGCTTCTCCAGGCCATCGTTGGTGCCCACTGCCACTCTTGTTATGGGCATGCTCTCACTGTGGCTACCTCCAGCTGGCACACCCCACACAAACTCCCTCTCCACTGCTAACTCCAATGCAGCCTGCAGAGATCGAGGGTGCTCCAGCTGTACCTGCACACGCAGCTCAGTGGGGGACAGAGCTCTGATGAACTGGTCTCTTGCCAGCTCGCTCTGTACATCAGGTGGCATGTGTGCATATGCCTGCCGAGTGAGGCTCTTAATGTCATTTGCTAATGCCCGCAGGGGCTCCCCTGGGAGTCTGTACCTGTTGCTGAGTTCATTTTTTAGCAGGCCAGGCTGCACACATTGTCCAAAGCGCCTCTTTAATGCAGCCACCAAAGCCCCATAATCATGCCTGTCTTCTGGGCTAACCAACAAAAGGCATTTTAATGCATCGTCTGTGAGGCACATTGCAAGCTGCAGGGCTTTATCTCTCTCCGTCCACTCCCCTGCATGAGCCAGCAACTCAAACTGTGCATGGAAGGCCTCCCAATCTGACTTACCCCCGTACTTGGGTGTTTTCACTGGGGACCATGTGCTATGGGCGCCGCCATGATTGACGTTCTTACAGTCACAGTCCGCCCCTCCCCCACTCCTCGGATGCTCCGCGCGGGACTTTGACTTTGAACCTGCAGCCATGCCAGCCTCCGAAGCCATCCTCGCCGCCGAATCCCGTAACCGAGATCTTGCCTGTTCCATCCTCTGAAACTCCTCAGACCATCGGCCAGGACCACTGTCTCCCTCCTCCTTAACTTTCACGCCAGAAAACTTCTCCATGACGTTAAACAATGTCCTCCGCAAAAAAACTTAGCCGCTAGCTAAACTGATAATTAACTACCAAAAAAAACGATAAAGAACTTGTCTCCCTAGCTCACTCACTTTATTTATAGTTCACTTCTGACACCAATTGTAGCGATCTCAGGCACTACGCAGAGAGGGGTTTCTGTAAATGATTACTTTATTGTTTACATCCATGGGAACTTTAATCACTGTGACTGCTCATCACTAAACCGCGAGCACGAAGAGGCTCAACAACAAGAAACACGTTATCTTATCCAGGTGTCCCCGCCCCCCGGCAACTCTGCCAGCCCCCCGCAGCGCATAGCAACCCACACATGAGCTGCCGCGGCTGACAGAGAGCAAGGACACAGGCACACAGGCACACAGACATCACAATGAACATTAACATTAAAACATCAACACATACAGGTCGCTACAATATTTCAAAAATGTACAAATAAATATTTCACTTCCCCGATGCTGTGTTGTGTATTTTTGCCATTGATATGTTTAACATCTTAACGTCTGAGGTCATTTTGACGGAGAATGTGTGTAGTCACACTTTACATCAGTTGCTGCAGAAGTGTCTACTAATGCTATGTCTTTCAGTAACGGGTCATTTATAAAGTATAGATAGTGCCCACTTTATATCAACCCATGCAAAACACTTTACTAATGATTAGTAAATGGTTTCTATAGTATGTTCCTCAGTTACGGGCTATTTGTAAATGCTTATAAAGTAAAGATAGTGCCCGCTTTATATCAACCCATGCAAAACACTTTACTAATGATTAATAAATGATTTCTAAAAACCTATATTAAGCATAAACTGAGGTGTTACATGTGCTAACATATATTATTTCACTCATGAATTAGACAATAGCTTATGCATGACAAAGGTTATTCATAATGACCCATAAATGGTGAGCAGACCATTATCACATACCTTATAAATGATCTTACAAATCATTTACAAATCAAATCACATGACTACTCGTTTACAAATAGCTTACTAATGTCCTTATAAACGATCTTTTAGATCATTAAAACATCATTTGAAACATGTTCATACAAACATGACTACTCGTTTACAAATAGCTTACTAATGTCCTTTTAAACTATCTTTTAGATCATTAGAAAATCATTTGAAACATGTTCATAAATACATTAATACTCATTTATAAATGGCTTACTAATGTCCTTATTACATTTTTTTATAGATCATTAGAAAACATGTTCATAAATACATTACTACTCATTTATAAATAGCTTACTAACGTTTTTAAATGTTGTGATAATGATTTGTAAATGATTAACAGACTATCAACAAATGCTTCATAAACGGTTTATTAAGGAGGGTTATTCTAAAGTGTTACCCAAAAATGTTACTCACTTTATTTGCAACATACCTCAGGGGGAGTACTTGTACTCCATACCACTGCACTTTGTTCTACTCAATCTGTTTTTAGTTGATTTCTAGTTTCTATGTTGTCCCTCATGGCACCAACAGGAGCAGGGGGTATTCGTCGTAGCTCGCTAAGCGGTTTAGCGAGCTAATTTTCAGGCTAAGATAAAAAACGCCCCTCTTTTTGGTTCGTGGAAGCAACTTTTGATAAATCACCATAGTTACATATCGATTAGCACTAACCTGCTCCAGGGCAGGCTAACTTAAGTGTAGCTGGATAAGCTTGCCACACCCCCGGAAAAAGGAGGGATCCCATTGACCAAGGACTGATATTAGATAGTTAATAAGATTAGCGGAGGGAGAGAGTTCTTTGCAATCGCCAAGATCCATTATTCTTGTATGAGCGCTACCGATTCAGCCGACAAGGAATCATTAATTTACAAGACCTTCTCGAGTCATTTATTGCAAACACCACAGTCGAATATTTACTGTCTTGCGCTTTTTTGCGAGTGGTACATTTTTGTAGTGTCGGTGATGCGGAGAACAAAGCACTCATAATTATATGAGCGTTATTAGTACACCATAGCATATCATTATTGTAGAAAATGATTAAGGTGGACTTATGATAAGAATAGAGAGAAATACAGACAATTTATTTTCACTGCTTCAATTTATTGCATTTGTTATTAATACATTTAGTCATTTAACAGACTCTTTTATTCAAAGCGACTTACAAGAAAATGTAGAACTATATCGAGGAAGGAGGTGAGGGGATTCGAACTAGCAACCTTGTAGTTTCGAACTGGTAGAGGGATCCTCTGTACCAGTTGACACTTGCCATCAGGTATTCATACATAGATATCACCCTATAAACATCCCAACACACCTTGCTCTCACAGCGGTGGCGGTGTTGAATTTTGCCATGATTATGGTCTTGTATTCTTCATAAGCGTTCATGTTCATCTCCTGATCGCCAGCGGAGAAAAAAAGAGGCCTTTTCTTTGAGTTTAGAACCATTATACCGTTAGAAAATCATTGTTTTGGTGATCGACCTTTCCTGCCTTTTGAAGTAGGACGTGCATGCGCAATAGCCCTGATAACTTTAGCCTGGTTGAAATTAACCACATGATTTGGATGCGGATCAGCCGTTAACGAACCGATATTTGCTGTTCTCAATCAGCTCGCTAATCTTAATGGGCTAAAAGGCCAATTGATTAACTTAGCTTCAACCCTACGACGAACGGGGCCCAGTGCTCAAAATTTCGTTGTATACAAATACAATGACAATAAAGGCTTTCAATTCAATTCAATTCAATTCAATAACACCACCACTATGTCAATAACACAGCTACAAAGTGTCATAAAGTGTCATGACAGCCAAAATGATTAAACTATTCCCAGGTATTATGGCAACTTTGATATCAAGTGGACATACCACCTGTGTCTAGTTTAATAATAGACAATAGAATAGAATTAAATGGTTACAAATGTAAAAATAACAAATAATAAATAATAATTTACTTACAAAATAATAGGCTTTATGATAGTTAATACATGTGTATGTACGCTTGTGTCAGTTCCCGTTGGAAGGTTATGTGAATGTGACGTTCCTGTGGTCCTGGAGATTAGCAGATCTTCCCAAAGATTCCAAAGATATGTAGGCACAATAACAAAATATCATTAAAAAAAACTCCAAACTAATGTTTTTCTAAGAAGATAAGCAACGTTAAGCAAACCTTAATAAAACACACAAAAACACACACACACACACACACACACACTAGAATGCAAACATACACAGGTATGCACACACAGTGGTTGGAAACAAATCTCTATACTGGAACCCTGAAAATAGGGCTGCAACTGTAAATAAATAAATAAATAAATAAAAACAAACAAAGCAAACAATTTTGGGGATGGAGAGACAGGAATGGTTTCCTGATGGGATTCAAAATGAAAAGAGCCGTCTTTTCTCTCTGACTCTAACAGAAGCATACACATATAGACAGAAACACACACACAGACACACACGCACGCACACACACATGCGCACGCATGCACACACACAAACATGCACGCACACACACACACACACACAAACATGCACGCTCTCACACACACACACACACACACCCACGCACACACCACACACGCACGCACCACACACACACACACACAGACACAGACACAAACAACACTCACTCACACACAAACATGCACACACACACACACTTATACAGACTTAGTCACACTTTAACACACACATAGAGTGAAGGGTGCGGTGGGTACTGTGGTGTTAAAAACACAAATCAAAGAGACTTGCTCTTGGAGAAAAGGGACACACACACACACACACACACACACACACACATAGGAAACACACCTCAGCCCTTATCCGCAGTCTTCTCTCCCTCCAGAGGAAACTCAAGCTGAGAGCTGTCAAACACGCTTCAGCATGGCCTGCGCCAGGCGTGCGCCCGTGAGCACGCTACCCACTCATCCAAAACCAGTAGCGCTACACCTACTTACCTCTAAACACATGCAGCAGACTGCCCCTGGCACAGCAAACACACACACACACACACACACACACCACACACACACACACAAACACACAGGCTTACACATATAAACACACTCCCTCCCTCTTTCTTACACACACGCATGAGCGCACACACTCCCACACACACACACACACACACACACACACACACACACACACACTCATGAGCATATTGATGTAGGTCCACTTGATACACTCTGTTTATGCAAACACATTTGGATGCACAAACATGTTAGTAGAATGACACACACACAATTGAAGAGACAACTTGTCAGGCATGTTTTTACACTGACATAATCGTGCACGCACACACACACACACACACACACACACACACACACACATACACTTGTGCAACATGTTAGTAGATTTGCAAACACACACACACACGCACACCCACGTACACACACACGCACACAGTCACACGCACACAGTCACACACATACACACACACACACACACACACTCACACACTTGTGCAAACATGTTAGTAGATTTGCACACACACAAATAAATAGACACTGGCAGGCATGTGTATATTCCCCCCCTCTCTCTCTCTCTCTTCCTCTCTCTTCCTCTCTCTCTCTCTCAGCAGTGTGTGTGAGTTCTGGGCTGAATGGTGAATTATATTTTATACTGCTGCGGTTTGCTGTACAGCTCCCTGAAGTACCTCTTTCTAAAGGTGCCAAAGTCCTTGATAAACACAGACATAATATGACACTGACACCATTATGCCTTCTCTCTCTCTCTCTCTCTCTCTCTCTGTCACACACACACACACACACAGAGAGAGAGAGAGAGAGAGAGAGAGAGAGAGACACACAGGAATACACTGCTCTACATAGAAAGACATTACAGTGAGCCCTGATGCTGTAAACTGTACTGTAAAGTCTTACATTATGAAGCATACATGTTGTATATCCACTGAATGATAAAGTGGCAGGTACTGAAATGGAAGGACGTGGAAGACGCTACTGATTTTCTTCTCCTTAGTAAGTCTAATACGTGTTTACACACACACACACACACACACACACACACACACACACACACTGACTAGTTAAGAGTATGTAACAATGGCTGCATATGAAACAAAAGACTGCTGTTGACTTCCTCACTTTCCTCAGCTGTCTGACGAGTCAGTTGCTTTAGCGATCCTACCTATGAATGCTTCTGAATTTTTTTTTTCATCTCAGATACAGTAAATGGGTACTTACATGCATCTGTTAAATTGGGCCGATTATCAAAGGGAGGCGTTCTCCTTTGATTGCCCACTCCAGCACCACCGTCGGCCATTTGACTACAGGCACTGAACGGGGCTGCTACGTCAGAGACTGGAAGAACAGAGGAGAAAAACACTGTGTCATTTTCCACAGTCATTTTCTACACTTACAGTTCTTGAGGTAAACAGACACAGGTGTATCTCTGTAGGCATACTTTTCATGTTGTCAGACCCTTAAAATTAATAACATAACAAGCCCGTCTGTGGCGAAAACAAGCAGTTGGCTTGTCTCGTAGGATTTTATTGTAGAGCCACTCTGTGGGCGCAGGCTTTGTAAAAGTGGTTATTACATTTTCATTTGAGTTTCAGACCAGAAGTACAGAACTACATAATGAAGAGCCTGGACAGCTGCTGCTTTCCCTCCTTCACATGACCATACACAATCTGAATGAACTGTTCCTTTAAGCTTTGACTTTTTAGTTTTGTAAACCCAGTGAAACTGTTGATCTTACTTTAAGCTTGCTGCACCAAAAACCACTTAACATAACACAAAGTGGAATTCATGCACTTATTGTAAGATTAGACATAACAAATGCCATATCTTGTGTAACTTCATGCACTTACTATAAGATTAGACATAACGAATGCCATATCTACTGTAACTTCATGCACTTACTGTAAGATTAGACATAACGAATGCCATATCTAGTGTAACGTCTCGGTTACTTACGTAACCTCGGTTCCTTAAGCAGGAACCAAATATATCAGTATGGTACATGACGTCAGTCATGGGTACAAATCGAAGCATTTATCTATTCACGCCTGAAAGGCCGCGAGATCTGTCAGCGCGCGCTCCTGGGCCCGCCTACCAGGAGTACTATAATATCATTACGCGCCCTCAGATCTGCCTCGGAAAGAAACTGAGCAAGACAATCAATCCAAGGTAACACTGTACACGCCAACTTTGTTATATCTGGTTCCTGCTTAAGGAACCGAGGTTACGTAAGTAACCGAGACGTTCCTTATCGCAGTTCACTGCGATATAACAGTATGGGACCCTATACATTCCCGCGTGATAATACAGTGGCAGCCAATTACACACACCAGCTTTATCAAAGCCTTTGCCCTCATAGAGGTTCCTACGGCCGCTGGCGGTGAACATATTAACAGGGCAACCTTTATCATAGGCGGCGAGGATCGTGATCCTGCGCCTGTAGGAAACCACCCTGAAATGTTTCGTGCAACATAACATGTAGACACCGATGAACACACTTATCATATACATCGTTCTCAGGTCAGGGGATTCAGAGATCGCTTGCCTCCAGAACACCATGAATTTAACAGGGCCACCTTTATCATAGGTGACAGGGATCCGTGATCCCGCGCCCGTAGGAAAACCCTGGGATGTTTCATGTGCAACATAACATGTAGACACTAATGAACACACTTATCATATATATCGTTCTCAGGCCAGGGGATTCAGAGATCGCTTGCCCGCAGAACGCTATGAAGAAAACTAGGTTCAGCCACATCTAACATATAGAACATAATGAAAGTGTGGCGAGAACTCCAGCTTGCAGCTTTGCAAATATCTTCCACTGAGACGCCCTTTAGTAAGGCCCAGGAAGACGAGACCCCCCGCGTAGAGTGCGCATGCAACTTCTCCGGGGGATCTAAAGACAAGCTCTTATAAGACAACACGATAGCCTCTACTATCCAACGGGAGAGGCTCGGTTTTGAAAGAGGTCTGCCTTTTGCACGTGCACCAAAGCACACGAATAGCTGATCTGACTGTCTGAACGCTCTAGTGCGCTCTGTGTAACAGCGGAGAGCGCACACTGGACAGAGCTTATTCAAACGTTCCTCCTCTGCCGACGCAAAAGGAGGAGGCGAGAAAACTGCTAATTCAATCACCTGATTGCGGAATGGGGTTACCACCACTTTAGGTGTGCAAGCAGCATTAGGTCGCATAACCACTCTGTCACCAGCGATCGAAAACTGAAGGCACGATGGACTGACTGACAGGGCTTGCATGTCACCAACGCGTTTTGCTGACGTTAACGCCAGCAGCAGCGCGGTCTTTAAAGAGACAAACTTTATGTCCACTGTCTCCAGGGGCTCGAACGGAGGCCCTGTGAGAGCACGTAACACCACTAGCAGATCCCAAGAGGGTATGAGGTGTCTCTCTGGCACCCTGAGCCGTCTCACCCCGGCCATAAAGCGTGACGCTAGCGGGTGACTGCCAGGAGAACTGCCATTAATGCCTGCGTGGCAGGCTGAAATGGCAGCCATGTACACTTTGAGAGTAGAAGCCGCCTTCCCCTCATCAAACAACTGCTGTAGGAATTCTAGAATAACGCCCAGCGCGCAGTTAATGGGGTCGTGCTGACGCGCAGCACACCACCGCTCAAAACTGCGCCACTTCAGCGTATACAGAGCCCGTGTTGATACAGCTCGGGCACTCTGTATTGTAGCCACCACCGTGTCCGACAAGCCTGACGCTATGAGCCTGCACCTTTCAGGTGCCAGGCTCTGAGCCCCCCACCACTCCGGATGGGGGTGCCACACTGTCCTGTTGGAGGAGCGGGATCGGGGGAAACGCATATAGGGGTAGAGCTGGCCACTGGTGGCCCAGCGCGTCTATGCCTAGTGGGGGATCGTCGCCCCCTAGCGAGAACCAGAGCGGGCAGCAGGTGTTCTGCCTGTTCGCGAACAGGTCCACCTGCGCCTTGAAAAAACGCACCCAGATCTGACCTATCACTTGTGGGTGAAGGCACCAGTCTGCTGCTCGAGGATCGCCCCTCGATAACAGGTCCGCACCGTAGTTGAGGTGACCTGGTATTAGGGCTGTCAACGAATATTCTAAATTCGAATATATATTCGAATAGTTGTTAAAAATAGAATTTCGAATGTGAAAATGAATATTCGAATGTAAAAAAAAACTAAAAAAACAGCGGCAACACTGTCTGCTTTGCGGGTGGCCGCGCGCCTGAGATCAGGGACAGGTCACAGGAGTCTCACTGTCTGGCACAGAGTCACTGCTGACAGTTGACTTCCGAGATGCAGAAAGTGCAGAATCCAGCTTGACCGCAGCAGAGAAAGTGATTGTAACCCCCAAACATCTAAAGAGTGATGTCTGGAAATATTTCGGATTTTGGTCAGTTGATGGTAAACTTGTTGAGCCTACAGCTAAAGTAGTGTATAAGCTATGTAAGCTAGAGTTAGCTTACCATTCAACAACTAGCAACTTGAGGCTACATCTCCACATTTTGGAGATGTAGCCTCAAGTTGCTAGTTGTTGAATGGTAACCTAACTCTAGCTTACACACTACTTTAGCTGTAGGCTCAACAAGTTGCCTCACTGCTGACAGTTGACTTGGTGGAAGATGGCAGAAAGTGCAGAACCCTGCTTGACCGCAGCAGAGAAAGTGATTGTAACCCCCAAAAATCTAAAGAGTGATGTCTGGAAATATTTCGGATTTTGGGCAGTTGATTGTAAACTTGTTGAGCCTACAGTTAAGTAGTGTGTAAGCTATGTAAGCTAGCGTTAGCTTACCATTCAACAACTAGCAACTTGAGGCTACATCTCCAAAATGTGCATCCAAGTGAATATGGCATAATATGTGGAACTTCAGCGAAACAGCCACGTCTGGATACATATTTTGCGCCGTCCGTCACAAGTTCGTTGCCTGCGGCACGACAGGAGGCTTGCACGCAAAAATTGATTTCGTTCACATGCAAGGACATGAGGCTTCAGGGAGTTCTGTGAAGCACTGGAACCGAGGTACCATATCCCTTGTTGTCGTTCATTTAAACCGCTATGCGCAGAGAGCAGTGTTGTCCGTCCTCACTAGTACATGCTGACCACTCAGCCTGGGCAGAAAGTGTTGTAGAGCTAGGACTACTGTTCGCAGCTCTAACACATTTATGTGAGACGCGGCCTCTGTCACAGACCAGAGACCGTTCACGCCTCTCCCTTCGCAGACAGCTCCCCAGCCTTTGGTGGAAGCGTCTGTGGTCACCACCACGCGACGCGACACTATGCCCATAGTGCCCGACGCGGCGAGAAACCAGGGGGTTCTCCAGATCGCCAGGGCTTTCCTGCATCTGGAGGACACCACTACTCTGCGATGCCTGTCTGTGACTGCGTTGAGCTTCATAGACAGGTACCATATTTGGAATGGCCGCATACGCAACATCCCCAACGGGAGCGCTATAGCGGCCAACGCCATCATTCCTAACAGGCGTTGGCAGCACAGCGACGAGACTGACTGTCCCCGTCGGAACTGGCGCACGCATGTTTTGATGGCACTTATCCGTTCTTGAGACAGCCTGACCTCCATGGAGGTGGAGTCTAAAATCATACCCAGAAAATGCGTAACTTGCCTGGAGCAGAGAACGCTTTTTTCTCTGTGTATTACAAAGCCCAGTCGATACAGGTGCGCCACCACTAGATGGCCGTCCTGCACTGCTGCAGCCTTTGAATGAGAAGCAATTAACCAGTCGTCCAAATAATTGTAAACGCGTAAGCCGTGTAGACATAGTGGGGCGACGGCTGCCTCTACGCACTTTGTAAATACCCTCGGCGCTAGGGACAGGCCGAATGGGAGTGCGTTGAATTGGTACGCTATTCCTCCGAACGCAAACCTCAGATATCTCCGATGTCTGTGGTGGATCGGAATGTGGAAATAAGCGTCTTTTAAGTCTATCGTGACAAACCAATCGTTTGGCCTTATCAACTGCACAAGCCTGCGTGGGGTCAACATTCTGAACCGTAGCGGCATGAGTGCTTTGTTTAACACACGTAGATCTAATATTGGCCGATAATTCCCGTCTCTTTTGGGTACGAGGAAGTAACGGCTGTAGAAGCCTGCATTTTCCTCCTTGGGAGGGACTCTGCTTATCGCTTCCTTTCTGAGCAGGGAGATGATCTCTTCCCGTAGGAAGTGAGACTGTTCTCGCTGCACCACAGACTGTATCACTCCGCTGAATGGCGGAGGGGAACGGGCGAATTGCAGCACGTAACCCCTTGTGATCGTCTTTAGCACCCATGGTGACACTGCGCATGCGCGCCAACTCTCCACACAACCAGGGAGGTTGTGCTTTGAGTTGAATTTGTCGGGGACTAACCCGCTCATGGTCTGTTACGACCCTGGCGGGTCTAGGCCCCGCCCCATGAGATTTGCATGCCTGTTCTCTATCTGTCGTTACAACAGGTAATTGGATCCAGGTGTATGGGTGATTGAGTGTGTATGGCCTTTGATGCTGACGGGCACAAAACTGCCGGTGCAGCAGGAAGGGTATTGCAAATTGGGGAGACGCACGCGGAAATTTGTAAGTGTTAAACTTTTTTTGTTTTCGTTGGGTTGCCGTGGAGGAGGAAAGTCATTTTTAAGAGTGACTGCAGCTGTGGGCTCTCGTTGGGAGAGAGACGGGCTGTGCATACTAGTTCAATTGGGTACAGGTGTTGGTAACTGGGTGGTGATAGTAGGTGAGTACCTACTGAGCAAACGCAAACCCCTGCGCAGGTTAAGAGCGCTTACCGCTGTTTGTTGTTTTGTCCGGGCTTGTAAGAGTTTGTTGTTTTTCGTGGGTGTGTCGGACTCGCTGGAGTTGCTTAGCAGCTCAATTGCAGGTGGACACACTGAAGAAATAGGCACTGGAAATAGCGAGGACTGTGTGTTGGAGATAGATCGGGGAAGCTCTAGTCTAGTGGGTTTTTGTGAGTGGGTGGTTATACACCTGTGCGTGATTTGCTGGTGTACACAATCGCGTCAGGGCGATTTAATTAATTCCGATGATCGGAAAATTTTGGGCCGGTTCAAGATGGGGTGGATGAGTATGTTAGATTGTGAGCAGCATAGAAAGCTTCTGAAAATGCAGGCGGAATTGGAGAACGGGAGGCAGCTGGGAAAAAATATGGAAGCTGAGTGGGACGCATTGGAGAGAGAGGAAGATCGTCTATTTGAAATTGTAAAACTGAGATTTAGGCAAAGAAAGGTCGAACAGGATTATCTGTTGCAAAAAGAGCAGTTAAGATTAGTTGCCCAAGGCAAGATGACGGAGGACGATCTCATTCGTTGGGAGAGATCGGTTAAGGGAAATCGTGATGAGGGTGTGTCTGAGGTAAAGGCCGTACAGAGGGATCTGTCTGAAATGAAGACTGTGAATGAGAAAATAACAGTGGAAAACCAAGAGCTGCTGGCTCGAATTGCAGAAGCATGTGAGAAGTTGTCAGCCAGGGAGCAGGAAGCAAAAAGTCGTGAGAATAAATTGCAACTTCAGCTCGACCGGGCATGGCGTTTGAACAATTCTTTGACGGCACAGATGGACGGGAAAAAAACGGAAATGGGGGAACAACAAGAAAGGATTAAGGCAATACAGGAAGAGAAAGCAAGAGTCTCTGAGAGGTTCCAACAACTGCAGATAGATCATGAGGCTGAATTGAAGGAAAGGGACAAAACTCTGTGTGAACTAAATGAGTTGGTGAATATGACTGGACAAGAAACCATTAGCCTCAATGAGAAAGTAAGAATCTTAGAAGATGACAAATGTTTATTGCAGGAAAAGCTGGAAAATGCCCAAGAGATGGCTGACAAAGTAAAGAATGAGAATGAGTGTATGGTGACTGTACTCCTCAAAAATTCAGAGAGAGTTAAGGAGTTGACTCAAATGGTGAGTGTAGTACAGGCACACAATTCCCAGCTAATGACACAGCTAACAGAGAATAAAGAGGAAAAAGGCAAGACACGCTTAGTGAGCTGTGCGTCTGGAGAAGATCAGGTACAGCATGAGCTGGAACATAAAAAGGAACTCTTTCAATCTCAGATGAATGAGAAAGAAGGGGAATCGGGGAAAATAATTGAGCAACAGAGGTCTCTTCATAGGGAAAAGCTAGTGGAACTCCAGGATCAGCCGTGCCAACAGGAGCAGCATCTCCAGCAGACTGCACAGGAGCTCGAGCCGCTTTGCAAGGATGCTCAGCAGAGCTCTCTCATGGACATGGAGTTGGCAGACTATGAGCGCCTTGTAAAAGAGCTCAACATCCACATATCAGAGAAAGACGCTCAGATTGAGGATCTGAAAAAGCAGCTACTGACCCAGAAAAATAAAGTTCTGGAGGGCGAGGCCCAGTATTTATTTGAGAATGGCCTGACTAAACTGGTCCACAGTGGTTTTACACCTCATAGGAAAGAGGTCCATTTTGCATGGACTAATGCATTGTCCCACGCTCCAGATGTGGGGATAAGTTGTGTGGTGTTATTGCTTGCCTGCTTAACTATTTTATCTCCTCTCCGGTCTCCTCCCCTGTCCCTCTCAGACTGCTTTTCCAGGCCCGCGGGGATTGCTGAGGGGAAAATAGGTTGTGTGACTGGTGAGCTGGATGAATGGTGAGCATGTGGGTGAAAAGGTGAATAGGTGAGCTGGATGAATGGTGAGCATGTGAGTGAATAGGTGAATAGGGGAAGAAGATGGTTTAGGTAAATGGGGGTTTTGGATGGTGCAGAATCCCACTTAGGTGGGCTTCTGTCATAAGGGGGGGGGATGTTACGACCCTGGCGGGTCTAGGCCCCGCCCCATGAGATTTGCATGCCTGTTCTCTATCTGTCGTTACAACAGGAAATTGGATCCAGGTGTATGGGTGATTGGTTGGGCTACAAAAGCCCTGGTCAGATGGAAGTCGGGAGAGCGTTGGGTTGGTCGTCGGATTTGGATAGAGATTGGTTTTGGATTGTCGTTGGTTTTGGAGTGTCGTTGGTTGTGGATTATCGTCGTTGTTTGTTTATATTACCATTTACCTGACTGTACATTACATCTTTTGTTTCTCTTCATAACACTGATCTTCACCACACGTTTGCTATAATTATTAGATAACTATATAACCTTGTAAACCTTTAATAAATACATTATTATTATTATCCAAAATTTGTGTGGCCTCCCCTTCTTGTTTCGTGCCTTGAGCTGGCTGGTAACAGTCAATGAGTCTAAGCCTAGATCTACACCCACTCCGCCTAGGGAGGGAGACGAGATCTGGGGCTGCCCCCTCATGTTTTTGAAAAAAATGTGGGGGTGCGATTGCACTGTGTGCATCGCGGGGGGAGTTGCACAAGCATGCCTGGGCACTGCGCCATCTGGGACAGGAGTTAGGACATATGATTGTGGTGCTTGTGAAAACCTGCTTACCGTGCTGGACATGATTTCCACATGTGAGCGACGGGCTGATTTCTGTGGAGGCGGTGTGGACTCCACCGCTCCCCCCTGTGTGACGAGTGGCTGACTGTCACGATCAGGAAGCCTGAGGTCTCCCTCTGCCTCGCCCGCGGCGAGCGGAGTGCTGCCGCGGAGCCTGGGCTTTGCCCTGGGCAGGGCGCGCAGCTGGTCGCTGTGCTGCAGGCTGCGCTGGCGGGCGGAAGGGGTGTCTCTGCCAGCCTCGCCCGGTGGACACCTTTGCTGGAGGCGCTGGCGAGCGGAGCCCGCTTCTCTTCTGGCCCGGTGCGGGTGTGGTGTGTCCTGAGGAGGACGTCTCACCCGTGCCACTAGAGCGAGGCATCCAAGCCTGGAATACCTCTCTGCTCTTCTGCTGTTCTTCGAACTTGGCAGCCATTGTGACCACTGCCTCCCCGAAGGCGCCCTGGACAGAGACCGGGGCGTCGAGGAGTGGTGCTTTTTCTCTGTCTGACAGCTTAGCCAGTGATAGACACAGAGACCTCTGGGTAGCCACCGCGGCACCCATCACCCTCCCCAGTGCCTGTGACGTGCACCGAGTTAGTCTGAGCGACAGATCCGTCGCGCAACGGAGTTCTGCCACAGACGGGTGATCTTCCCCCAGCGACAAGGCAAGCTCAGTCAGGAGCTTTGCCTGGTAGCGCTGTAGCAATGCAGCCGTATTGGTCGTGCAGGCAGCCTGCCCTGCAGCCAAGTAGGACTTCTCTGCCAGCTGAGCCTGGTGTCTGCTCACCCGCGTGGCAGGAGAGGCTTCTGGCCGAGACGCATCGTGGGGGATGCGGGCGAGAGGTAGCCCGCTACTGCATCCTCCACCTGAGGAAAGGAGAGGTAGCCCCTCTCCTTAGCCATGTGGAGCTGCATGTAGGGCGCGAACCCCGGCACCGGGGCTCGGCCCGAGTAGGGTATCGCCCATGTCGCCTGCAGTTCCTCGTGCACCTCCTCGAAAAAGGGGATGCAGCTGGGAACTGACGCGGCGGAGCCAGCATAAAACTCCCCGTCCAGCAGCGAGGACCGCACACTGGGAGGGGGAGGGAGAGGGAGCCCGAGGCAGCTGGCTGCTCTCAGCGCAACCTCGTGGAGTTGCTGGCCCAGGAGCCGAGAAGAGGTAGGAGGTGTCTCCACCCGCATCCTAACGTCATGGCTCGTCTGCATTGCTTCAGCGATTGAGCTGTGCTCATCGGAGAAGTCTAGCAGACTATCATCATCCAGGCTGATGTCCAGCTCGAGTTCAGGCTGGACACCGCTTGGTTGAAGCTCCTCAGCCTCGCTGCCCGCAGCCCCAGGGCTTACAGGCGGCGGAGACGGGGAGAGACCCGGGGGCGGAGCTGCCGCTGCAAGGCGACTGCTCACGCTCACCAAGTCCAAGGCTGAAGACGCACTCATTCCTACGGGGGCGTTAGCCCCGGATGGAACCAGTGCAGTCTCCTCGGCGTCCTTGCGCTTCCAGAACGCAAGGCGCCTGGTAGCCTTAGCTAGCGGGAGGCTAGCACAGATGGAACAGACAGGGGCTTTGCCCGAAAGCGCGCCCTCTGCGTGGTCCCTGCCTAGGCAGGTCACGCACCGACGGTGGCGGTCGCCCTTGGGACGGACGTGACCGCAGTCGGGGTAGTGTCTGGCCATCTTTTTTTCAATCTGAAAGTAGAGAAGAATGTTAAAACACAAGCACACTATCTGCAACGAACACGTTGTTAGCAAGCTAGCAGGCTAGTCAGAAACTTAGCCAGCCAGGCAGCCAGGATAGCAGCCACTACTTTCAAAATGAAGTTGAGCCAATGAATTTTGTAGCGCCCTGAGCTAGTGAGGGTTAAGGAACCCAGATAACTCACCAACCCGTAGAGAGCGAAAGCACACAAAACTCTTTTGACTGTGGTAGAGCGTTTGAGATATGCTCGGAGATGTTCACTCCGTCTTGCGAAGTTTCAAAAGAGGCAGATCTGAGGGCGCGTAATGATATTATAGTACTCCTGGTAGGCGGGCCCAGGAGCGCGCGCTGACAGATCTCGCGGCCTTTCAGGCGTGAATAGATAAATGCTTCGATTTGTACCCATGACTGACGTCATGTACCATACTGTTATATCGCAGTGAACTGCGATAAGGAACTTCATGCACTTACTGTAAGATTAGACATAACGAAGGCCATACCTAGTGTAACTTTATGCAGTCACTGTAAAATTAGACATAGGCCTAATGAATGCCATATCTAGTGTAACTTTATGCACTTACTGTAAGATAAGACATAGGCCTACTGAATGCCATGTGTGTATAATAGTCACAGGCTTCTCACACTCTCGTCCCATATATGTAATGTTTTAGTCTTCCTGCTGGCCTTTCGGGAGTTGTAGACATTCCTGGCTTACAGTAATGTGGGTGGCATCCATACGCTGGCTCTCTGTGCATACAGTAAATTATCTCCCTTTCAGAGGAAATGATTCGCTTGTTTGTGTTGAGTATCGGTTCAATTGCTTGCTGCATAAAGTTTATTTCTTTAAGATGTGGAGGTCTGATGCAATTTAAAGCCTTCTGAAAGGTGATCATTTGTGTTCTTTAGGAGCTTTCTGCATTTCTGTGTGTGCGTATATGTGTACAAAAAGCTCTGAAACATATTTTAAATGTATTATTAATGTACTTATACCAGCAATATATATAATATTGCGGCGTGCAGCGGGCATGCTGTGTGTGTATGTATCTACAGTATTTGTGTTCCAGGTGGTGTACATGATGCAGTTGCGTGCCAGAATGCAGTATGAATGATTTATTGTTTCACTTGAAGCTTTTTGTTCTAATTTGGAATGTCTTGTGGTTTTCCTCCTAAGTTAATGCTAGCGTGTATTTTCTGGTAGCCACCAGAGTCAGTGTGTCTATGATTGGTGCCCTAATGTGCTTTTCCTAGTGTGTTGGTGTCTTGTCTACCCTTTCCCTCTGCCATGTGCCTGTGCATAGATGCCCATGCCAGTCTGCCATGCTGCGTCAGTGTTTGAATGTTGTGCCAGTGTGTAATAAACGGCATAGAAGCCAAAGATACGACGGTCCTACTGCCAAACGCCTGTCTCACATACATCGAGGTTTGTGCGTGTGTGTAATTGAAAGTTCACACGCTGTGTGAGGCTTGTGTATTTGTGTGTGTGTGTGTGTGTGTGTGTGTGTGTGTGTGTGTGTGTGTGTGTGTGTGTGTGTGTGTGTGTGTGAAAAGGTGAAATCCCCCCTTCTCACCGTGGCACAAAAAGGGCGCTTCACTCATGTTGCCCTGCAAGAGGCTAGGTCTCCCCCACTACAATTGAAATTGAAATTTAAATGTATTGTTTGGAGGATAACCCCTTGAGATGCAGCATCTCGTTTTCGAGGGGGTCCTCATGGATGGTTGGGTCCGGGCTCCCCCACGTAAATGGATGGGTACAATTGGAACTAATTGGACCAATTTAGCCCAATGGGCTGCCTTTTGGATTTGGACAGGCATGAGAGAGGTCGTGAAAGCCCTGAGAGAGGAAAAAAACACTTACCTGCTGTGAGGTGAGGTGAGGTGAAGGGGTGTTTAGATGTGTAAACACTGTGTGCCTAGCTTTTGGTGCCTAGCTGCATTGCCTAGAGATATGTTGCCTAGAGAAATGTCGCTTGGTTCCAATGTTGCCTAGTTCCAATGTGCCTAGAGTCTGCTTAGTTTTGTGAAGTAGGCTGGATGTGTTACTGTAACACTTTTCAAAACCAACTAACAATCTGAACGAACAAAACGCACTTTTACTGTTGTACTAAGCACGCTGAAGAAAGTGAACAGTAATAGTTTTGAGTTATTTTCCGTGGCAGCACGCCTCTCTATGGACAGTAATAACAGATGATTATAGTTCATGCTTCCGCAGGACATTACAGTGCAAGGGGGTAGAATACCAAGGGTGCAATCAAGAGGGAACTATCAACAGAGAAAGTAAAAAAAGGACAAGGCCACCTATTTGTGTGTGTGTGTGTGTGTGTGTGTGTGTGTGTGTGTGTGTGTGTGTGTGTGTGTGTGTGTGTGTGTGTGTGTGTTTGTGTGTGTGTGTGTGTGTGTGCTCTCACTTCTTAGATGTCTTTGGAAGATGTAATTTTAGTCAACTGAGCGTTGAGCTTTGATAAACGTCGTGACAGTTTGTTAAGAATAAGGTATGCCAGGTATGAGCTTCTTCTTCTCTACTGAAATGATACCAAGGTCTTCTTTTTCATACTCTGCACAGAACTCTTCTATGCTTGAACAATCAGTCATTGTTCAACACGCACACACACACACACACACACACGCACACACCCGCACACACACAGACACACACACACACACAGAAATACATCTGTCGAATCTATCTGAAAACCTTCACCTTCTTTCCGATACATGAATCTGTGTGATTGAGCCTTCACATGAGTAGGTGATGGTAAACATTTATTGTATGCTTTAACAGCCACTAAGTACATAACTTAATTTAATATTCCATAGATGTGCTGACAGTTGCTTTTGCTGTACTCTTTTATCCTTGATATCTTTATCTGTTTGTATTCCCTTTCTCCGTGGGTCATATCAAATGCCTCTGCAAATGTTTACGTGAAGCTATTTGAATTAATTTAATTCATGAAATGCGTCATGAATATGAAATACATTTGGCTCTCAGACGTCTTTATGAGTCAGAAACAAGAAATAGACTTGTCATTACGTGCACTAGCCTTTTCACCCTTTTGCATTTCGGTCTGTGTGTTCAAAGATGGCAGGAACTACAGTGGGAGAGCTGCTAGTTCCTGGTGCTCTTGCCGTAATGCTGTTGTCCCACTCTCCAAGAGGGTGAGCCGGGTGGTGCAGTCTACAGAGCAGTGCATTGTGCTCCAATCACAGCTCACATATTCTGCCCCTTGATTCTAGGGTAAGGTTGCATTGGCTGTAAAAAAGCTGGCTCCTCCATTACGGGTTTGTTTGAGTCTGCTGTATCAGTGGCCTAGGGAGTCGGCCGTGGCCTTGGTGTTCTCAAGGGTTTAGAGGGTTTATTTCCACGCTGAGATTAGAGGGAGCTGCACATCTTCAACACCAGTGGAAGGTCTGCTGCCTTGTTTAATAACATCACTTGTTAGGAGCAAGATGTGATGTTTTGACGGTTTGAAGATTTTGCACTAATGATGTTATGTATCTGAGGAACATATTGGAAGAGACAGATTTTGTTTCTGTTGTTTTTCCGGTGAACACTGTTAATATTACAATGCCCATACTACATAATAGTTCTCCTTTTTCTCCCTCTACCTCTTTTCTCTGTCTCTTTTTGCCTCTCTGTAATTGTATGATACATTTATTTATGTGATGAGAAATGCTCTTTTCCGATGGCTGGTAGATATTTGTGCATAATGGGAGACATATTAAGTAGATCAGGTAAACAAAGTTTGACTCTGGGATTTCCTCCTGCCCCCACAGGTCCCTGGCATACCAGACTCATGGCTGTGGTAAGCGCTGACAGCGGGGGCTGGGGCTGTCCGTCTGTCTGTGCAACAGGTGGTGGTGGGGAGGGGAGAGTCATGCCGCATGGGAACAGATTGTGGAATAGATGTGGCCTGGGTTTGACCCGTATCAAGCAACACGCACTCAAACACACTCTCACTCCCTCACACACACACACACACACACACACACACACACACACACACACACACACACACACACACACACACACACACACACACACACACACACACACACACACACACACACACACACACTCACTCCCTCACACACACAATCACACGAGAGAAAGAGATTGAGTTTGATGGAATCTCTGTAAGCACGCTTAAGTTGAAGAAGGGACCGGAGAGTTGAAGTCAGGTTTCTGGAGTTTATTTTCGCCGTGGAGACCCCCTCTCAGCTTGGTGCTCAGAGCAAGGCCTACCTGATAGCAGAATGTGTAGGCATTTATACATTTTAGTCAGGTAGAGTACAATAGAAGAGGGGATGACCACACCCTTTAGGTGAGAGGAAGGGGAGACATTCGGGTGAGGGGTTCACCTATGGGGGGAGGGGGTGATACTATGGCACAAAGGGTCTTAGCAGGAAGGAGCCTATCTGGGGGGGGGGGGGGGTTCACAAGTCACTTGTTCAGGTCTCAGTGAAACAGAGAGTACACATCCAAAATGAGTTGCAGATACAACATAAGGAGTTAATGTCTTACAACAACAGAATAGCAATATTTCCAGTTCCATCAGTCCCCTATATGAGCATGTATATGCTCACACAATAACCACCATGCAACAGCCAATCAGAGCAGGAAACATCAATATATGTTAAAGATACAAATGATACAGAACAACAGTAGAATAGCTATTTTGCAGTTCCATCAAGTTCTTCAGTTATTCATAATTATAGCCCAGCCAGATACAAACTCTCAGAAGTAAGCACTTTCTTTTAACAACACAAAATGTATTTCACTTTCGCACATTTCCGTCTCTTTTTTTCCCCTCTGTCTGTATCTTCCCTCTCTCTCCCTCAATCTCTCTCTCAACCCTCCACACTCAGCTTTTCTGTAAAGTTATAATTCTAGAAATTAGTGGACACGCTCCTCCACTCTCCTCTCTAGAAGAAGAGGCCATTCCAGCGAACACGTTGTCTCCTCCACTCTCCTCTCTACGTTGCTCTTAATTGCTCTTGTTTGTTGGTTGTGTTGCTGTTTGTTTACAGGAAGTTGTGTCAACAGCAATTTCTTGAAGTCAGAGTAAAAATGCATCGAGGTCAGGTGTGTGTGTGTGTGTGTGTTTGTGTGTGTGTGTGTGTGTGTGTGTGTGTGTGTCAGTGTCAAGATTATTTTTCTGAGAACTGAGAATATAATCACTGAGGTCAGTTCAGGTGTGTGTTTTGTTTACAGGAAGTTGTGTCAACAGCAATTTCTTGAAGTCAGAGTAAAAATGCATCAAGGTCAGGTGTGTGTGTGTGTGTGTTTGTGTGTGTGTGTGCGTCAGTGTCGAGATTCAGGTCAGTTCAGGTGTGTGTTTGTGTGTATGCTTTATTGTCACTCTAATCCTTTTAACTGTCCCATAATGTTCAGACACGTATAAACCTTCCAGCCTGGTGTTTTCCGTCGTTGGTAACATTATGGCTGTCCTAACACTGTTCACAACCATTTTACCTCACAAAAGGGGTAACGTTAAATGATTTACATTACGCTTACTAATTTGGCAGACACACACACACGCATACAAGTTCACACTCTCATGTAGCAGACGCTTTTATCCAAAGCCACTTACAAGCAAGGTACAACACTCGAACCTCAGGGCAGCAGGAGGCCTTGGAGTTCGAGGTGTTAGGAGAGGAGGAGTGCTAAGTACTAAATCTACTCAATATGACAAACTGCAGGGAGATCAGGTAAGGATGTGTGAGCTAGGCATGCTAGGGTGTTAGAGGTGAGAGGAGATGCTCTTGATAGAGATGAGTCTTCAAAAGACTTGAAGTTAGGCAGGGACGGCCCTGCTCTGATAGAATTTGGTAGCTCGTTCCACCATCACCGTTGGGGAACTACAAATGAGAACAGTCTGGACTGAGATTGCCTGAGGTAGTGTCTAGGGATGGCAATGGCCGAGGCTGAGAAGGAGCATACGTCTGTATGATTGAGGTAAAGTAGATGGGTGCAGACGCAGAAGCCACTCTGTCGTGTGCGACGATGGGTAGCCAGCGGAGGCCAGTGAGCAGCAGAGTGACATGTGCCCTCCTGATCGAAAACCAGACGCATCGCCACACTCTGGACCTTCTGGAAGGATTTCACGGTGCATGTTGGGAAACTTGCTAGAGGGGCATTGCAGTAGTCAAAGCGAGAGATAGCCATGGCCTTTACTAAGAGTACAGAGGCAGGTAGAGACTGATTTTTCTTATGTTGTATAGTGCAAAGCAGCAGCAAATTGAGAGATGCAATACGGTCAGAGAAAGAGAGCTAGTCATCAATCATGAGACCCAGGTTAGGGTAAGTATACTCTGTACTATACTATACTATACTGTTCTATACTATACTATATCTGATTATCAATCATGCCACCCAGGTTTATTGCAACCAGGTTTAATGCAACCTTGGTTGGGGTGAGAGATGAAGATGCAGTTCTTTTAGTTGTGATGGATAGATTAATTAGCCGGTATGACCAAGAGTTCAGTCTTAGAGAGGTTTAGCTGACGATGGCGTTCCTTCATCCATGTGGGTACCTCTGAGAGACAAGCCAAGATCCACAGATGAATACTTGATTACCGACTGCCATGGCACTGTTCTACTGATGCCGGTGCTAATGCCGAGGAGGATTCACCGACTCCACCGAGGCTGTGAATGAACTACAGGGCCTGCAGGGCCTTCAAGCTCATGGAGGAGCCACCCATATGGCTCAGCAGGCTTCCTGGGCTGAGTCTGTGGTCATGCTGCTCTAGCGGAGAAGGGGATTAATGACATGAACTAGACTAATATCCTCAGCCTGCTAAAAATGGATGACTTTGATCCTCTTTCTTTCTTTTTTTTTCTCTTTCTTAAATGAAAAATAACTTTAAAAAAAAATGATTGTATTCAACTATCAACATAGAGAAAAAAACCTGTGATGCCATTCCCAATTATCTGAAAATATCACATTAGATAATAATAAGAATAAGATTATTTACAGGCAAATTCGAAGACAACGGTTGAGGATACATGGATACAATGGATACATTGATATAGGACATGGATATATAGGATACACAACATAATCTTAAAGTAAATAAAGAGACCTGAAGAGATTAAAGTTGCCATGTTGAACCGCATTGTGCTTAGGACAGTCAATGAGGACAGGTAAATAACGGTTTCACCTGTAGTGTGTGTGTGCGTGTGTGTGTGTGTGTGTGCGTGACAACTGGTTAATCAGCAGAGAATCCCATGTCCTCCTGCATTTGAAAAAACCCATATATCAACAACATTAAGTGACTTTGTCACAGCTTAAGGAAATCTCTTAGTCTTTCTTTATATGTCGAGTGTGTGTGAGGGAGGAGAGTGTGTGGGTGTCTGTGTGCCTCCTGTGTGTGTGTGTGTGTGTGTGTGTGTGTGTTTTGTTTGGACCATAAGGGTGTGAGATGTTGTGGTCTTACTAATTGGATGAAGACACAAGGCACAGGAAGTCCACAGAACTTGTGATCTCCTAAACCACAGATAACCTGCAGCATCATCTGACCCGTGGTGACCCTCCTTTCACTGCTTACCTTACCCTAAATACACACACAAACACACACACACACACACACACACACAGACACACACACACACACACACACACCATAGACTGCATGCACTCACCCCCACACACACACACACACACACACACACACACACACCATGTCCCTGTACCCCATACACTGAATATGTTAACAGTTTGTCCCTGTACCCCATACACTGAATATGTTAACAGTTTGTCCCTGTACCCCATATGCTGAATATGTTAACAGTTTGTCCCTGTACTCCATACGCTGAATATGTTAACAGTTTGTCCCTGTACCCCATACGCTGAATATGTTAACAGTTTGTCCCTGTACCCCATACGCTGAATATGTTAACAGTTTGTCCCTGTACCCCATACCCTGAATATGTTAACAGTACACACCTGTACCCCATACGCTCAATATGTTTACAGTGAAATTTGTATGCAGTTATGCACCTCCTCTTCATACGCCCAAACAAACAAAGTGTATGCATGATTGCTCTCTCTCTCTTCCAAACACACAAACACCGACACATATACACACACCCTTTCACACACAAACAAAAATCTCTCTCACTATCACACACACACACACCTGCTTCTTCTCCTAGAGTTCATTCCCAATGCAGAACAGAAAGCTCCTTGAATACTGAATACACACTCTACTGGGCTGCTAGCCTTGGACACTGCAAAGGAACGGCTGCCCCTCCTCTGACTAATGATGAAAAATAATGCAGAGAAAGGTATACACACACACACACACACACACACACACACACACACACACACATACAGAGCCCTAGACCAGTGCGAGGCCGGGCGCCCCAGTCACGGCATCTGACACTCGCCTCATCACGCATGCTAATGTATGCAGGTGTGAGGAGGGAGCGAGACCTCGTTAGGCACTCTGACACACACACACACACACACACACACACACAAATACCAACACACTGAAGGATATAACACTTTCTCTTCAGTGCTTGAACTCTGTTTTCCACACATATGCAAAGACTTAAAGCACCTCTTTTTTATCTTGGTTCACACACACACGCACACACACACACGCACGCACGCACACACACACACACACACACACACACACACACACACACACACACACACAGTTAACCTCCTGGTAGCCTCACACTGCCTGTGTGCTAATGAGGTTAGGTGTGTGATCCTGAAGCCATGGAGGGGTTCAGAGGAGCCATGGAGGCAGGGGTTTAAGGAAAGCTTAATGTGCAGACACACACACACACACACACACACACACATCTCAATCTCATCTCCCCCCCTGTCTGTGCATGTTTCATGCCAACCACATAAGAACAGGGACGAAGCCAATCAATATCGGTGAAGATAGGAGTACATATAAAGCCAAGTAAAAGCTAACAGTTACTGCTAAAAGCTACGTCAAATTCAATCAACTAATTATTACTTTTTAGAAAATAGCATCAATACTGTCCTGTGATGTCCTATCCTAGCTGCTCTATGCTCTATCTGATCTGACGATTAGCAGATTGAGGTCAATGTGGCAGGATTGGGTCAGCCACATTAAACGCACTACTCTCACTAATGTCAGGTGTCATGGCTACAGCTGGTTGCTATGGGTGCCAAGCCCCCAGCCAATGAAAGACCAGGGCCTGACCTGTGACCTTGCCCAACTCTGATTGGTAATAAAAGAGACAGCCTGTGATTGGCTCCAACACACCTTTGCCTTTAATCAGGGGTTGGCGTCGGATTACATTAACTATCAGAGACAGTGGTTGGAGGAGGCTCTTCCAGCACGGGCGAGGACATGAAGAAGGGCAAGAATAGAGGGATAAAGAGAGAGAGAGAGAGAGAGCGAGAGAAAGAGAGAGGAAGCGCAAGGGAGAGACAGTTTAGAGAGTTGTGTAAGTAAAGAAAAAAAGTTGTATTCAGTATGGTAAGAGAGGCACAATGGAACAGAATGTTTCTCAATGTCCCTGTGTGTTCTTACAGGAGTAGAGTGTTCTCAGGAGGGGGCCAGAACCCAAACACACATCCTCAATTATGTATTTGCTATAATATTCAGACCATTATTCTATATAAACTATACTATAGGATGTGCTGCTCAAGTGTAGGAGGGCAATAGAAAGGGGGTTAGAAATTCAGTTTGGATTAAAGAGAGGGAGGAGGCGAATAACAAGAGAGAGAACAGACTGGGATGGTGAAAGTTAAAAAGACAAACAGTGAGAAGAACGCAAACATGAGAGAAAAGAAAGAGAAAATATTATGACAGAGAAATATTTGCCCTCCGGTCTGTGTGTTGCGCCATCACTGGATCTCCATGGAAACCATCTGTAGTTACAATAAAAGTGTCACGATCTTGCCACAATGCCATTCATGTGTAAAACCAAAAAGAAACATACAAATCAGAAATGCACTGCCATGCACTGGAAAGAACTCATAACAACCTCATTTTGAATTAAAAGACAACTTAACAGATAAACATTGGGTTTGTTTTTGAACTAAAACACACCTAAACAGATAAACATTGGGTTTATTTTTTAACTAAAACACACCTCAACAGATAAACATTGGGTTTGTTTTTTAACTAAAACACAGCTTAACAGATAAACATTGGGGTCGTTTTTGAACTAAAACACACCTTAACAAATAAACATTGGGTTTGTTTTTGAACCTAAACACACCTTAACAGATAAACATTGGGGTTTGTTTTTGATGTGTGAAGGCAGCATTGGCATGCGATCCATGACGTGGAACAACGATGTAATCACTTTGGCACAGAGTGAGGAAGAGCAAAAGAGCGAGCAAAGAAGTTTGAAGTAGAGTGCACTAGGAGGCCACCGTTCAGGACGCAGCCACCTCATTCTCACCTCAGTTAGTTTCATTCCATTTACACATTCATGAAAGATTGTCAGAGAAAGATTGAGAGAGAGAGGAAGGGAAGAAAAAATAGGGAAAATGAGAGAGAGAGAGAAAAGGACTGTGAGATAGAGATAGAGGAAGAAAAAAGAGAGGTAGAATGAGAGAGAGAGAGAGGAAATGACAGTAAGGGTGAAAAAAAGATAAGGAAAGAGAGGAAGAAGAGAAAGTGAGAGAGAGAGAGAGAGAGAGGGGAAGATGACTAGATTGATGCAGATGAGATGAGAGAGTGAAGTGAATGAGAAAAGATATAGACAGATGAATGGGCTTTTATCTTCCTTTTAGCATCTGGAGATGGCAGACACTGAAAAGCACTGCTCAGTGACATGTCTGCCATTACCGTGACAACCATCCCCAGCAAATTGCTGCATACCACTCATGTGTGCATGTGCAGCGGAGAGGAAAAGGAACGGAAAAGAACGTTCTGGAAAGGCTTGCATGCATTGAGCCGCGCCATAGACGACCAGTACCCAAGAAAGAGGGCGATGAGGCGTGACTGGGTCCTAATTACAATCCCATCAGGCAGAGGGCACCCGTAGTCATACAGTCACTCTGTTGTCACGGTAATCAGAAGGATAGTCAATGTCCCCATATGAGTGAAAGAGTGTTTCTGCTGGGGACTAAAGGCACAAGGTCATATATGCACAACATATATGCACACACATAAACATGCAAGTGTACACACACACACACACACACACAGGTACACACACGCACACATGTGTGCGTATAAAACAAATACACACGCAGCCCACATACTTATGCATGTAACACACATGCAAGCACACAACATGGTAGGTATACATGGTCCTTCAGTCACATACATACACATACACACACACACACACACACACACGCATACACATTTACATATACACACACAGACACAGGCACACACACACACACACACACACACACACACACACACACACATCTACAGCCACATAAACATTCAAGTGTACACACGTGTATGCATATAAAACCTGTAGATACACACATATGCAGGCACACAAACAAGTCCACAAATGGTAGTTTAACATAGTCCTTCAATCACATTCATACACATACACACATGCACACACACTAACACAGATACACACACAGGCATACACACACACATACACACAAACATATACATATACGCATACACGTACGCAAACACATACACACACAGACACACATACACAGACATTCATTTCAATTCAATAAAATTGTCTCTAGGCGCTTAACAGAGCCTAGGGCCTGACACACAAACACACACACACATGCATATGCACACACTCACAGATATATGAACACGAAATATGGATAGCAGATAGATACTTGAGTGTGATTAAACATGTCTGAAGTGCCTGAACATTTGAGTGTGTGTGTACGTGTGTGTGTGTGTACCACTTCAGTAGTGTGCGTGAACAGGTAGCATTGTAAACAGGCGGGCAATGAGTGTTTGATGAGGCTTGATGATGCTTAATTACATCCTTGTGTGCGGAGCGTGAAGCTGGATGACTCCTCTCCGGCTGCTCCGGTGCAGGAGCCTTATCCAGTGCGCAGTCATTGTCCCTAATGAGCGCAGTCATCACCCAGTCAAGTGCACCGCCCGATAGCTGGAGCTGGAGCTGGCACTGATCGGAGCACACGCAAGGGTGTTCACAAGACACACAAACACACATGAGCACACACACACACACACATACACACAGAGAGAACTCTTTACAGTTCCACACTGCATTATAGGAGCTCAGCCCTCAAAAGTGACTGTTGGTGGGCCGTTTCTTCACATGAAGACTAGCCTACATGTCATCAAACTATTAGCATTGGGAAAATCGAATGAGGTGAGGGGTAGCACGCTTGTTAAAGTGTAGTCTACTGATCCAAACAAGGTGCTTAAAGCAGATAGGAATACTGTGTGTATCCCAAGCACAATGTAAGCTGGAAGTCCCAATAACACATCGCTAATCAATACACAAAAACAAAATCACACAAATCAAAAACCACACAGGCGGCCAGATACAACAACTTCTTAGCAAAGATGCCAGTCTGAAGCGAGGTACTAATAGTGCCATAAACAAAATATTTTAAAAGCCATTTGATAAGATGGGATATCAGTGTTTCCATCTTCGGCAGCACTTGGAGTCCATATGAAATTGGTTAAACGGTTTATTTGAAAGACTTAACAATCATATCTCTTATATTATATTAATATCACGTAACTCTTAGGGGAAAATCAATGTCAATCAAACACAAAACCACCAAGTATACTCAGCATAAGCTACACCACAAACCATCAGACTCAGACACAGAGTTGTGGCTTTCTTATTAAATTGCTCAGTGTATTTTTGGATTACATAATCGAAGTGTCATTGACATTCTTTACACTTAAAGCATGGACGCGAGGATGGGTAGAATTGTGGCCTTGTTCTGGGTTATGTAGCTTATTGTACACAACAAATGAAGACTGCCACCTCATTTTGAAATCTGTTTATTAATCATAAAGCCTACTGTGTGCTGTATGCTCATGTGTTCCAGATGATAAAATTGTAATAATTAGCATTAGGGCAAGGTTCAGGTTTCTGCTCCTGTTGAGCAATCACACTTTGCATTTTCATGTGGAAATGCATCTCAAGTGGTGATTTAGCTCATCTTATGGTGAGTCACACTAATGATTCACAGAAAATCACATGAAAAAGACCAACGCATAGAGGAGATAAGCAGATGTGAAGTTCCCCTTTTCATGAAGAAAACACACACACTACGTGAATATATATATATATATATATATATATATATATATATACTGTATAGAAACATAAACGCACTGTCAGACACACATGAACACAAGTATTGTTCAGTTTAAAGAGCTGAAACTAAATCTTGCCAGGTGTTTATCACCTAGTATGACTCCAGAACACAGATCTGGCTCGAACCTTGACCTGATGTAGTGGGGTGTTTGTGTGTGTGTGTGGGGGGAGGGGGGGGGTCTGCACATCAGGTGTTGCACATGGCTAGCTGGGTGGTCACTTTGTGTTTCTACGCTCTCAAGGGTGCTGGGTGAGGTGTGTGTTCAAAGGGGTGTGTGAGTTCTATTGGTATGTTTTTGGAGGAGTGTGGGTTTTTTGGTGTGCGTTTGAGTGAGTTTGGTGTATGTTTGGATGTTTGGAGGTGTGTGTGGGGTGGTAGCCACGGCCAGGGAAAATGTCATTGTGTGCGCTTGGCTATTTCTCGGTACGCCAATTACCCGTGGAAAGGCCAATGAGCATAGAAAACAGAACGGCTCAAACAAAAGCTAATACATTAGGCGCAAAGACCATCTATTGTGTGTGTGTGTGTGTGTGTGTGTGAATGTGTGTGTGTGTGTGTGTGTGTGAATGTGTGTGTGCATGGAGGGGGGAGGAGGTGGTGGAGTTGGGCAGAGTGTATGTTTCCTTTGTGTATGGTCTCCATTTCTGTGTGTGTGTGTGTGTGTGTGTGTGTGTGTGTGACCACACACACGTCCCAGTGGATGGATTATCTCGGATGTATGGGCGGTCCTGAATAGCTCTCTGGAACATTAACATGTTGGCGAGTGTGTACTTCATCTCGTCTGTCTGACCACATGAAACAATAGTAGACCACACACACACATACACACGCAGCAGATGCCAAGGTCAACGACACCCCTCATAGACTCTGACTCTGAAACCGATATGGCCTGGCCCTGATCAGGAACGTGTAGGACATCTACCATCTTTTTAGTCATTTGCTTTTCCATCGCGGTACAGGACCCAACTGACCTACAAGTCGATTCTTCGATCATCAATTCCGGGGCATTTGTCCAGTGGTAGCACTGATATTAGAGCATTAAACCAGTGACATGTGGACATCAACCCAGACATTCACAACATAATTGCGCTTTATTGACGATGCCTCAACAGCTTCGGTGGAAAGGTCATTCAGTTGCTTGACTCTTAAAGACATACCTGAGGAACAGCATGACAAGAGACATTGGCTGTAATACAGTCAATCATTCATACTAAGAGATTTCTTCTTTTTACGAGAGCTTAAAAAAACAGGGTTTGGTTACTGCTGTTGCACATAATGAGCTAGCAGCCAAGAAACACATTTGTTGTTTCAGTAGGCAATTTATCTGATCGACATTTATTCTTTTTTTAAAACGCGTTTAAACTCCGTAGATGCCAGCCCTCCGTCACTGGGTTCATTGGTACCAAGTTAGCTAGCTGGCATCTGAGTGCTCTAAAATAGAAAGAAAAGGTGTTTATAAAAACTGTATGGCAGCATTTATTAACTCAAAACAATGGCAGTAGCTGGAACAGTCCTTTAAACTACCATAAAGTAGGTTATATGAGAAGATAATGTTCCAATCCACCGATTTCTTTCCAAACGTGGCTTGTTTCGCAGTGCGGTTTTTCTCACACGCTCCAGGCGCTCTCATTCACTTTCTGGTTACGTCAGTAGATGGGTTCTCTACATTTCCTGAAAATGAGCTGTTGTCAACTTAAGTTGTGCGTGGCACAACTTTGATGAGTGTGCGTACCATGAACGAGAATCCTGCGGGCGCCCCTCGCTGTAATTATTAGAGAATCAAAGATACCAGCACCACTGCTGATTGGTTAAATATACCAGCACCACTGCTGATTGGTTAAAGATACCAGCACTACTGCTGATTGGTTAAAGATACCAGCACCACTGCTGATTGGTTAAAGATACCAGCACTACTGCTGATTGGTTAAAGATACCAGCACCACTGCTGTTGGTTAAAGATACCAGCACCACTGCTGATTGATTAAAGATACCAGCACCACTGCTGATTGATTAAAGATACCAGCACCACTGCTGACTGATTAAAGATACCAGCACCACTGCTGATTGATTAAAGCTGAAAAAAGGTGCTTGTTGTTGTCCTGCATTCATTTTGAGTTCAACCAATAAGCATCAATCACCACTGCAAGCCACACCCATCAGTTTCAGAGCTGCACAGAAGTACCCCCCCTGAATAAAGTCCTACTGGGCCGGTGCAGTAAAAAAAAACACCCTCAAGTTCCTGCAGTGGAAAACTCAAATAATACTCCTCCCTTTTGTTGTCTGCCTATTTCAGCGACAAACAGTTGTCTTTAAAGTCGGCGACAGTTGGAGGTGAAATGAGAGCAAGGTAGGCAAAGCAAAGGTGACAATAAGAGCTAATGTAATTAATTGTAAATTGGCACAGTGCTCAGAGCATGGTTTTTTCAGTCTGTGTGATCCGACAAGTCTGCCGATTATAAAAAATAAATAAAAAAAATTAAAAAAAAAGTTTTAGGTTTATTAAAATGAAAGAATTTCGTCCTCTTTTAGTGTAGTGTTGAGACACAGCATGAACTTTACTGAGGTTCTTGTTTGTCATCGCATGTGTCGATCAAATGTGAATGTGTTTTCTCATTGTGTGTGTGTCAGATCAAATGTGAATGTGTTTTCTCATAGCATCAAATGTGAATGTGTTTTCTCATTGTGTGTGTGTCAGATCAAATGTGAATGTGTTTTCTCGTAGCATGTGTCGATCAAATGTGAATGTGTTTTCTCATTGTGTGTGTGTCAGATCAAATGTGAATGTGTTTTCTCATCGCATGTGTCGATCAAATGTGAATGTGTTTTCTCATTGTGTGTGTCGATTAAGTGTGGATATGTTTCCTAAATTGGAGGAAGGATTACTTCAGTTCTCAGTTTGCGTGTGTGTGTGTTGGAATATGTGTGTGTAGTAGCTGTGTATTTTTTGGATTTTTGTTTATGTGTGTGTATGGTGTGTGTGCATATGGGTCTTCATGTGTGTGTGTATGTGTGTATGTGTGTGTACGTAACATAAAGAAGCCGAAAGAACGGCGAAACAGGTCAAAGGAGCAGGAGAGAAAACGGTCACAGAGCCCAGCAGAGAACCGCGAGGATAGCGTGGCGGCCATCTTGGGGCAGGCCGGCTTAAAAAGGAGAAGACAAGCCTAGTAATCACACGAAGACCACAACAACGCCCACTCTCCACCTAACAGAAACAGAGCAGGGAGACAGTGTATGTGTGTGTGTGTGTGGGGGGGGGTTCTGGGATTTGACTGTGTGTATGTGTGTGTGTGCTTGTGTGTTCACCTTAAAATGTGAATGTTAGTCAAAAACAGAAGGAGATTACGCACTACGGCATACCTATCTGTGTGTGTGTGTGTGTGTGTGTGTGTGTGTGCACTTGAGTGAGCGTTGTGTTTTGGCAGACAGCAGGGGGGTGCTGAGTGTGACATGACGTTGTGAATGTGTGTGTGCGTGTGTGTGTGTGTGTTTGAGTGTGTGTGTGTGTGTGTGTGTGTGTGTGGTTGGGGAAACCAGCAGGAGGGTGCTGAGAGTGACATGACAGTGTGTGTGTGTGGTGGTGGTAAACAGCAGGAGGGTTCTGCGTATGTGTGTGTGTGAGAGAGAAAGTGTGCATAAGTGTGTGACACAGCAGTCATCTCTGACATCTCTTGCTGTCATCAGCGATGCTGCTACGCAGAGATCTAGAACATGGGAACTTTGTGAGCGCTGCCTCTTCCCTGCATTTAACTTCTGCCTTCGAATAGCAACTCCACACACTCTCAGAGGGTGGTCGAATAGCAACTCCACACACTCTCAGAAGGTGGTTGTCAGGGAGGGGGAAGGTAATGTGAGCATAAGGTGTGTTTCTGGAAGTGATGATGATCACATGAAACTGCTGCTTCAGAAAAGCCACTGAAAGGTTTTTCTCCTTTGTTGTGGGTTGTGTGAATGACGAAATGTTTAGCGAGAAATTTCAGCTATCACTTCGCTGAAGAAGTGTTCATGTTTGTTTTTAGAAATTTTGTTTGTTTCCACCAGACGTGTCCTACGATCTAGTGGAGAGATAGATGGAGAGACAGAGAAGAAAAGGAAGGAAGACATATGTGGAGAGGGAAAGGAAACAAAAGAAGGTAAGAAAGAAGTCTAAAAGAGTGATGGCAGTACAGAGAGAGAGGCGGAGGGGGAGAATCAAAGTATTACAGTGTGTAGATGTGTGCTTACAGATGTGCATTACAGTGAGGGAGGGAGAGAGAGCATGAGAGAGAGGAAAATATGGAGGGAATGGAGGGATGTGGTACATGAAATAAAGTAAGACAGAGGCATATAGGGGCACTAGTGAATGTGTGTGTGTGTGTGTGTGTTTGTGTGTGTGTTTGTGTGTGTGTGTGTTTGTGTGTGTGTTTGTGTGTGTGTGTGTTTGTGTGTGTGCGCATGTGTATGCGTGTGCATGTACAGTATATGCACATGTGTATGTGTGTGCGCATATGAATGTGTGTGTGTGTGTGTGTTGGCCAGCTTTCTGATTGCAGAGGACAGGCACAAGCAATGCTGAGGAGGAAATATAGCAACAGATGTTGCAGCCCATACAGATGCACACAAAACACTCATAAAACCATCACACACGCTCACTCACACCCCCACACCCACACTCACACACAGCCGGTGGCATTCAAACATTCAAAACCACCATTTTTGCTCATTTCTTTATCTTTATCTCTTCTTACCCCATTTCCTATCTATCTATCTATGATATACCTGAATCTGAAAAGGCTATTCAGGAGAGTACAAATAATGCGATGGATATTTCTTCCAATTGGTCGTTATTATTCCCGTAATTATTCCCGTTATTATTCGGCCGTTATGTTTTTTTTTTCAAATTGATTGAAGTCATTGTGGAAGGCCACAAGATGAAAATACCCATTCTGTTGTTAACATATGACTTTTTTTTTTCACTACCTATTGTTTTTGTTTTTTTTACATATTATTGAAAAGTGCTCTCAACGTTCTGTAGTCACCCCCACAGAGTCAGCATACAGCGGCCAGCGGGCTGAGAGCTAACGGCTCCCGGCCGTCACCGCAGGGAACCTTCCGCACTGAGAAGGAAGAGGCGTCATCAATGGGAGCTAGCGAGACAAAAGCCTGGTGTGGCAGCTGGATTTCTTTCAACTCCCACAACCTATACATCAACAAGAAGCTTAGATCCTGTAAGGTTTAGCTGTATGTGTTCATATCCTTCATTTAAAAAAAAAAACCCAGTCAAATTATTTTAAAAGCTGAAATTTGTTTAAGATGTAGCATGCTTACGGTGTTCATATTAGGACATCCTCAGATCTCAGACTCAAGTGTCAGACTCAAACGAAAAGGCTGTGTAAAGTAAAGTCATGTTTAGTCCTCCGGTTGCCATGGATACTACAACCAGAGGTTTTTCTGAGACTGAAGCCGTTTCGCCTGAGTCTGACTACTTTTCGTTTGAGTCTGACACCTGAGTCTGAGATCTGAGGATGTCCTAATATGAACACCGTACATGCTATTGGTATCAGCCATGGGTTTCATGGAATTTTCACTTAGCATCCACAAACACCTTACCAAGTATTCCATGGTTATTTTATCAGACAGTTCAAGTTCAAGTTCAATTGAGAGCAACAAGTGACTTGTTTCCCTAGCAAACTAGTAACGTTAACACATCAAGAAATGAGAATACAGCTGTCATATGTCATATGACTGTATGTTTGTTATGATGTTGCTTATTGTGTTGTGCAGCTGCCGTTTCTTTAATTAGGACCGCTCACTTCCAGAACTCCGCTGGGCAACGCCCACTTGACTGGTGTGCCTCGCAAACACCTGATTGCATGGTACAGGTGCGGATCATTATGTCTATGATTGAGATCCTTTTTAACATGAACACTGAACAGTCTGTGAATGCTGGACATCACGCAGGATTGCTGGAGAGGACGGGGGGGGACGGGGGGGGGAGGGGCCGGGTCTGTGGCAGAGCTTTTGTGTTTCGTTGGCGTTTACTGGATTACCGGACGTCTGTTGAACGAGATCCGAAGTTGATTGGTTCCCTACTGCGTTGGAGTGGAGGCCGGTGAGATCCCCGTCTTCTACGTTCGTGGGTTGCCAGGAAAGAGCTGACCTGAGTCGTCCGTTTGACTGAGAGAAGCCTGAATGAGTATTGACTGAGAGCTAGATTCGTCTGCTCTCTGTTCAATGGTGAGTGTGCCTTGTCCACTAATAAGCTGAGGAATTACGGTTAGCACCATACAAAGTAGAGCTTCACGGACTATCACAAGTAGCTATTTTCTTTGGGTTGATTTACTTTTGGTTGATATTATTATCTTTTTGTGTGTTGGTTATTTACTTTCTGTTTGCTGTGAGTGTGTATTGCTACTTGTGGAGATACTGGCGATTTCTCTCTCTCTGTGTGCGTGCGAGTGTCCGTGATTGACAGACCAACGTGAGCAGCGGTGGTGGATGCTGACGGACTTTGCTTGCGGACTTTTGGATACGGCGGACTCTTGGACATTGTAGACTGTGGTTCCTTCGGCAGTGGCCTACGGCCTGATTCATATGGACTTGTGTTGTATTTATATTTTAGTGCCTGTAATAAATTGTATATTTTTGTATCAGAAACGAAGTCTGGATGAATCTGTAGTGCTGCTCCCACCAAACAAAGAACCTAAACACTAAACTTTAAACTAGAGGCCCATCTCTATAAACTGGGTGGCGTAGTCGGTCTACACTGCCGTCCTCCCGTCACATTTGGCAGTAGTTGGCAGGATTTGGTTTGGAGCTTCACTTACAGTTCATCCAGACAGTGTTTAGTTTAAAATTGTAAAAATGATGCCTGTTTATGTGGGTCCTTGGATTCCTACATTTAAAGGAATTGTTGGGGATACAAAATTCAATGACTGGAAAGAGCAGATCCAGTTTATTGCAATCACGGGAGTTTATTGAAGCACAAAAAGTCAGCATAACACTGAGGGGCTTTAGCTAATGAAGCCAAACAAAGACCTGGAACTGGCCCGGAGCTATGTGGAGATTGGACATTTTCCTACCGGAGCTGCATGGCGTGGTGTCCCGCCTAAGGTCAAAGAGCTACTACAGCAGCGGGCCAAGCTGGCGCTGAGAGATGGGGTCCTATGCCGTTGTGTCATTGACCATAACACCCACGAGATGCTGATGTGGCGGCTGCTGCTGAGGCTGGACGAGATCCCTGTGAGCCATGGCAAGTGCTGACTGGCAGACCAAGCAGAGGGAGGACGAAGACCTGGAACTGGCCCGGAGATATGTGGAGATTGGACATTTTCCTACTGGAGCTGCATGGCGTGGTGTCCCGCCTAAGGTCAAACGGCTACTACAGCAGCGGGCCAAGCTGGTGCTGAGAGATGGGGTCCTATGCCGTCGTGTCATTGACATAACACCCACGAGGTATTCTTCCAGATTGTTTGCCCTACTCAACAACGTAAAGAAGTCTGGGAGAGGCATCATGATGCTGTTGGGCATTTGGGAGTGGAGAGGACTCTTAACTGCTTACGCCCCCATTTCTTTTGGCCTGGCATGGACGCACAAGTCCGCCAGTACCATGCCACTTGTTCGCGTTGCCAGATGCAGAAAGTAGATGGAGCCCCTCAAGGCCCCATTGAAGCCCTTTATAGTGTCGTTCCCTCTAGAGGTTATTGAGTTGGACTTTTTGACACTAGGGAGGCCCCATAACTTGTATCTAAATATTTTGGTGATGACATATGTTTACCTGCTATGCTTGGGCAATCCCCACTAGAGACCAGACTGCAATGACTACAGCTGGGGCCTTATGGCAGCATGTGATGCAGACTTTTGGGTGCCCCATGTGCTTCCATTCGGATCAAGGCCCAAACTTTGAGTCTCACTTAATGGCCAAATTATGTAGCTTGTACAGTGCTGCCAAGAGTAGGACTACACCTTACCATCCCCAGGGCAATGGCATGTGCGAACGCCTCAATCAGACTCTGCTGAACATGTTGCGGACCTTAGAGGAAGAGAAGCAGCACCGATGGCCTGAATTCCTTCCATCCCTGGTTCAAGATTATAATGCAACTTTGCACAGCTCGACTGGATATGCACCTGCATATCTGATGTTTTGAAGACATGTTAGATTGCCAGTGGATGTAGCCCTCGGGGTAGAAAACCCACAGACCCAATACAGACGTGACAGCTGGGTAGAGGAACACCATCACAAGTTGTTGTATGCCTATGCCCTAGCAGCAAAATCTATGGGCCGCGCAGCAGAGCAATACAAGAAACACTATGACCGTCAGGCTAGAGTACTTCCCTTAGCGCCTGGGGAGAGAGTATGGCGAAGGACTAACCGAGTTGGGGACAAGGGTAAACTATGTGGCAGATGGGACCCAGACCCCTATGTAGTTGTGAGACAGCTGGATGAGGAGGGGTTAACGTATCGGGTTAGGCTCGAGCGTACAGGGAGGTTAGCACCATACAAAGTAGAGCTTCACGGACTATCACAAGTAGCTATTTTCTTTGGGTTGATTTACTTTTGGTTGATATTATTATCTTTTCGTGTGTTGGTTATTTACTTTCTGTTTGCTGTGAGTGTGTATTGCTACTTGTGGAGATACTGGCGATTTCTCTCACTCTGTGTGCGTGCGAGTGTGCGTGATTGACAGACCAACGTGAGCAGCGGTGGTGGATGCTGACGGACTTTGCTTGCGGACTTTTGGATACGGCGGACTCTTGGACATTGTAGACTGTGGTTCCTTCGGCAGTGGCCTACGGCCTGATTCATATGGACTTGTGTTGTATTTATATTTTAGTGCTTGTAATAAATTGTATATTTTTGTATCAGAAACGAAGTCTGGATGAATCTGTAGTGCTGCTCCCACCAAACAAAGAACCTAAACACTAAACTTTAAACTAGAGGCCCATCTCTATAAACTGGGTGGCGTTGTCGGTCTACACTGCCGTCCTCCCGTCACACAGCCTCGGTGGAATTTAAGATAATTACCTTCAGTTGAAGGATATTTTGAATGTTTAGCTTTACTTTAAATAGTTTCTATTTCCAATGCTAAACAGAATATTTCTATAGAGTACTATAAAAGTACAGTATGAGGATATGGAAATATACTTGATAATTAATTGTATGGCCATATGTTACGCCCCTCTACACCCCCACTAGCTTTGCCGTGGCAGTGCAACAGCCTTTGGGTGGTGAATTGTCATAAAGGTATGGATGAGGAGGTATGGATAAAAGCCATGCTGTTGGCCCTCAGGAAGGGCCTTGCATTCTCACCATGCGTTTGATGCTGCTGTGCACGCTATGGATTTTTGGTGTTGGCACTTGCTATTTTATTCTGTATTATTGGAAATAACCCGATTTTTGTATACTCTGTGGTCGGTCTCGAATTTATGTTGCAGCTCACGAGCCGGGTCGTAACACCATATTAAATCAATTTGATGGTTTCGATGCATAACAATACCATTGCCAATGAATATTAGGTTAGGAAATACAACATTTTCCCGATGAAACATGACTTCCGGTAGAAACCACATCCACCTTTGGTCCTCTGTCTGAATACAGATACAGAGACAGATAATTGTGTTGGTTGAACAGAAACAGGTAATGAGGTGTCTGTACACCTCTTATCTATCCATGTATCTATGCTTCCCTTTCGTCTATATCAGTTCTATCATCTTCATTGAAGTCTCTCTCTCCCCATCTCTCATTTGTCTCTCTTTTACTGTGTCACTCCATCCATTTTACTCTCTGAAGCTATTTCCTTTCCCCTCACTCTCATTCCAGTTTGATTCACCTTGCCTTTCACAATCACACTCTCTCTTTGTTCATCTCCCCCCTCCTGTCCTTCCTTTTATTCTCCATCCCTCCATCTCTCTCTCATCTCATCTCTGTGTATATTCGTGGCTTAGGTCTTCCCAGCGGAGGTGAGTTGCGCACAAACACTCCTTCAGGTCTCGGATCACCCTGGTACCTACCCTCCTTCCTAATCTCCTCCACTGTAAAAGGTTCCCTGAACATTAAGACCCTCCTTCCTAATCTCCTCCACTGTAAAATGTTCCCTGAACATTGAGGCCATCTTTCCTAATCTCCACTGTAAAAGGTTCCCTGAACATTGAGACTGTTTACTGAAGGGCCTGCTGGCCTGACAGAAAGCATCTTTGTTGCTGCTCCTGGTAGTTGATGGAGTACAGCAATCACCCCAGAGGGCATCCTCTTCTCTTCTCTTCTCTTTTCTCTCTTCTGCCCCGCAGCATGCAGCTCTCTCACAGCTGTCTTCTGTCCTCTCGTCTTCTTTTCTCTTCTCAACTCTCCTCATCTCAACCTCAACCTCAACACAGGCACACACACACACACACACACACACACACACACACACACACACGTACCCCTTCCTATGTCTCTTTCCCTTGTATTCTAAAAGCTCTATATTCTGCTCCGCTCCCCTGTCCGTCTCCCTGTATAATAAAGGGCAGAACACATCCATTAGTCTGGTCCCAGACTGTGCCCCCCTGCTCCTGTACTGCATTACCTAAGTACTCAGGCACAGGTGTGCATCCGTACGGTTCGACGCGGTACTGTCGCCCCTGACCCTGGGCCCCGGGCCCTGGCCCCCGGCCGGGGTCACAACGTCAGAGGCCCCTTCCTCACAAGTCCCTGGGGATAATTGAGAAGATATGTGTGTTATTTAATAATGGATCAAAGACGGAGCCGATCTCAGCCGGGGTCACAGTGAGCACACAGGTCACGGCAGTAGGAAAGGTCGGATCACAGTAATCTCCTTAAAGAGGAGAATAATTCTCTTTTTTTTTTCTTTTACAGTCTGCTGATAGAATACTGAGTTCAGTAGAATGACTAATCCCACTGTTGATCATAAGGATAATATATCTTAGAAGCACGGGTGGACAAGCTGCTGCTGTTTAAAGGCTGATTGGGCTGGCAGGCTATTATTTGAACAAAGCAAGAGCACAAACTGATTCTATCACATTAATCAAGAGATTCCTCTTTCCCTTCGCTCTCTCTCTCTCTCTTCCTCTCTCTCTCTTTCTCTCTCTCTGAAGCAAATTGAACGATTTTGCTTGCAAAGATAAAGAATATTTTCTGGAATTTAAGACTGTATGGTAGTTTATAGTAGTCTCTCTGTCGCTCTCTCTCACTCTCTCTTGCTCTCTCTCTCTCTCTCTATCGCGCTTTCTCTCTCTTGCTCTATCTCTCTCTCTCTCTCTCTCAAAAGTATTATGATTGCAAAGATAAAGAAGAACATTTCTAACTCTCTGTTGATTGATTTTTGTGGACAAAAGCACTTTCTTACCCTATTCAAATGAGGTTCTAACATCCTCATCATGGTCCTCTCACAATGCAATGGTCCTCTGAATGTTGTGATCCTGGGGCAGTCATGTACCGTCCGACCCAGTAGGTCAGTCTGGTCAGTGTCTAGTCAGTAGGTGTCCTTTGAGGCAGTTATGAAACAAAGAATATACAGCATATCACCCCCCCAGTATTTCTGTTAAGGCCATGTTAGCTCATGAGCAGCACGAGCAGGTACCCAACATGTACCCAGACAGCACGGGATCTGTGAGCGGCGCGGCACGGGGTGATAACTTACAGCGTATTTCATGCCCCTCTCAGTTTCCTGCGTGCTTATCGAACTTAATTCAGCACAACGGCTGCGCCTCACTGCACAACACTGATAGAACACACATTTGGTCCTCAAATCCCATAATACTCAGGATTAGGAGGCAAGACTGCGTTTTTTTTTTTTTTAAAGCCAGTCGGCGACAGTGTGACAATGATTCTATTACATGGCGTTCTGGAACATAATTACACAAAGACAGAAGTGTCAACGAGTAACTCATGGGAAACAACAATAACACGGGCATATCTGTGAGTTAAAGAGATAGCGCGCTCAGAAAGGCCAACACACTGGAGTTAGTATGTTGGCACGGCGCTCAATTATTTAAGCTATTATTAAGTGAACAAACAGAAGAAATGGAGCCCAAAAGCCCTTGAATGTTTAATGAAGAAACTCTGGCATTCCTGGCCGTCACTTTTCTGTTTTTAAAATAAAGTCCTCACAAAGCTGCCAATGAATTATTTGTCTGCTGGCCATCACACGGTATTCAATATTGATACAGCATCACACTTTCTTTACAAACAGAATAACTGTGTAACTATGCTTCTTGCTTCTCTTCTCTGTCAGAGTCTTAGGTGTGTGATCCATCCAGCCATCCCCAGGCAAACACACCAGGTGAAGCCTTTAGACTAAGGGAATGGCACACACACGCACGCAGGCACGCACGCACGCACGCACGCATGCGCACACACACACACACACACACACACACACACACACACACACACACACACTCCCCCTACACTTGATCCCAAGTGAAGTGCCTCTCCTGATGTTTCCTCAGGCCTATCTGTCACTGCCTGCCTTCATCTAATATTGATCCCCGCACCCCGCACCTTCTCCAGAGGAGGGGGATGGGGGGCAAAGAATGCTCTGGAGGAACATTCTGAAGGAATGCTCTGAAGGAATGCTCTGAAGAAATGCTCTGCTTGGTTCCATACACTGTCAGCCGACGTGTTCCCTCGCTCGCTCGAAGCTCTGGTGAACGCATGGAAGGCCTTATTCATCCAAATGGCCAATCAGAAGAGGAGCAGAGGGGATAGAGTGAGTGGTGTGTGGTGTGTGTGTGGTGTGTGGATGTGTGTGTGTGGTATGTGTGTGGGTGGTGTGTGTGTGTGTGGGTGTGGTGTGTGTGTGTGTGTGTGTGTGTGTATGTGTGTGTGTGGGGGGGGTGTGTGGTGTGCGTGTGTTTGTGGTATGGGTGTGGTAGTTGTGTGTGTATGTGTGGTGTGTGGGTTTGGGTGTGTGGTGTGTGGATGTGGGTGTGGTGTGTGTGTGTGGTGAGTGTGTGTGTGAGGGAGAGAGGAATCATCTGTTCTGCCTGAAGAAACGCAAAGAGGCCGACAGAGACAGATAGAGAGAGCATAAGAGGCTCAGAGAATGAGACAGAATGAGACAGAGAATGAGAAAGAAAGAAAGACACTTAAATCCTCGCTTCCAGCCTTCGAATCTCTGAACTGTTCCATTGTTGCATCACCTGTTGTGAGGTGTATTGGTTTGGCAGCCTTGTCCCAGACATGCCAATAAACAAAAAAACCTTTGAGTGCGAATTGAATTGGAAAGAAACAAAATAGATAAAGGGAGAAAAGGAGAGCAACACAGGGATTGAACAGTGTGTGTGTGTGTGTGTGTGTGTGTGTGTGTGTGTGTGTGTGTGTGTGTGTGTGTCTTAATGGCACACACACACACTAATGCTGGAGCTTCATGGCGCACACACCAAGGTTATTATAGTTAATGAAAACTAACGAAAAAACGAAAAACGAGGTGTGATTTTTTTTTTCGTTAACTGAAATAAAAATAAAACGAGGCTTTATAAAAAAACGATAACTAACTGAAACTGTATTGTGTCTTTACAAAACTAACTAAAAATATAGCTGCAAGCAGCGATGCGGATTCCTCCAAAGATTGCGAAACCAGGGGAAAATGTATATTCTTCACAATTTTGGAAAGAAGAGTAAAAGAAGGAAAGAAGAGTGAAGAAGGGAAAAAAGAAAAGAAAGAAGTGTCTTGCTAAAGAACGCTTCGACAGGGAATTGAATTTACAACCTTCTGATTACTGAACGACTTCTCTACCCCTGTACCACTGATGCTCAGCTTAATATCTCAAAGATTTGCTTAGATATTACTTCACTTCCTGTGAATTTGAATTTGAGTGGCTGTACCAGACAAACGGTTGTGAGGATCAAAATTTTGTTGATTAAGTTTTGTGAGGTTTGGTCTGAAGATCCTCTCTAGTGATTTTGAAGAAGATTTGACCAAAATTGTAGGAGGAGTAAGCTTTCAAAGGTTTTTTGATAAAACCGGGAATAACAGAAAATCTATACAACCGAAAATTGGCGCCATTGAACGTCGAATTTGTCTTGATCCAAGGAATCCAATGGTACCTCATTTTTGAAAATCGGTCAAACGGTTCAAAAGTTGTGTGTGTTAACAAAAGTCCAACTTTGACCCGTTGGTGGCGCTAGTGTGGTCTAGTGGGAGACATGAAACTTGGTGTGAGTAAAGAAGGGACTGTCCTTAATGAGTGTGCCAAATTTCAGAAAAAGTTACCATACGGTTCTAGGGGCTGCCATTGACTCCCATGGTACAAGAATAATAATACCTACAAATATAGCTGCAAGCAGCGATGCGGATTCCTCCTAAGATTGCGAAACCTGGGGAAAATGTATATTCTTTACCATTTTGGAAAGAAGAGTAAAAGAAGGAAAGAGGAGTGGAAGAAGGAAAGAATAGAGGAAAGAAGAGTGAAGAAAGAAGTGTCTTGCTAAAGGACACCTTAACAGGGAATTGAACTACCAACCTTCTGAGTACTAAACAACTTCTCTACCCCTGTACCAATGTCACCCAGGTTTGTATCTCAAAGTTTTGCTTACATATTACTTCACTTCCTTGTTGGCGGCTTTTCTGCTGAATTTGAGTGGCTATACCAGACAAACGGTTGTGAGGATCAAAATTCTGTTGAATAAGTTTTGTGTCGCTTGGTCTGAAAATCATCTCTGGTGATTTTGAAGAAGATCTGACCAAACTTGTAGGAGGTGTAGGCATTCAAAGGTTTTTTGATAAAACCGGGAATAACAGAAAATCTATACAACCGAAAATTGTCGCCATTGAACATTGAATTCGTCTTTATCCAAGGAATCCAATGGTACCTCATTTTTGAAAATCGGTCAAACGGTTCAAAAGTTACAGTGTTAACAAAAGTCCAACTTTGACCCGTTGGTGGCGCTAGTGTGGTCTAGTGGGAGACATGAAACTTGGTGTGAGTAAAGAAGGGACTGTCCTTAATGAGTGTGCCAAATTTCAGAAAAAGTTACCATACGGTTCTAGGGGCTGCCATTGACTCCCATGGTACAAGAATAATAATACCTACAATAACAATAGGTTTCCTCCTGACGGAGGAATCCTAATAAAATAGAATTATAGAGAAAATGTCCTTAGTTTTCGTCTTTGTCAATATATTTCATAGATTTATTTCATACATAGCCTTAGTCTATCTTCCGCCGTACCACTTTTAGTACACGCCCCTCACCTGGTATCATGGCGGCAAAAGTCGGGAGAAAGCGACAGAGTCCTATTTGGGATTACTTGGAACAGTAACGTGCGGTGAGGTTCGTGGCTGGTGAGGCACTTCAGAGTCAGAATTACAAATATATAAACCCAATACAGTACCTTAAATCACCATTCAATTGGCAGCTTGCACATTGACTACTAGTTGTTTTTCATATCGTGAATATGAACTCTTACGAAGTTGCACAGGCCCCCTGAGGGTCTCCGCTGTACGTCCAAAACCAAAATCTATTCTTGAGGTTCTCAAAGCATTTTCAAAGCAATTTGGCTTTGGGTGTGAGAAGTCGATCGAGTTATCTTCTGTCCCGTCGTTTGAAGCATACCTTTTAGCTACGGCATTGGTCTCCCATTATTGATTAATTCACGTTTTGATTGAAAGTCCAGTTATGAGAAATGTTTTAGCTTAGCTATAGAATCTTCCATTTTCGTAGTCAAGGTCAAATATAAGAAGAGTAACGGCAGAACAAGCATAAACCCGACCGGTGGGCTCTCGCATGCTCCCTTCATTGAAGCAGAGGTACTGTTTGCCTCCTCTTTGTGCTTTTTCAATGCGGCTTTACGTCAGATCAGCAAAACGAAATAGGTTCTACGCATGCGCTCAACCCAGTTTTTGAGGGGTTGCGCAATCTGAGATTTGAGAGTTGTCTTTTGTGGATGGCTGTTCATCTATGAATAATTTTTTTTAAATGGTATGTTTGGTGAGTTTTTATTACATATTATCTATTATAGCTTGTATCTTCTATTCATTTTGAGCATTTTGTTTTGCAAGAAAAAATTAAGCTTCTCTGATTGGCCCCCCCTTGATCTGTTGCATTCTGCGGTAAAGACTAAAACTAATACTGAAACGAATAAAAACTAAACTCAAACTAAGCATTTTCAAAAAATAGAAACTAAACTAAACTAGCAAACCGCTTTAACTAAACTGAAATTGAAAACAAAAAGTCAAAACGAAATAAAAACAAAAACTAGTGAAAATGCAAAACTATAATAACCTTGGCACACACACACACACACACACACACATACACACATACACTGATGTTGGAGCTTAAGGGCTGGACACAAACACACGAATCGAGACACAAACCTTGAATCAAAACAAGGATTCGTTACTTACAACTCTAGAGACATCCAGGAACAGGGCAGCAAAACAGCATGTAACCAACCTACACAAACATGGACACAAACATGACCAACCTGTAACCATGGACACAAACATGACCAACCTGTAACCATGGACACAAACATGACCAACCTGTAACCATGGACACAAACATGACCAACCTGTAATCATGGACACGGACATTGACAGACCAAACTGAGAAAACACAAGGATTTAAATACACAGGACTCAATGAGGAAACACAAGGATTTAAATACACAGGAATAAATGGGTAAACAAGACACAGGTGGGCAGGGACCAACTAGGCACACCAGGCTGCAACAAGAGGGGCGTGAACAAAGGCACAAGAGACACCGAGAGCACATGAAACACAGGAAGTAAACACAGAAGAACATGGACAACCAAGGAAGCAAACACAAGGAACAGAAACACAAGACAGGGCAAAATAAAGGGAACACATAAATCAGGATCAGGAGATCCTGGGCAGGATCGTGACACACACACACACACACGCAAACACATACTGTACATACACACTAACACACATACTAATACATGGATACCATGCCCATATATATGCACACACACATTCATACACACACTGCATCGGCACGGACAGCAGAGCCTCCAGAAGTTTTCCAGACGATCTCTCCTGTTGCCAGGAAACGTGTGAGGGCAGTGTGTTTTGTATTCCGAGCGAGTGTGAGCCGAGAAGCAGTGGAGTGTGTGAGTGTATGAGTGAGAGTTCGGTCAGTGACGTTACCCCCTGGTGATAAAACAAGAGTTCCATTAGCCAGCTGGCCCAGGGACTGACTCAGCCCCCTCTTCCCCAAGCACAGTGCACCGTCGCTGGGTCAGCCTGACCTGCAGGCCCCCTGACAGGCCGGGCTGATTCACATGCATAGCCATCTATCATACAGACCCTCACACACACACACACACACACACACACAGGACAGCAGGATGTGTAGGATACTGTACTGAAATGTATGCTTGTGGATGCACACACACACACACACACACACACACACACAGACACACAGACACACACACACACACTGTAGCATCTTAGTGGGTTTTTTTTCTTCAGAAACTGGAATTACTGCCTCCTCCTCTCCGTTTGTTCTAGGTTAATTTGTTTGTTTTTTAGCAGGATTACTCAAAAACTACTGGCCTGATCTTCATGAAGCTTGGTAGAGGGGTGTAGCAAGGGCCAAGGAAGAACCCATTACGTTTTGGAGTGGATCGAATGCACGGGGGGCCTGCGCAAATTTAGTTTAATTTTCGCTAACATTACGAGATACGGCATTAGTTTCGATTCAGCTACCGTTCCGAGATATGGCATTAAAGGGGACTTCTGGGCCTTAGCGTAGGTTTGCGTGCTCCTGAGTGACATTCTAGTGTTTTTCTGTTGTAAGAAGGAAAAATAAACAGTCAAAGTGGCCTGGGGGTTAGTGTGTGTGTGCGTGTGTGTATGAAAGAGAGACCCTGTGCTCCACATCCACTGTGTGTGTACTGTATGTATCTCCTCCTCCTCCTCCTCCCCATCTGTGGAGTGTAAAGAGGAGCAAGCGGGCGGGTGAGACAAGAGGAGGATGAATAGCAGAGTAGAGTGCCACTGAGCAGGGAGGCTCAGAGATGATATGACCAGGGGCCGCTGCAGAGACACTAAATGTCAAAGGACTCCGCTTCCATGTATATTTATGACTCATGACACTTTCGCTCACTTTTTAGTTGGCCTTTTTGTAGCTTTTAGTTACAGCAGTCTGAGTGTTTGTGTGTGTGTGAGAGAGGGCTGTGTGTGTGTGTGTGTGTGTGTGTGTGTGTGTGTGTGTGTGTAAGGGAGAGAGGATCCATCACACACATACAAACACATCCCTAAGCATGGGAGTGAATCCTGTGAGGTCTTTTTCCTCTGACTGGCCTTGCTGGCACTGTGATTCTCATACAACACTGTTTGTTCTCACACACACACACAAACACACACACACACACACACAAACATACACACACGTGCACAGACAAACACAGGCACACACAAAAACACAACACATACTGTACACACATGCTCACACACATGCACGTACATGCAGCATGAAAAACCTCTCCTGTTAATAACACACACACATACACACGTGCACGCACAAACACAGGCACATACACAAACAACACATATATACTCACACGCTCACACACATGCACATACATGCAGCATGGAAAACCTCTCCTGCTAAATATACACACACACACAGACACACACACACCCACATACACACACGCACTCACACACACACACACACACAGAAAGAGAGAGAGAGAGAAAGAGAGAGAGATAGATAGAATGATTCAGCACCAAGTATGAGTTCAATATAAAAGAACACAAACGATGAGATGAGAGTAACATCTCAGGGATGTGATCCTTTCCGCTGTATCACTGCTCCTAGAGTGTATTGTTCAGGATGGGGTTATGATGTATATGTCATACTGCACCCCTTCAACTCCTGCAGCCAGCACCACTCGAATCCTTAAACACAGAGCCAGCCTTGACCACAAGAAACATGAACGCTAGTCATTCATTCTTTACCTCTCGCTCTCTCTTCCCTCTTCTCTCTCTTCCTCCCTCTCGCTCTTCCTTTCTCTGTCTGTTACACTCTCTCTCTCATACATGCACATGGTCTGACATCTTTTACAATCCACGTGGTAGCATCGCTCTGTTGTCTGTGTGTTTATCTGTGTGAGGGTCACGTCGGTGCCAAGGCTGGGAAGGTCAGAGGTGAGGGGTCAGGGTTGGAACAGGCGGTAAGGCACGTGTTTGCTGATCTATTGACCGCCGGCTGCACGGCTGCGGCCTCGTCTGTTTGCCCAAGCACACACACTTACACACTCACTCACGCACACACACACTGTTTCCTGCAGGGGCCGAATTAATAAAATCGACAGCGACACACCTCGAGGGGTGAAGGGCAAGGACAAACTCGTTACTGGGTCGTTTCTCTCCCCTCGCCCTCTCCTCCGCCACCCTTACCCCCCCCCCCCACTCTCTTTTAAAGGAGGAGCGCTTTTTATTAAGTGGCTCTAAATTGACTTGGTAATTCACTGGAAGCTCCACAGTATTGGAGAAGAATAGCAATGAGATGGCAACGAAGTTAGGGAGGGAGGGAGGGAGGGAAGGAGGGATGGGAAAAAAGGAAGGAACTAGAAGAGGAGAAGGAACTGAATAGACTGTGTATCTCTTCTCCCATTTCACTCTCTCTCTCCCTCGTTCTCCTTCCTCAGCCTTTTTTCATTGCGGGCTCTCGTTCTTTCCCATATTCCCTCTCTCTTTTTTCTCTTCTCTCTCTCTCTCCATCTCATTCTTTCCCATATTCCCTCTTACTCCCTCTCGTTCTTTCCCATATTCCCTCTCTCTTTTGTCTTCTCTCCCTCCCTCTCGTTCTTTCCCATATTCCCTCTCTCTTTCCACTTCTCTCTCCCTCTCTGGTTGCCAGATGTGTTGTTTCTGGGCCAGCTCACCGGGGGTTAAATGACTACTGCACTTTTAATGGGAACTTTGATTCAGTCGCTGAGATGGGTAACCAGGGGTGGGATCCTATTAACTCACACACACACACACACACACACATATACACACACAGGCGCACACATACATGTATACACTCACAGAGAGTGAGGAGGAAATGGAGAGAGAGAGTGAGAGAGAAAGACAGAGAGAGAGAAAAAGATAGAAATAAGAAATGAGAGAGTGCAGGCGTGAGTGTTTATCTCTCTGGTGGCTCTTCTGATCCATGTGAATACAGCTCTGAGCTGGTAGATCCCCTCTGACCCCTTACACACACACACACGCACACACACACACACACACACACACACACACACACACACACACACACACACACACACCATCCCCTCCCATACTGCTGCATTATGCTCTCCACTGCACATCTGTAAAGCCTCAAATGTGCCATATCCCACTGCCACACACTCACACTTACACACAAGCACACACACACACACACACACATACACGTGCAAATGCACTGCCACACACTCACACTTACACACAAGCACACGCACATACATACACGTGCAAATGCACTGACACACACTCACACTTACACACAAGCACACACACACACACACACATACACGTGCAAATGCACTGACACACACTCAAATACACATCCCTGGCAAAGCAGGATTTCATGTGATTCCAGCCCTGCTGCATACATTCATGTACACGAACATACACTGACATAAACACTCACACACACACACAAGTATTCAGAACATGCTTCTGGCATTGCTCGTTTCAAGGAATCCATCGACATTTGTATTTTATCTTATCTCATGATCTCTCCATCTAAATGCCAAGACACAATCGGCCTTGCAGCAGCCCCGGATAAACTCTACTGAGGTGGATAGATTTTCCAACAAAGGAGAAGTCTGAAACAGAGCTTTATTTTCTGGAGCAAAAAACAACAGAGAGAGAGAGAGAGAGAAAGAGAGAGACAGAGAGAGAGAGAGGGATTAAAAATGCTAGATAGAGAGTGAGAGAGTGAGAGAGAGAGAGAGAGTGAACACTAACAGTATCTCAGGATTTCTAAGCATCCTAAGGCACAAAGAGTTCTTGTCAAGACTCATCTTCCCCCCCATAGAGTCAGCCAATGCTTATTGTCATCCCATCATTTAAGGATAAGGATGTTTTATTGTCATTCCATCATTTAGGGATACGGATGTTTTATTGTCATTCCATCATTTAAGGATAAGGATGTTTTATTGTCATCCCATCATTTAAGGATAAGGATGTTTTATTGTCATTCCATCATTTAGGGATACGGATGTTTTATTGTCATTCCATCATTTAAGGATAAGGATGTTTTATTGTCATCCCATCATTTAAGGATAAGGATGTTTTATTGTCATTCCATCATTTAGGGATACGGATGTTTTATTGTCATCCCATCATTTAAGGATAAGGATGTTTTATTGTCATTCCATACCATGATGGACATGAAAGGGGCCGCAATGATGTACTCGGTTCAAGTAATAGCAATAATAAAATCAAGAAGATAGCACACAATAAATCTCCATTAAAAACGCAAAATGAGTAAATAAATATATAAACACAAGTTGAGCGTGAGCAGAGTGTGAGGATAGGAAAAAAGGAAGAACAAGGTGGCCAAGAGGACCCAAACTGCAGCATGCCCTGATATGAAACAACAGTAATCATAGCAGCCAGTTGTTAAGTGAGAAGCAGCAATTGTTCAGTGACATGGCAGGATTCTCAGCCTTAAAATGATCAGTCTCAAATTGCAGCAATGCCCTGATATGGAAAATAGAGGTGTACAGAGACATCATTATCTGTATCTGTATCTGTTCAAGTAACAGAATGATCTGTCTCTGTATCTGTATTCAGATGGAAGGTCGGACGTGGGTGTGGTTTATGCAAGAAGTCACATGACCTCTGACCTAATATTCATTGGCAATGCAAATGTGCCTTCAAAGCATCCTATTTATTTAATATTGGCATATAAGTAATGATGAATGTAATTCAATTCAATTCAATTCAATTTTATTTATATAGCGCCATAACAATACAATTGTCTCTAGGCGCTTTACAGAGCCCAGAGCCTGAACCCCCTTAGTGCAAGCACATTGGCAACACGGGCAAGAAAAAACTCCCTGTTAGTCAGGAAGGAACCTTAAGCAGAACCACGGCACATAAGGGGGGACCCATCTGCTTGAGGTCGGCCGGGTGGAGATAGGAAGGGGGGATGGGGGGAGGGTTGTGTGGCAGAAGGGGATGGGAAACAACAGGTGTTGTACATATCCTGCATTTGGTAGGTGTACATAATATATATACAGACATCCGGTGGTAAATACATGATACAAACAAGACCAGTTTAGTGGGTATACACTGTGCTCAAAGGTTTACTGTTACAGGGGTAAGGGGAGTAGGAGCAGAGAAACATGTTGATGGTGGCAATATTATATATTGTATATAAATGCTAGCATAGGGTATGAGGTAGAGTAAGTGTACGGCAGTGCGGTGGCGGTGGGTGCAATTGGCCGAGGGTTTCTACGGGTAGACCGGGTGGAGAGACTACAGCAGCGTCCCATAGCGAAGATAGTCTGGATTAGGAGAGAAAGAAAAAGAACAGAGTGAGTGGGTAGAGTTTGGCTGTCCATATGTGTAGTTGAGGAGTAGTGGGGGTGAGGAGCAATGTTTCCACTTCCATCAGCAATTGGAACATGCTACAAGGGAGAGAGAACATTTTTGTTAGTAGACATTTATTTCAGAAACAGATAAGGTGATACCTTTGGGTAGTAGATTTACAATAGGCAATATGGCCATTTTATCAGTATTATTATAAGCATTAGCAATGTGATATGAGAGGAGAGGGAGGGAGAGGGGCTGCCTGGCTAGGTGTAAGGGAATATTATTTCATATATTATTTAGAATTTAGTCCAGTTTAGTTGATTAGGGGGGTATTACATGTGTTTAGATTTGTTTGGTGTATATAATTTTGTCTTACACTAGCATCTGTTTACCTATCTACCAAGTGGTCCATGGAAAGCATCACAGGATTGAGAGAACTAAGAGGTGCGCCACCGGGTCTGGCAGGACAGCCTCCCTGCCGTGTCTGGCATTGTCTCTCTCACCCGCTCAGCCCCCAGGCCCAACTAAGCAGGACAGGGGCAGAGCGGGGGTGTATCTATTTTTTTTTAAAGTCCACCAATGGGTTTCTGATGTTCTTAATTGTCCCTTAAAGGTTAGCCTAGATTCTAGGTGTATGTTTCGGTTTTATGACCTTTAAGTACACGTTCTAAAGTGCCCTCAATGTAGGTTTTGGTTTAATTTGGTCTCACACTAGCATCTGTTTACCTATCTACCAAGAGGCCTAATTGAAAAGCATGACAGGAGTGAGAGATGAGAGGCGCGCCACCAGAATGGGCTGGGTAACCTCCATGCCGGGATTGGCCTTGTTGTCTCTCCCCCCTGCTCAGCCCCTAGGCCCACCCAAGACGATCAGGGGCAGAGCGGGTGTGTACCCTACGTATGTAATGCCATAATGCCTTTTGTCCACAAAAAACACAAATGTGTTAGCATTGTTTCCATTGTTTCCACAAAATATTGAAGAAAGCACATTATTTTGTGCACAGAAGAAAAAGCGGATGATCTGTGTTGTGCACTGAATTGACTGTTGAGCTTTTCATTTTGTGAACAGAATGGCTAAATGCACTTATCTCTTTGTGAACAAAATAAACTCATTTATATAGACAAAAGTAATTATGTCTACGTTGTGGATGTCCAAGACAATCGGATGTCCATTATGTCACCATAACAGTTCTGATATATTAACCTTGATTGTGTCTTTGTCTCAGGTTTTACTAATGTTTACTAATTAATTATATCTACACAGCTTTCATAGCATTGCAGTGTACTTAACTCAGATTAATAGGATTATTATGTGTTAATTTTTTTGAAATTTTAATTAGCATTGCCTCATCTCGTTGCTCACAATTGGTGTAGCTGAGTTGTCATTGGTTAAACGCTGCTTTACCAAAGTTCACATTTGTTGAATTGTGTTAAGGATGGGATAGTCAGGATGTAGCATTTCCTTGTGGTTGAAAATGTTGCATGATAATTTTGAGAGGGCTCCTTGAATAGGTGTGACCTTAGTGTTCTTAATGCGGCCCTGGGCATTGGGGGGCCTTCTTCACTATGCTGGCTGTGTGGATGCTCCAGGAGAGGTTATCAAGGTATTTAAAGCAGGAGACCACCTCCAAAGCTGGTCCCCCAATGTTGAGGTGAGGGGGGGGGGGGGGGGGCAGCCTTCCTTGAAGCAGTTTTAAGGTCAGGATTTAAATTGTATTAATATTAATAATTAATTGATAATAACATATATAATAATTGGCAATAATCAGTGATCCAATGAATCTCTTATTCATTTGTATTTTTGGTCTTAGATTTGGACTTCAAATGGTTAAATGCCCTGCCGTGTGGAAAACTGTGTTCAAAAGATAGCAGGTGGTCTGATGGAATGTGTGTTTTTATGACCTCTTGTCTCAGGTCGTGTCAGGTCAGAGGTTACTCTTTACATCTTTGATCAGCATGACATTAGTTCACGTATAAGCGTGGGCCCACTGATAAATAACCTCTCTTATGGACAGATATTGTGGCAATTCCCATATCAGCGTAGCTGTCTCATGTAAGGTTGGGGCTATTGGTAGAGACCCCTTCTTTTGTTTATGACACTTAAACTAAAAAGGCTGTTTCGTTGTATTGTGAGAGATGCAGGCGAATCCTCATGTGAAACCATGCTCTCCCCCTCGGTGCACACCACAGAATAAACCAGCCCACTGCTGACTGAGTGTCCTTGTTTCTGTGGTATTAGAAAAGTCCACAATCATCTCCTTTGTTTTCTTTCCACTGATGGAGAGGTTGTTTATTTTACAAGGCCATCTCAAACAGCTGCAGCCCCCTTCTACTCCTAAGGTGCTTCAGCATTCTAGAACTATTTCTGAGAATATTGTTGGCATACCAACAACAAAGGAACATCACCTCAACGGCCTCCAATCACCCAGTAACCTTCAATATCCCTGCACAAACAAACAAGCAGGCAAACAAGCAAGCAAACAAAAATGCAGTCTAGGGCCTTTGTTTTAGCTGTGGTGGTGTGCTTTGACCCCAGTCAGCCTTTCTTGCATTATAATGAAGGGAGAGAAAATCTATTTGTCATTCATTCTGACGTACAGCCATCCCAAAAGCCCCTGACATTGGCCCAGGTCAGGGACACATGGCGGCTCGTGAGGAAACAGAGGAAGCTTCCAGATTCAGCTTCAGTCTGCACAGACATTCCATATATACTGTATATATATGTGTGTGCCGAGAACAGCAGCCGTTATTTGATGAAAAGACCTTTATATTCTATTCTGTAAATCACTAAACGAAATCATCATGATGTGATGGTCGTGATGGTCTTTATCGAAACACTTTCATAAGTTTGTTCACCTGACGAGGGGAAGTAATAACCAAAATCTCATCATGATGGTAAAGTGCTTTACAAACATGTAATGTAAATGACATACATACAAATTAACAAACAAAGACAAATAGATAAATAAAACACTGGGTGAGTATGGTTTGCTTTTCCAAAACGAGGACAGATTCCCCCTCCAGTAAAAATCAATAGCTTGGCCCTTAGAATGAGGACACTTTTTGGGGAAAAGAGGACGCCTGCTCTCCCAGATGTATCTCTGATGCCAGCCCCATGACCTTTGTCTGGCTTTGTGAGGCCAAACTATTGAAGCTTCAAGACGTGTGGTGTGTAAGAACTGAACTCAAGGCTGACTGTGTGTGTGTGTGTGTGTGTGTGTGTGTGTGTGTGTGTGTGTGTGTGTGTGTGTGTGTATCGTCTGACTTTGTGCTCATCTCACTGTGTGTGTGTGTGTGTGTGTGTGTGTGTGAGTGTGTGTGTTCAATTGACTCTATCTGCTATTCTTTATGCAGGCCTCCTATTGTCCAGAAAGCAGTGTTTCCTAGTTGATCCTAGTTGAGGGTGATTTTCTTCCAACAATGGCTATGCTTGATACTCATTTATTACTGTTTTTCACTCCAGCACGTTTGAAGAAGCAAACAAGTTGTTGTGTCAAGTGCATGGATGTAATACCGACGTATCATGTTACAACAGAGGTCATAAGTCAGATCCATTCAGCCCACTGTATGTGCTGGACAATAGGAACCAAGTCATGAGTGCTTTGCTCGGGATCATTAAATAAAGGCCTTCACTTTACTTAATAATACTTTCATAATAATAACATAAAGTGACACACATTGTACACAAGTAGCAATGGCATTCAATGTCCTGTGATGTAATGGTGTCATGGTAATATGACACTATCTAACCATTGGACATCAACTGTCTTGATAAGCAAATACAGGTCAGGGCATCTGCCATAACGTATTTATGACATGGCCTTATGAAACAGGGTCCAGGTCAGTATTACCCAAATGAGTAATCTCCTTATCACCAAACAACTGATAAATCCCTGCAACAATAAACCAACATGAACGCTCTTACACTGTAAATGCTGTCTTAGTAGCTACACCTTATCTTTGATAGAGAAACCATTATCTCTTTCTAGCTACAGATATCAAAATGGTAGCATTTATTTGTGTTAATCCTCACACGGTCTCTAGATTTGGCAAGCATAGAATTCAATCAGGCAATTTATCTGTTTGAAAGTGTTTCGCCCTTTAGATATACAGTAGTTCTTAAAGATTCCCCCTGCATTACGACAATAAGGAATAAGAGCTTGATCCAAATACATTGACAGTTCCAGTTATTTACCTGTGAGTAATTTTCCTCATCAACCTCCCTGAATCTTCACATTTGAAACGCCCTTAATCAGACCCCTACAGAGTAACCCATTCAACTCTTTCATCTAGTAATTCATATTATGTACAACAAATCACACACCAACCACAGGAGGCCTAACCTCATATCATCATATATTAAACATTAATGTAATCAGAACCCTCATTTACAGTATCTGTCCTGGAACCACTCCACTAAAGTGGGACCAGAGGGAGCAGGAGTGCACACGGAGAAGTTCATGGATACAGCGTTACAGAGAACACAGGCCACAAACTAGTATTGATTGTTGACATTATTTATGGTATGTTAATGAAAGTAATCGCTTATTCATGTTCAGTCATTAAATAATATTAATCCTTCAAGTTACGTTTTAAACCATTTGTGCTCACACATCACCATAAGCTAAGCAATGCGCCTGGTTGATTAATGCATAATCATCATCAAATATTTCAAGTTTTCAGATATAATTGGCCATGCTGTGAGAACATAGTTTTCCCTGGGGGATGTTGTCAGTAATTCTCCTATCTGGCAGGGTGCCTACTCCACTGCAGAGGGGGATCAGAGTGTTTGCCTGCATGCCATACGGCTTTGCCGTATTTGGCCATACTGCGCTTTTTGGTTAAGAATGACCCGTACGCTGATTGGAAGACTTTATGCTCCACTGCTTTGCAAACTGGCACTGTGTCTCTTCACAATCCAGAATTGATCGTATTTCTAGTGTTTGATCGATCATGGACAGACATATAAATGTTACAGTTGGCCTACATGAACCGTATGAGATTATCTCTGATATGGTAATCAGCTGTTTTCACTCAAGTATCACTCATGTACTTTTCAATGACTGCTCAAGTTCATATTTTATGATCCCATCTCAAGTAACTCAACAACTAGACAGCAGATAACAATGGGCCTCATTCTCGAACGCAGTTAAGAAGAATTTAAGAAGAATTTAAGAGGAATTTAAGAGGAATTGGATTTAGGACAACATTTGGCATTCATGAAAGTTTTCTCATCTGGGATTTGCTCTGAACTTCAGAAGACTTTCCGAACTCGAAATAGCAGTCGTAACTCGGCCAGAGTTTTCTCAAATGCGATTCCTTTTTTGAGGAATCGCATTTAAGAAAACTCTCCGTGTTAATGAATTTGTGAGAAATCGTTGGTGATTGCGTTCACATCAACTCTACAGATCCTCGGATTAAAGTATCATTAACAATTACGTTTCACATGTAGGCCTATAGTCATGATTCTACGAGGCACCGTGATGTCATAAAATAAATAAAAGCACTACACCGGAATGCTGCGAGCGTCGTTTGGCACTGCCGTCTGTGCAAGTACGGCAATCCAGAATTTTCAAGTAGTTCCACGTTGGTGGAACGAACTGCCTAGCACGACCAGAGCAGGCGCGTCCCATTCTACCTTTAAGAAGCTTTTGAAGACCCAACTCTTCAGAGAGCACCTCCCTTCCTAACTGGCACTTCGACTAGTGCTTAACTTGCACTTATAGCAGTTACATTCCTGCACTTCGTTTTTATTTCCTATTTCGTTTTTCTATTTCTTATGTCAAGTAGTATTTATTGTTACACTAGGTCTCTATTGCTCGTAGCTTGACTGTTATATCCCTTGTACGTCGCTTTGGACAAAAATGTGTGCTAAATGACTAAATGTAATGTACACGAACACTGCTGTTGCTTTCGTGTAGATTCGGTCGATTCCGACTGCACACGTCACTACGGTTGCGTGCCCTTATAAGGAGGTGGCAGGGCGTGTATGTATGCAAATTCAGGAGCACGAGAACGCGCTTTCAATTTAAGAAAACTCTTCCGGGGGAGCACAGCCCAGAAAACTTCTGCTGCGTAGGACCACATTTTCAAGCGTGCATGAATTTGGCGGATGTCTTTTGCTTACGTTGTTTTTCCGAAGCCCGTAAGAAACATTTCAGAAGAAACTTCAGAAAATGTTCGAGAATGAGGGCCAATGATGCTGATCTGGCAAAGTTATGATGCTGGTCTGGTTATGGTATTGGTCTAGTTGTGGTGCTGGTCTAGTTGTGGTGCTGGTCTGGTTGTGGTGCTGGTGTAGTTGTGGTGCTGGTGTGGTAGTGGTTGTGGTGCTGTTCTGGTTGTGGTGCTGGTGTAGTTGTGGTGCTGGTGTGGTAGTGGTTGTGGTGCTGTTCTGGTTGTGGTGGTTGTGGTTGTGGTGCTGGTGTGGTTGTGGTGCTGGTGTAGTTGTGATGCTGGTGTAGTTGTGGTGATGGTCTGGTTGTGGTGCTGGTCTAGTTGTGGTGCTGGTCTGGTTGTGGTGCTGGTGTAGTTGTGATGCTGGTGTAGTTGTGGTGATGGTCTGGTTGTGGCGGTTGTGGTTGTGGTGCTGGTGTGGTTGTGGTGCTGGTGTAGTTGTGATGCTGGTGTAGTTGTGGTGATGGTCTGGTTGTGGTGCTGGTCTAGTTGTGGTGCTGGTCTGGTTGTGGTGCTGGTGTAGTTTGGGTAAAGGGAGGATCAAATCCTGAGTGGGCTCCAGCCTCCTCAAGTGAGTGCAGTGGATGTGAAATGCTAAATGGCCAAATATGGAGAACGTATAGCTGCTGTACACGACACATATTCAGGTGAAACGTTTTTCTGTGATGAAACTTTTTATTCAGAAAACACAGAGGTTAACACTGGTGGAAAAACATCTGCAGCAGACACAGACCTGGTCATGGTATGGGCACAGATAAGAGAGAAAAGCACAAACCATGAAACAAACATGTGAATGCAGTCTGTGCGGTTCATGAGTAATCTGACTGTCTCTTCCAGTCCTGACCCATGACCTCCCATAGTGACCACCGCAGCAGACAGGTCATCAGAGGGCCCATGAAAGGTGTGCAGCTTAATGCACTGAACTGAGCGGCATGGTGTGAGTTTTAAGCAAGAGCGCATCTTGTCAAATCTAATTTAAAACAAAGGTCTTTCTGGAAAGGCACTTGGACCCCATTTAATTGGAATGTGGCATAATGCACGTGCACTTGCATGAGTCATTGTGGGATATAGGCTAGGACTGGAGTTATACTGTACTGAGGACAATAAATACTAAAGGCATGTAAATGACACATGAGATATTGACATGTATTTGTCATTCTCAGGCTCACTGCTGGTTAGGCCATGGGGAGCCAGCCCTTAGTGGAGTAGTCGGCTCAGTATGCAGGTGTTCTACAAGAAACCTAATCACCGCAGGCAAGACGTCTTCATTACACGCACGTGTGCTCAGAGTGCAAAGCCCTGGACTCAAGTGGCCTGGACTGGACTCACTAGGCGTGAATTAATTCACAGTATGCTCGCACCTGCAAATCAATTGGTTCCCTGCAAAGACATAGCGGTGGTTGATGCTAACACAAATATGAGCAGATTCTTCACACACTTCCTTATTGCTGAAGGTGCTGTGTTTTCTACTGATAAAAGGTAACATTGAGTTGTTGAGATGTTGAGGACCAGGTGGGAACACAGCGATGGATTTTAGCGCAAATGTCAGAGGATTTTCTCTCCCTTGCCTGAGGCTCGTGCATCGTCTCAGCTGTTGTGTTTTTGCACATCATTACTAACTGAGCCACCTTTCCTAAGAGATTGACAGCAGGGTCTTAAACGACACATTAGGCAATTTTCACTTTGTCTGCCAGTTTGTGAATCAATTGGCAATCGTTAAAGTGAGGATGCAGGGTGGATGTGTTGACATGTTGTCATGTTGGGTTGCTTATGTTCAGTGACATGTTGTGATGAATGTGGTGATGCGGTGATGCAATGTGTTCTGCCTGCAGGGTATACTGCAGGAGCTGAGGTCATAGAGGGCTCATTTAGTGGTGGTTTTACATACAATGTGATTCTAATGCACTATTTTACAATTTTTGCTGGTCTGACCTTATCTATGTTATGTGACTTGCTATAGCCTGGTAGTTGTGTTCAGATTCAGTGGCTTGACTCGGTGGGCTTGTTACTTTGTAATTATACAATTATGTACCTAGCTAGTAACACACTGTAACTGTTCTTTTACTGACTGTTACACAATATGTTATTATGTTCTATACTGTACTGCATTTGATTGTGTAGTAACAATGTATTTACAGAGCATAACCTAATTCTTATGTAATCAGCATTCTACAGACATTCCAAATGGTTGTTTGCTGAATTGAAACAACGCATTACAAGCCACCTTCAGAAATATATCATTCAGTAATTTGACAGCTGAGTTACCACTGTCAAATTAAAACCCAAATAAATTAAATATCCAACCAGTGGATATCAGTTCCCATTAACATCAAACTGTTTTGCTCCTCAGACATACAGGTACATCAAACAGTAAAGGGGAATACAAATATAACAATGGCAAAAAAACAGGCAACGATCTGGAGGGGGGGGGGGGGGGATTGATTGTATAGTAACAATGTATCAACAACATAGACATAGAGCGTAACCTAATTCTAATGTATTCAGCATTCTACAGACATTCCAAATGGTTGGTTTGCTGAATTGCTGAATTACATGCATGAATATGTCGGTTATATTTCAATTAATGTCAATGGAACTACTGCAACAACGCATTACAAGCCACCTTCAGAAATATTACATTCAGTAATTTGACAGCTGAGTTACCACTGTCAAATTAGCAGCCTCAGACATACAGCAAATTAGCAGCCTCAGACATACAGGTACATCAAACAGTAAAGGGGAATACAAATATAACAATGGCAAAAAAGCAGGGACTGATCTGGAGGGGGGGGGGGGGGGATTGACAGGAAATATACAGACACTAGCATGATGGGATATATGGAATATATTTACATTTCTGAAGGTAAGGAGTTAAGTTTAGCAAATATAAAGATGCTAGCGTCAAGATTCAAGAAATGTACAATAGCTAACCTTAAGTGTCTGAAAGGCACAGAAAGCGCCGGCCTTAATGTGCCAACAAAGAGAGTGAAGTGAGATGCATTACTGCTCTGGTGAACGATGATGACTGGAGGCATTGTGCTAAGGCAAACAAATGAGTACGGCACCATATGAGGGGCTAAGCGCACCCATCTGATCTACATGACCTGGGCATGGAGATTCCCCAGGAAGGCTGCAAACCCTTACGGATCTGAGCCAGACGTGGGCCACGTCTGTGCCGCAGTCAGACCCTGCCCCCCCCCCCCCCCCCCCCCCCCCCAACCACCACTACCCTGAGTGCCCTGCAGTGTTTATCACCATTAGAAGAACAGCAGCCTCCTGGCACGCAGCCAAACAGCCAAAAAAGCCCGAAGCAGCAGCAGTTATGGGCACTTCGCTCCGCATTGATTTCACAACACAGACATCCTATTTGTGCAACAGGGCAACTGACATGTATTAACAAGGCAAGCCTTAGTGCTCCGGCAAAGAGCAGCTTCAGGAGGATTTGGGGGACGAAAAAAAAAAAGGTAAATTGTGGCGAACCCACACATACAAAAGAACACAGTCTCTCTCTCTCTCTCTCTCTCTCTCTCTCTCTCTCACAACACACACACACACACACGCACGCACACACATGTACACAAACACATACACAAGAACACAGTGTCTCTCTCTCACACACACTCACACAAATGCATATACACAGATGCGTGCGCACACACACACATACAAGCAGAAACCACACACGGTTCACAGTCTGAAAGCTGGAAAGGGGGAATTTGTGGGAGTGTAAACTACCTAAGTGTAAATCATAGGGGCCCCAGAGATTATGTTCTGACACTCCACAGTTTACCAAAACTGTCCGTTTCAACTCAGACGCTGTGTGTGAAGGGCACCCGATTTAACAGCCCCATTCGGCAGGGCCACTAGCACTGTTATTTCCTCTGATAGAGCAGGAGATGCAACCCAAAAGCCAGTGAGAGCTTGTGACAAATTCACAAGTACTCCCATTACAACAAGCCAAACAAAAAAAATTGATTTAAAAAACTACATGGAGGAGAACAGCTCAAAACACTCTGCTGTCTGATATATGGCATCTATGTAACCTTCAGTGTGCAAAGACATGATAGAGATCTGTCAGGGCCTGTCGGACTGGCTGTGATGGGACAATCAGTATCAGCTATGACTGAACGCTCATATCCATGTAGAGTTGGGGTCGCTGACTCCCTGAGATCCGCTAACAGCAGAGCATATCTGGGCAAGTCTGGGCCCGGCCGGTCCCTGATGGGATGTGGATCAAGGCTGGGTCGGTTCCTGAGTCAGATGGTGTCTCCGCACCAGTATCCTCGAGTGAATGCAAGAGATGAGTGACGTGAAACGTGAATATATCTAGAAAAATTACACATTGTACTATTTAGCAGTACATTAAACTGTACATTGTACTGTTTAACTGTACATTGTACTGTTTAACTGTACATTAAACTGTACAACTGTACACGGAAATCTCTACAATCTGCTATCAAAGGTAGATTCTGTGCGTTTTTTAGAAACACTTCTCTGGCCTCCTCTGGGCCGCGCACCCTGTGGTTTTCAAAACAGCCTGTCTGTCTCAGCAAATCAAGAAACCTTTAGTCCGAATGCAATAGTGGGCACCCTGGTCTAGCCAGCGACAGCTCTTTTAAGTGTGAGAGACACGTTGCCAAAAAGGTTCGGACTCTTGCGGTGACTAAGTCTGGCAAAGATCAGCTGACACCGCTACCCTCGCATACAGCACATGGCCCCTATCATATTCAGTGACATACATGTACTTTATCTGTGTAAATTGATTTTTTTAAGACACATAATACAGCTAATAAAATGTTTAAAAACTATGGCTGTCAAGTGATTAAGCACATAATCTAATGAATTACATACTTTGTCACTGAAGTGAAGTGACAAATTAAACCTTGGCTGTGTGATGTTCACACATTAACGGCAAACAGCAGTAGTCAGGATGTGAGATTACATTTTACATGCTGTTAATATACCACCATTTTTACTTCCTGCTTTAACAGTCTCTTATCTTGCTCTTATGCGTGACTGAATAATTGAAAATAAGTTCTTTGACACCTCTGACAAAACTAGTTCCTTGACGTGCTTTATGCCCCAGATGTATTCTACCTCTCACTTGTAATAGCCTTGAAATGAAAAATACCTACCAAATAAATAAATGCAGGCCACATTGATGTTCTTTTTGGACTATCCTGTGCATGTAAGTATATTTACCTCCTGTTTTGCTTAGCCGGATGAAAAAATGATATATTGAAAGTACATGAAATGGAAATTTCAAACCTATTCTGTTAAGTTAGTGTGGCATGTTTTCTCCAGGGCACATGTTCCTGAATAGTTCCACATTATCAGCAGGAACCACATTAGGATATTTATGTGAAGAGGAACCGGGGCTATCTCTCCACGCCAGGCCCCCTGGACATGGGTTTGGTTCAGAGGCAGGGTGTGTTTGTGTTTAAACGTTCCCTCTGAGTATTCAGACACAGAGAACACACACTATCCACTTTACAGCCAGGAAAGCAAAAGAAAAACAGCTTTCAAAGTCAGCCATTCACAGAACTCTCTTTCTCTGTCCCTCTCTCTGTTTCTTTCTGTCCCTCCCCTCTTTTCTCTCCCTCTGCCCTTTTCTCTCACTCTTTTTCTCCCTCCCTTTCTCTAACTTTCTCTCTCTCCCGCCTCACCCTCTCCTCTTTCTATCTTACTCTCTCTTCCTTCACCGTCTCCCTGTCTCTCCCTATTCTCTCTCTCGCTCGTCACCCATCCATCTGTTTTTCTCTCCCTTCATCTCTCTGCCTCTCTCTCTCTCTTTCTTCCAGCCCCTCTCTTTCCCTCTCTCTCTCTTTCTTTTGCCCGTCACCCCCTCTGTCTTTCTCCTTCTCCATCCCTCTCTGTCTCTTCATCCCTCCCTCCCTCTCTCTCTCTTTCTTCTATCCATTCCATTGAAGACAGATTTACTTTCATACTTCCCTGGTGCTGTTCCTTTACTTCTCAAACGGCCACAGATTCTGTGTGGGCACAGGGGTTAAAAAGAAAGAGAGAGTGAAAGAGAGATAGAGAGAGAGAGAGAGAGAGAGAGAGAGAGAGAGAGAGAGAGAGAGAAGAAAAAAGGAGGGACGAGAAGACAGAGCAATCAAACGTGTTCTGAAAGCAGGACACACTCCGGGCACGCTTCCCTACTGGTGCATTCGCATCAGGCTAGCGGCACAGAAATCACACAACAAGTGTTTCCTTTGAGATGATAATAACCGTGGTGGAAAAACAACAAACCACGGCAGTTTGATAGAACTCTCCAATTGTGTAGTGTGTGTGTGTGGGTGTGTAGTGTGTGTGTGTGTGGGTGTGTAGTGTGTTTGTGTGTGGGTGTGTGTGTGTGTGGGTGTGTAGTGTGTGTGTGTGTGTGTGTGTGTGTGAGTGGGTGGGGGTGGGTGTGTGTGTGTGAGTGGCGCTGCTGCCCAGACACTCTTGTTTACTGATTTGTATGGGCCCCCTGAGCAGCCCTACATTGATAATTCAGTAATTGTCCTTTGGGCTAGCCTGGTGGTAGTTAATTAAGAGTTGTTAGATGCAGAAGGTTACTGATGTGGTTGTGAATGACAATGCCACTCTCAGCCCCTTGACTGGGTTGGATTTGGACAGGGTAGGCTATGGTGGGTTGGGGTGAGTAAAGTGAAATGATGGTTCTGGTTTTTAACTCATCTTCTAGTTGTTCATCAGGAAAGCTTTGCTTGGAGCTATGTCACGTTATATATCATACCACAATGCTATAATCAACCCAGTGCTGTTCAGAATTGAAAAATAAATTGTGCCACACTCACATGCCAATATGGAACACTCTATCGGCTCATTTTCTTTTTTGAAATGTACATGCTGAAATCGTGCACCTAGGAAATCTAATCACTGTCGTGGCTGAGATTGGCAAGCTCGTACCCGTGAGGGAAGACAAAATCTTTTTAAAAAACATTTGTCAAAAGTAATTTGTCAAAATGTCAAAAAGTCTTTGTATGGTTCGTAGGACCACAAACACCTGGAAAACCCCTAACTCAGTAGAGGTCAAAGCGCTGTCTGTGGTGTGATGGATGGGGAGGATGCCCCCGCAGCCCCCTGCAGGCCTGGGCTGAGCACTGCATGTTTTCCTAGCGCCGCCACAAGCATGTTTCTGTACGTCTCCAAAACAAATAGCTCACAAAACCCTGCATTTACGCATGTGTTCATTGACAAGTGAATAGTGAGAGAAGCAGGGAGTGTTTCTCACTTATCACTCTTGCTCACCCCATCTCATATCAGCAGCACCCATCCACACAGAAAGGTGGTTAAGTGTTTTCCGTTTCCCACAACCTGCCAGTTCTTACCAGTCATCCTTAATCATTAATGCACAACGACATCTCTCTCCTTGGTTGCTGGCTGGTAATCGATGGGCGTTTAAAAAAATGCATCCGATAAGACCATAGTTCTGACCTTGGATGAAGCGAAAGGAGGAGTGCATGTGTGTGTGTGTGTATGTGTGAGAGAGAGGGTGTGTGTGTGTGTGTGTGTGTGTCAGTGTATGTGGGTGTATGACAGAGAGAGTGTCGGTGTGTGTGTCAGTGTATGTGTGTCGGTGTATGTGTGAGAGTGTGTGTGTGTGTGTGTGTGTGTGTCAGTGTATGTATGTGTGTGTGTGAGAGAGAGTGTGCGTGTGTGTGTGTCAGTGTATGTGTCTGTGTGTTTGTGAGAGAAAGAAAGTGTATGTGTATGTGTGTGGGGGAGTTCAGGCGACATCTCGCCCCATCCTCCACACACACACACACATCTCACCAGATCTGGGCCCGATTCTGACCGCTTCCTCTCCCAAGTCGGCTTCTCTCCGGTGCCTCTCCGTAAGAGTCCCAGAGCCCCAGTCAGCTCCCATCTGGGAGAGCATCAATCATGCCGCCCACATTCCCTCACCCAGGCCTGGGAGAAGCAGCGCTCGTGCTCGCCCTCGCCCTGGGGAACCACGTTTCCCTTTCCTCTTAATTAGTTTGTTAATTTCACCAGGGAGGCACATTGTGCTCAGTCAATGCAACCAAGCAAGGGAGGGCAACAGGAGTCACAGAGAGAGAGAGAGAGAGAGAGAGAGAAAGAGAGATAGAGAGAGAGAGAGAAAGCAAGAGACTGAAGATGAATAGACAGAGAGGATGAATGGTGTGTGTTCAGGAGGATAACATCTCATCTGCATATTGGATCAGCGTGCGACCTCACCTGATCTGGCACCTTCTGAGCGGAACGCAATTTGCTACCCGTTCCCTGGAGTATTTAGACGAACACAGATCGTAAGCGACAGAGATCAAAGGAGAGAGAAAGCAAGCAGTGGCAGAGGACCACAGCACAGGAGAAGGAGGAGGAGTAGGAGGCGTGAAACATATATAGAGATCACAGCTCATAATAAGCAGGTGTTGCCGTGACAACGACAAATAGGGAAGAGTGCGATGTCACCGAGGAAATGTCAAAACAGGACAGGAGCGTCGTACCTGTGATAGACAGACACGTGATAGTCTCTTCAAGTCGCCTGCGGACAGAAAGAGAGAAAAAAAGGGATGTTAGATGTGTGTGACAGTGTGTGTGTTCGTGGTGTGTGTGTGTGTGTGTGTGTGTGTGTGTGTGTGTGTGTGTGTGTGTGTGTGTGTGTGTGTGTGTGTGTGTGTGTGTGTGTGTGTGTGTGTGTGTGTGTGTGCGTGTGTGTGTGTGTGTGTGTGTGTGTGTGTTTGTTTATACATGTAGGAATGCCTCTCTGTAACTAATTTTTATTTGTATATCTATCACTCTGTGTGTTTATATGTATGAATGTATGTGTGTGTTTATGTGCATTCATATACACACATATGCCATTGCATTTTCTTGTTTGTATGTAATGTAATGAGTAGAGATGTTTGGGTGACAAATGGCTGTTTTACTAGTGTCCCCATGTGTGTGTATACACTGAAATGATGTGAAATGTGAAACTTTGTCAGCCACCCAGAACACCTGCAGATGCAGCAGTATCTACCTTCAGAAACAGCTCAGCAAACATCTGCCGGAGCGCGCCAGTGAAACCGTATAACCATAGATAACAGTTTTGTGAGTTTGGAGGAGGTTTGCTCATTCCGGCATGATCAGAGCTCAGTTGGAACATGAAACGTGTGTTGCTTCTAAGAGTGTTTCTACCCGGCGTTATTCTAGACACACGCACAAAGAGAACACCACACAACTCTTTCTCTCTCTCCCTCTCTCTCTTTTTCTTGAGCTGTGTACACGTACACAGTTGGGTAACCCTTCCTTTTTCAGTCCCCTAAGCCCTAAGTTTTAACCCAGTAAATATATGGTAAATTAGATAATATTATTGGGGAATACCACTGGTAATAAGTAGGTAAATACAGAGAAACTACAGTTGAAATACTAAGAAAAACCTCCTCTGTTACTCGTCAACTCAACTAAGTACCGTGTAGTTGTGACCAGTGTAGGTTGATCATTTATAAGGTTGATAATCGATTAGGTTGACAATCTAACAGGTTGATAATCTCCTGGGTTGATAATCTCTTAGGTTGGTAATGTATTAGGTTGGTAATCTATTAGGTTTATAATCTATTAGGTTGGTAATCTATTAGGTTCTTTGAAACACCTCCTCTGTTAGCCATCAATTCTAGTTACAGTTGTAGTTATCCAGGGTTTATGTTGGTAACACCCCAAGTTATGCCCTATCTAGAAATTAAGATAGTAGTTTCCAATAAATTACTTTTTCTGATTTAGTGATTGTTCATGGCTACACCCATTTTATGAAATGTACCTCTCTCTCTCACACACACACACACACACACACACACACACACACACACACACACAGACAGCTTGTCATTTCTTTCTCCATGTGCCTGCCTGACCGGTCATATGTGAAGTCTCCACTGGAAACTGGTAACAGACTGCGCAGGAACATGTTACCAGTCTCTTCTCATTCTCTCCACTTGGCAGTACAAGCACGTCCACCCAGCAGAAAAACTCTCTCTCTCTCTCTCTCTCTCTCTCTCTCTCTCTCTCTCTCTCTCTCTCTGGTGTGCTGTACTTTGGCCATGCTTGCAGTTATCAGATGCTCCAACCTAACCAGGCACACATGTGTGAAATGTGTGTGTGTAATGTGTGTTGTGTGGGCTCCACACCCCTTGTGAGTGTGAGCATGTATAAAACAGGCAATCTCATTAATATCTGAGACCAATTATGAGGAAAAGTCGTGCAGTACCATGGCATCCAGCATTCATTACAGGTAGCCAGGGAGAGTGTGTGTGCTTCTGGCTAAGTATCACCTGCACAGCACTTCCCTTGGAGCGCTGCAGACTTATAATATCACATAGTTAACACCACGCTGGAAGCCTCAGAAGTCAGGGAAAAGGTGTGAAGGCAATCTATTAAGAGACCCGGGGTTTTGGAGAGTAAGTATTGAGGTTGATGATGATGATGACATGATAAATGTTGATGGTGTTGTTGATGATGATGACATAGAGTGCTGTCATTATTTTAGTATTTGAGACAGCAAGAGGGTATTCCAAGTATGTGGTTTAATGACAAACCTGGGCAAGTTAGCACAGTGTAAGTGGTAAACCTCCTAATAGAAGAGCCCCTATGGCTTTGTTTTGCTGGGAGAATGGGGTCATAGGGTTCTTCTATTTGGAGGTTTACCGCTTACTCTGAGTTAACTTACCCAGGTTTGTAACTAAACCAAGTACTTGGAATACCTATCTGGTCAAAAATAATCTAAACTTACACATACAGTATGTTCTCCCAGGCCTGGGCACTATTACTATTCTTAGGGGAAGGGAACATACACAGAACATGCCACTTAAGGTTTTCACTTCAAAGAGTGTGTGTGTGTTTGCACTGAGTGTGTGTGTTTGCAATGATTGTGTGTGTTTGCACTGAGTGTGTGTGTTTGCATTGAGTGTGTCTGTTTTTACTGAGTGTGTGTCTGTTTGCACTGAGTGTGTGTGTGTGTGTTTGCACTGAGTGTGTGTGTGTGTGTGTGTGTGTGTGTGTGTGTGTGTTTGCACTGAGTGTGTGTGTGTGTGTGTGTGTTTGCACTGAGTGTGTGTGTGTTTGCACTGAGTGTGTGTGTGTGTTTGCACTGAGTTTTATCAAAATAGTGTTACAGAGACAGTATGCAACAATGTGACACTCTTTGAAGCATGTTTAAGCAATATAGTACGAGTGCGAGTGGGGTAGGTAAGGGATATTCCCACGGGTGGTGTTCGGCCGTAGCCACGAGGCCGGAGGCCGAGTGGCGCAGGCAACAACACCCGTGGGAATATCCCTTACCTACCCCACTCGCACGAGTACTATATTGCTTTTATAAAACAATTTTATAGTCAACCAATTAACATTTAAACACGAAGTTATTGATTTTTATTTCGCCATTGTTTCTCCGCAACAAAAAAATAGTTCCATTGTCAACGTCTTTTGGAATTATAAGAACTTTGAATTAACGGTTATCGCTTAATTGTATCAACGTGCTATAGAATGTTTCATCGCGGAGTGATTTATTATTAGCTGTGAAAAGTCCGAGTTGGGATGTCCTGGGATATTCCAACTCATGGAACGTCTCTCGTCCAATCAGAAACAGCTAAATAATTCAATAGAACCCAATTGTTTTATAATTATTTATAAACAACCAGTACTGGTATCATGTTCAAATTAATTATTATAGTATATAGTCATGTTAAGGACAGATAAACACACCTGTCATTCCTGCTAGTTGCCTCTGCTGAGTGCTTTGTGGTTCTGTGGTCCGGGTCAGACTACCCCATGGAAATAATAATACAAAAAAATCTTTCACAGCATGACATTGAGTTTCATCAGTGCTGACTGTGCTGTTTGTAAGGTTTTTGCATGTCTTTAAGCTGTTAGATTGCTACCTTTCGACCATACCTCCTTACTGCTTTTTTAACCATAAAAAAATGGGCAGGTAAATCATATTAAGGGTCCATATTGCAATTTATTTATAATTGACAACGTTTTATAAATGCATTGTACCATTGTAAATGCAAGTATCATTGATAACACTTCTTATTACTAACTCTATGTACATGAAACCCCATACCTCCGGAACACCGTCTTTTGTTTTTGTCTGCCTGCATTATCACCACCAAGAACCAATGGAAAAGCACACACTGAAGAGCCGACGCTTAAGCAGGTCGTGGCTAACTGAGTTTGCTTTGGAGGAGAGTGAGCCACCGGCCAGTGAAAGCCACAGGTGAGTTAAGTGACCTCTCACTGGGCTCTGCCAAGTTGACACACACACACACACACACACACACACACACACACACGGTAGGTCTGACTTGTTTATACAACATGTAGGGACAGTGTGTAATATTAGCGGATATCGAAACCCAAGACATCCTACAGAAGGACTCTTAACATAGAGTTAATTATGTTACTGCAGTGATATAGTGTTAAATAAGAGGCCTCCTGGGAAATAAATGATACAATATATTTTAGACAGTGGATGTCTGTAGGCCATTAACCTTCTCAATATGCTAACAGTGTGGCTTTAAAATATGTATTTAATGCAGTATATGTCAGTCCTTAGTTCTCAACCCCATACGGTGACCATGCCAACAGTGATAAGAGCGGTTACACCTGTCCCTTTGTAGATATGTGAGCCTCATTAAAGAGATGCATCATGGGAAAAATATTTTTCTATGAAACAACAAATTGAGTGGTGACTCTCCCCTCGGGCCTTATCATGGTGTGTGTGAGTGTGTGAATGTTTCTGTGTCTGTATGTCTGTGTGAGAGAGAACTGAATTGAAAGCCTTTATTGTCAATGCGCAGCTTTGCATACAATGGAATTTGGAAAGAGAGAGAGAGAGAAAGAAAAAGAGAGTATGTTTGTGTGAATTAGATTGTTGTTTTGTTTTGTGATTTCATATGTGTTTGTGTCTGTTTAGTATTTTCATATGTCCTCTAACACACAGGCGTGTGACAGACTCCAGTATATGTCTGATGGCATTTTATAATGTATCCTCTCGCCTTATATGACTATGATGGCAAATCTCTCAGGTCAAAAGCAGACAACACTGTAAGGCTCATCGAGTCACAGCATGATGACATGAGAATACATAGTGGCTGATTCTGGCCGTGATCCAGCCCTACACACACACACACACACACACACACACACACACACACACACACACACACACACACACACACACACACACACACACACACACACACACACACACACACACATACATACACGCTAATCATGCTGATCTCTCTCAGTGTGATCAAACACTGAGCCTGCCACTGTCACCTCTCTGTGTATGAGAGTGTATCATAAATACTCCTACATTACAAGCACCTGCATATGAAAAGAAACACTTCCATGGATGTTAAAGAACGCATACTTACAAAGCGTGGGTTTATTATTTTCTCCTTGGAAGTTAAAGACCTAATGCAAATGTACCGACATGAAGAAGTAAAAAACGTGCACATAAATGTATGCTAATACTGCATCTCACAAACACACACACGCACACACACAAACACACACACACACACACACAAACACACTTAAACACACACACACAGAGAAACGCATGTATACCCACACTCATACACACACACATTACGTTTAATCTTAGCATAAGACTGCCTAAGGGAACATGAGAAGCATGCTATTCATTTAGATATTTATTACTCCAGACATTTCAGATTCAGTACACATTCAGAGTATATTAACATATTTGCTTTGTACTTTACTTCTGAGACTCTCAGACACAAATACACCCACACGTTTACATGCACACACATGCAAACCTGCACACACACATATGCAAATACTTTTAGCCCAGCTTACTGTACCCCAAAGAGTGACGTTACCATAGGTACCATTTCCTCTTCCTGTTGTGGGGACAGGTCATGGCCTGGAATGTTGTGTTTTCATGGCAACTTTGTCAAGCTGATTGGTGTGCTTCCATGAGGTCATATGTTTGCATATACATGGGGAGATATACAGGGGATGTGTGTGTCGGTGTGTGTGTGTGTGTGTGTGTGTGTGTGTGTGTGTTTACACATGTATTTTGTGTATGTACATTTTGTAGTATCTATGTGTGAATTTGTGTGTGTGTGTGTGTGTGTGTGCGTGTGTGTGTGTGTGTGTGTGTGGTGTGGTGTGTGTGTGTGTTATGTATGTGCATATTTGTGCATGCATGTGTCTGTGTCTGTATGTTTGTGTGCATGTCTATGTGCATATTTGTGCAGACATGTGTCTGTCTGTGTGTGTGTGTGTGTGTGTGTGTGTGTGTGTGTGTGTGTGTGTGGTGTGTGTGTGTTATGTATGTGCATATTTGTGCATGCATGTGTCTGTGTCTGTATGTTTGTGTGCATGTCTATGTGCATATTTGTGCAGACATGTGTCTGTGTGTGTGTGTGTGTGTGTGTGTGTGTGTGTGTGTGTGTGTGTGTGTGTGTGTGTGTGCGTGTGTGTGTGTGTGTGAGTGTTATTTCACATGAATATATTCTTATCTACTAACCATAAGCCAATTAAGGTCATTAAAAGCAATTAGGAGTGAACCCACAGAGTCTAACTGTAGAGGCTTCCCTAACCACTATCACTCTCCCTCTGGTATGGTGTGTGTGTGTGAGTCTGACAGAGAGACAGAGCGAGAGAAGTGTGCGTGTGCGATTGAGTGTGTGTGTGTGTGTGCGTGTGTGTGTGTGTGTGTGTGTGAGAGAGAGAGTGTGTATGAGTGTGTAAGAGTGTATGAGAGACAGAGAGAGAGAGAGATAAAGTGTGTGTGTGTGTGTGTGTGTTTGAGTGTGTGTAAGACAGAGAGACAAAGAGAAAGAGAGAGAGTAAGTGTGTATGTGCATGTGTGATTGGGTGTGAGTGTGTGTGTATGTAATTTAGTGTCTGTGTGTGTGTGTGTCTGTCTGTGTGTGTGTGTGTGTGTGTGTGTCTGTGTGTGTGAGTGATTGTGTGAATCAAGAAAGAGAGAGAGTAAGTGTGTGTGTATGTATGTATGTGTACGTGTGTGTGTGTGTGTGTGTGTGTGCGTGTGTGTGCGTGTGCGAGTGTGTGAGTCAGACAGAGAAACAGACAGAGAGAGAGAGGGTAAGTGTGTGTGTGCATGTGTGATTGGGTGTGAGTCCTACCGTGCCACCCCATACCCCTCTACCCCTACACTTCTGATGATAAGAACCCAGGAGATCCAATTACACAGATGTCCTGCATTGCCTGGACCAGACAGGAACACCTCATGGTGCCCGTGCTGTAGTCAAGAGAAACATGGCAAAGGAGAAAGAAAACGTCCATCCAGCCATACTGAAAAAGATATTCAATAATAGAACAAATATACGTTACATCTTGTAGCCCTTGCTACAATACAACTATACTATTTGGTACGGTGTAAAACACGTGGATTGATAACATTTCCTGAGCCATGCAGTGGTAGCCTAAATGAGGAAGCGGATTGATGGATTGATTTTTCTGCATGTTCCCACAGTAGTGCTTGGTAAGGAGCCATGTGTTAGCACATGCTTCTAGGTGCAAGGGGAGGTTTTTTTGGTGTGTGTGTGTGTGTGTGTGTGTGTGTGTGTGTGTGTGTGTGTGAGTATGTTTGCTGATTATTGAGTTACGATAACACACACATTGTTTATGTGCATCACCTCCTTATACAGCTTCTACATGCATTTTGTATAGTTACTCTCTCTCCCAGTCTGTGTCTGTGTATACATACATGTACTGTATGTACTTCTATCTATGAATATATATATGTATACAGTATATACAGTATATGTGTGTGTGTGTGTGTGTGTGTGTGTGTGTGACAGAGAGAGAGAGAGAGAGAGAGAAAGAGAGAAAGACACACATCATTGTGAGAGACAAGGAGCACAAACACACACACACACTCCCAAACAGAGAGAGAAGCATGCACGCACACACACACACAATGAGAGAGAAAAGCATGCGCGCGCACACACAAGCACACAAACAGAGAGAGAAGCAAGCACGCAAACACACACAAACAGAGAGATAAGCACCCGCACACACTCACACACTCACAAACAGAGAGATGCGCGCACACACAGACAGCCTAAGTTGACACTTAAGCACAGAATAAGGAACAGTGAGAGGACTGATGGTTAATCGAACATCCTATCTCTCTCTCTCTCACACACACACACACACACACACACACACACACACACATATCCTATCTCTCTCTCTCTCTCGCTTTCTCTTCCTCTCTAATCACTAATAATAATGATATGCATTAACATATGCACAGACACACACACAAACAAACAAACAGAGAGAGAAGGACGCATGCACGCACACAAACACACAAACACACACACACACACACACACACACACACACACACACACACACACACACACACACACACATAAACTTCCTGGAGAGAAACATATGAGCAGACTCTTTTCTTCATACAGAGGGACAGTGTGTGTGTGTGTGTGTGTGTTTATGTTAATGTTTGAGTGCAAGACAGACAGAGGGATCCTCTTTCTGAGTGAGTTATCTGGTGCTGGCATTGACCCCGCGTCTGTCGATCAGAGAGAAGGAAAAGAGAGAGCTTGAGAGACTGTGTGCTTGAATGTGTGTGTGTGTGTGTGTGTGTGTGTGTTAGGTGAAAATTCACTCAAGTAACCTCAGGACTCCGGAGTTGTAGATCAGTATATTTATTCAATAACAATTGCAATCGGGCTCACTCACAGCACAAGGATGAAAGTGAAGCCATTTCACTAACATCGCACAGGGGTTCCTTAACAGCAGTTCACTGCGATATAACACAATGGTACATGACGTAATGTCATGGCTACAAATCGAAGCATTTATCTATTCACGCCTGAAAGGCCGCGAGATCTGTCAGCGCGCGCTCCTGGCCCCGCCTGCCAGGAGTACTATAATACCATTACGCGCGCCCAGATCTGCCTCTTTTGAAACTTCGCAAGACAGAGTGAACATCTCTGAGTATATCTCAAACGCTTACCACAGTCAAAAGAGTTTTGTGTGCTTTCGCTCTCTACGGGTTGGTGAGTTATCGGGTTCCTTAACCCTCACTAGCTCAGGGCGCCACGAAATTCATTGGCTTAATTCATTGGCTTAATTTCATTTTGAAAGTAGTTGCTGCTATCCTTGCTGCCTGGCTGGCTAAGTCTCTGACTAGCCTGCTGGCTTGCTAACAACGTGTTCGTTGCAGATAGTGTGCTTGTGTTTTAACATTCTTCTCTACTTTCAGATTGATAAAAGATGGCCAGACACTACCCCGTCCCAAGGGCGACCGCCACCGTCGGTGCGTGACCTGCCTAGGCAGGGACCACGCGGAGGGCGCCTTCTCAGGCGAAGCCCCTGTCTGTACCATCTGTGCTAGCCTCCCGCTAGCTAAGGCTACCAGGCGCCTTGCGTTCTGGAAGCGCAAAGACGCCGAGGAGGCGGCACTAGTTCCATCCGGGGCTGACGCCCCCGTAGGAATGAGTGCGTCTTCAGCCTTGGACTTGGTGAGCGTGAGCAGTCGCCCTGCGGCGGCAGCTCCGCTCCCAGGTCTCTCCCCATCTCCGCCGCCTGTCAGCCCTGGGGCTGCGGGCAGCGAGGCTGAGGAGCTTCAACCAAGCGGTGTCCAGGCAATCCCCCACGATGCGCTCGAGCTGGACACCAGCCTGGATGATGATAGTCTGCTAGACTTCTCCGATGGGCACAGCTCAATCGCGGAAGCAATGCAGACGAGCCATGACGTCAGGTTGCGGGTGGAGACACCTCCTACCTCGTCTCGGCTCCTGGGCCAGCAGCTCCACGAGGTTGCGCTGAGAGCAGCCAGCTGCCTCAGGCTCCCTCTCCCTCCCCCTCCCAGTGTGCGGCCCTCGCTGCTGGACGGGGAGTTCTATGCTGGCCCCGCCACATCAGTTCCCTCCAGCATCCCCTTCTTTGAGGAGGTGCACGAGGAACTGCAGGCGACATGGGCGATACCCTACTCGGGCCGAGCCCCGGTGCCGGGGTTCGCGCCCTACACGCAGCTCCACATGGCTAAGGAGAGGGGCTACCTCTCCTTTCCTCAGGTGGAGGATGCAGTAGCGGGCTACCTCTCGCCCGCATCCCCCACAATGCGTCTCGGCCAGAAGCCTCTCCTGCCCACGCGGGTGGGCAGACACCAGGCTCAGCTGGCAGAGAAGTCCTACTTGGCTGCAGGGCAGGCTGCCTGCACGACCAATACGGCTGCATTGCTACAGCGCTACCAGGCAAAGCTCCTGAATGAGCTTGCCTTGTCGCTGGGGGAAGATCACCCGTCTGTGGCAGAACTCCGTCGCGCGACGGATCTGTCGCTCAGACTAACTCGGTGCACGGCACAGGCACTGGGGAGGGTGATGGGTGCCGCGGTGGCTACCCAGAGGTCTCTGTGGCTATCACTGGCTAAGCTGTCAGACAGAGAAAAAGCACCACTCCTCGACGCCCCGGTCTCTGTCCAGGGCGCCTTCGGGGAAGCAGTGGTCACAATGGCTGCCAAGTTCGAAGAACAGCAGAAGAGCAGAGAGGTATTCCAGGCTTGGATGCCTCGCTCTAGTGGCGCGGGTGAGACGTCCTCCTCAGGACACACCACACCCGCACCGGGCCGGAAGAGAAGCGGGTTCCGCTCGCCAGCGCCTCCAGCAAAGGTATCCACCGGGCGAGGCTGGCAGAGACATCCCTTCCGCCCTCCAGCGCAGCCTGCAGCACAACAACCAGCTGCGCGCCCTGCCCAGGGCGCAGCCCACGCTCCGCGGCAGCACTCCGCTCGCCGCGGGCGAGGCAGAGGGAGACCTCAGGCTCCCTGACCGTGACAGTCAGCCACTCGTCACACAGGGGGGAGCGGTGGAGCCCACACCGCCTCCAAAGAAATCAGCCCGTCGCTCACATGCGTAAATCATGTCCAGCACGGTAAGCAGGTTTTCACAAGCACCACAATCATATGTCCTAACTCCTGTCCCAGATGGCGCAGTGCCCAGGCATGCTTGTGCAACTCCCCCCGCGATGCACACAGTGCAATCGCGCCCCCACATTTTTTTCGAAAACATGAGGGGGCAGCCCCAGATCTCGTCCCCCTCCCTAGGCGGAGTGGGTGTAGATCTAGGCTTAGACTCATTGACCATGAGCGGGTTAGTCCCCGACAAATTCAACTCAGAGCACAACCTCCCTGGTTGTGCAGAAAGTTGGCGCGCATGCGCAGTGTCACCATGGGTGCTAAAGACGGTCTCAAGGGGTTACGTTCTGCAATTCGCCCGTTCCCCTTTGTCTTTCAGCAGAGTAATACAGTCTGTGATACAGCGAGAACAGTCTCACTTCCTACGGGAAGTAGGAAAAAGGCCATAAGAGAAAAGGCCATAAGCAGAGTTCCTTTCAAAGAAAGGAATGCAGGCTTCTACAGCCGTTACTTCCTCGTACCCAAAAGAGACGGGAATTATCGGCCTATATTAGATCTACGTGTGTTAAACAAAGCACTCATGCCGCTGCGGTTCAGAATGTTGACCCCACGCAGGCTTGTGCAGTTTATAAGGCCAAACGATTGGTTTATCACGATAGACTTAAAAGACGCTTATTTCCACATTCCGATCCACCACAGACATCGGAAATATCTGAGGTTTGCGTTCGGAGGAATAGCGTACCAATTCAACGCACTCCCATTCGGCCTGTCCCTAGCGCCGAGGGTATTCACAAAGTGCGTAGAGGCAGCTATCGCCCCATTACGTCTACGCGGCTTACGCGTGTACAACTATTTGGACGACTGGTTAATTGCTTCCCATTCAAAAGCTGCAGCAGTGCAGGATGGCCATCTAGTGGTGGCACACCTGTATCGACTGGGTTTTGTTGTAAACAGAGAGAAAAGCGTTCTCTGCCCCAGGCAAGTTACGCATTTTCTGGGTATGATCTTAGACTCCACCTCCATGGAGGTCAGGCTGTCTCAAGAACGGATAAGTGCCATCAAAGCATGCGTGCGCCAGTTCCGACGGGGACAGTCAGTCTCGTCGCTGCGCTGCCAACGCCTGTTAGGAATGATGGCGTCGGCCGCTATAGCGCTCCCGTTAGGGATGTTGCGTATGCGGCCATTCCAAATATGGTACCTGTCTATGAAGCTCAACGCAGTCACAGACAGGCATCGCAGAGTAGTGGTGTCCTCCAGATGCAGGAAAGCCCTGGCGATCTGGAGAACCCCCTGGTTTCTCGCCGCGTCAGGCACTATGGGCATAGTGTCGCGTCGCGTGGTGGTGACCACAGACGCTTCCACCAAAGGCTGGGGAGCGGTCTGCGAAGGGAGAGGCATGAACGGTCTCTGGTCTGTGACAGAAGCCGCGTCTCACATGAATGTGTTAGAGCTGCGAACAGTAGTCCTAGCTCTACAACACTTTCTGCCCAGGCTGAGTGGTCAGCATGTACTAGTGAGGACGGACAACACTGCGACCTTGGCGTGTATAAATCGCCAGGGCGGAGTGCGCTCCCCGTCATTACACCATTGGGCGACTCGCCTGCTCCTGTGGGCAGCGAGGCACGTCCTGTCCCTCAGGGCAGTTCATATACCAGGCCACCTCAACTACGGTGCAGACCTGTTATCGAGGGGCGATCCTCGAGCAGCAGACTGGTGCCTTCACCCACAAGTGATAGATCAGATCTGGGTGCGTTTTTTCAAGGCGCAGGTGGACCTGTTCGCGAACAGGCAGAACACCTGCTGCCCGCTCTGGTTCTCGCTAGGGGGCGACGATCCCCCACTAGGCATAGACGCGCTGGGCCACCAGTGGCCAGCCCTACCCCTATATGCTTTCCCCCGATCCCGCTCCTCCAGCAGGTGCTGTGCAGGATTGCGGGCGAGGGCAGGGAATTGATATTGATAGCCCCCCACTGGCCCAACCAGCCGTGGGTGGCAGATCTGGTCAATATGTCAGTGCAGCAGCCTTGGGAGCTGCCTCTACGGAGAGACCTCCTAACGCAGGCGCACAGGACGGTGTGGCACCCCCATCCGGAGTGGTGGCGTCTCAAAGCCTGGCACCTGAAAGGTGCAGGCTCATAGCGTCAGGCTTGTCGGACGCGGTGGTGGCTACAATACAGAGTGCCCGAGCTGTATCAACACGGGCTCTGTATACGCTGAAGTGAAGCAGTTTTGAGCAGTGGTGTGCTGCGCGTCAGCACGACCCCGTTAACTGCGCGCTGGGCGTTATTCTCGAATTCCTACAGCAGTTGTTTGATGAGGGAAAGGCGGCTTCTACTCTCAAAGTGTACATGGCTGCCATTTCAGCCTGCCACGCAGGCATTAATGGCAGTTCTCCTGGCAGTCACCCGCTAGCGTTACGCTTTATGGCGGGGGTGAGACGGCTCAGGGTGCCAGAGAGACACCTCATACCCTCTTGGGATCTGCTAGTGGTGTTACGTGCTCTCACAGGGCCTCCGTTCGAGCCCCTGGAGACAGTGGACATAAAGTTTGTCTCTTTAAAGACCGTGCTGCTGCTGGCGTTAACGTCAGCAAAACGCGTTGGTGACATGCAAGCCCTGTCAGTCAGTCCATCGTGCCTTCAGTTCTCGATCGCTGGTGACAGAGTGGTTATGCGACCTAATGCTGCTTACACACCTAAAGTGGTGGTAACCCCATTCCGCAATCAGGTGATTGAATTAGCAGTTTTCTCGCCTCCTCCTTTTGCGTCAGCAGAGGAGGAACGTTTGAATAAACTCTGTCCAGTGCGCGCTCTCCGCTGTTACACAGAGCGCACTAGAGCTTTCAGACAGTCAGATCAGCTATTCGTGTGCTTCGGTGCACGCGCAAAAGGCAGACCTCTATCAAAACCGAGCCTCTCCCGTTGGATAGTAGAGGCTATCGTGTTGTCTTATAAGAGCTTGTCTTTAGATCCCCCGGAGAAGTTGCATGCGCACTCTACGCGGGGGGTCTCGTCTTCCTGGGCCTTACTAAAGGGCGTCTCAGTGGAAGATATTTGCAAAGCTGCAAGCTGGAGTTCTCGCCACACTTTCATTAGATTCTATATGCTAGATGTGGCTGAACCTAGTTTTCTTCATAGCGTTCTGCGGGCAAGCGATCTCTGAATCCCTTGGCCTGAGAACGATAGATATGATAAGTGTGTTCATTAGTGTCTACATGTTATGTCGCACATGAAACATCCCAGGGTTTTCTTACGGGCGCAGGATCACGGATCCCTGTCGCCTATGATAAAGGTGGCCCTGTTAAATTCTTGGTGTTCTGCAGGCGAGCGATCTCTGAATCCCCTGACCTGAGAACGATGTATATGATAAGTGTGTTCATCGGTGTTTACATGTTTGTTGCACATGAAACACTCCAGGGTGGTTTCCTACAGGCGCAGGATCGCGATCCTTGCCGCCTATGACAAAGGTTGCCCTGTTAATATGTTCACCGCCAGCGGCCGTATGAACCTCTATGAGGGCAAAGGCTTCAGTAGAGCTGGTGTGTGTAATTGGCTGCCACTGTATTATCACGCGGGAATGTATAGGGTCCCATTGTGTTATATCACAGTGAACTGCGATAAGGAACGTCTCGGTTACTTACGTAACCTCGGTTCCTTAAGCAGGAACCAGATATAACAAGGTTGGCGTGTACAGTGTTACCTTGGATTGATTGTCTTGCTCAGTTTCTTTCAGATCTGGGCGCGTGTAATGGTATTATAGTACTCCTGGCAGGCAGGGCCAGGAGCGCGCGCTGACAGATCTCGCGGCCTTTCAGGCGTGAATAGATAAATGCTTCAATTTGTAGCCATGACATTACGTCATGTACCATTGTGTTATATCTGGTTCCTGCTTAAGGAACCGAGGTTACGTAAGTAACCGAGACGTTATATACTTAGTATTTATCTTATTTATCTAACTCTGTTTCTAACACTGACGCCATACATCATTCTAACGTCAGCAAGAATAGCCACGCTCGACTAAAAGTCCCTTTGCGTCATCCCAACTGCTGAGATACAAGGATGTCAGTTCTACGCAGGGTTGAACAGGCACAGTTCGACCGTTCTTATCACCTCTGATCTCACCTAAACATAGACAAGAGGTTCCTTCACTTACGCATGTAGATCTTACGCATATGCAGACTAAGTGGCGCCAGGTAACTACTAATCAAAGTTAAACATATACACAGGAACACAGAAAAGCCATGTTCCTGCTAACATAAGCACATGATTCATATAAAGTAATTATTAATACAAGGCACTTGATTAATATATTCTTAAGTCATTAACAGTGTTACGAAATTATCTCTGGCAGTGTGTGTGTGTGAGTGTGTGTGTGTTTACAGATATGAATCTGTCTGTGTGTTAGCGTGTCTGTGCGTGTGTGTGTGTGTGTGTGTGTGTGTGCACACAGGGTCAGAGAGCGGCGGAGGGGGGGGGGGGGGGGGTTATAGACAGGCAGAGGACAAAAAAGGGTCTCTCATCCCTCCATCCCTACAGACGAGTGGAATTTCAGTGCCGTCTACACACACAAACACACACACAAACACACACACGCACACACACACACACACACACACACACACACACACACACACACACACACATTCGTTTAACCACCAAGACACAGAGACATGAGGAGACAGCCCGTACAGTCTGGACAGGTGTTGGATAGACAGAGAGAGAGAGAGAGAGAGAGAGAAAGAGAGAGAGAGAAACACATCAAAAAGTGCACTCTTCAAGAAGGTGACATTTTTATCGATGAAAGCTTGAAAAAACTCAAGACTCAGCAGTCACTCTTTTAATGGGAACATTCACCAAACATTTGATCAACAACCAGTGTGTGGCTAAGAGAGAAAGTGTGACTGTATGTGTATTTTCTTGTGTGTCTTTTATGGGTGTTTATGTGTGTTTGTGTGTACGGTTGTGTGTATGCGTGTACGATTAAGTAGGATATATCCATAGGAAAAAGTCAATGGAGCTTGCTCTCTTGTGAATTCCCTCAGCGAACTCTCACTATGATAAACGATGCTAGCTCATTATGCTGTAAGTGAATGTCCTACCATAGACTACATTACCCACAATTCTCTTATCACTTTGACTTTCTTATCTACATTTCATTCACTCTGTATTGGTCACCGCAAGGTGATAAATAAGGTGACGCATTTTTCCCTTTAAAACCACGAAAAACCCACATATCTGTCTCTCTGGCGGTGGGTTTACAACAGTAAACACCATTCATTTAAGAGATACCCTCTCTGCAGAAGAAGAACAAAGGACCACGCAACAACGAACCGTATTGAACTTTTGGCCGAAGTTACGAAAATACTTTGACTCGTTTAGTTGCAGCCTAAGATATACCGGTAAAATTATACTGCAGCCCAGCAGTGTTCTGAGTAAGATAAGGCGACCGGCTTCCCTTATTAGTTTCTCCACGTCGACGAACAGAACTTCTACCTCCTTCAAGACCGTCTGATGCCCACCGAGGCCTGCACGAGTTTTCAGCTGACGAGCTAAGGAAGGACACGGACATCTTCCCCCGAACCTGCGTCCCGCGCTGTTCAGTTGGAATTCCGTATACCGTTTAACGCTGAGCAAGAGCGTTAATCAAGTAAGGCTGACATCTGGGCAGAGATTAGTCTTATATGTGTGTTAATATCTGTGTGAAAGTATCCTTGTTTTATTTAATTTATGATTTAAATGCGCACTTTGTAATTCACAGTTTGCACGGTTTGTAACCGTGACATTATCTTGCTTTCTTTTACTTTGCTATTTTGTTAGAACGTGCATGCACCATCTCTCTCTCTAACTCCCTCAATCACCATCTGAACGTATACACGTACACATCGCGATTTAAGTGCTGCTTATATATTTTGTATTGCGTTAAAGGCCTATAGCCTGGATTCTACCCTCGAGATAAGAATCCATTGTCTACTCATTGCATTTGTGCCCATCCTCCAACTTAAATCGGCGCCTAAAACAGGCAAAGCTGGCCTCGGATCTGCATTCGCATCCGCTGACCACCCCCAATCTAGGTGATGCCCGGCGCACTATATTCATTCACGCATATAATATCTATCGCCTGTGCGCTTGCGCATAGCCTCTCCCTCTTTCTCCAGTTAGCGCGTAACCGCGCATACCTGCACACGCACGCACACACACACACACACACACCCACACACACACACAGACGAGGAGGATCTTATGCCCCCTCCTCTGTATTCCCAACTCCACTTTGTGCCTTGTTTCATGGTTATACTCAGTTGTTTATATGATTAGTATTAGCCATTAATTACTGTTTGTTACCTTTAATAAATTGTTTATTTAGACTTAAAACAATTGTCTTGTCTGTTGTTGTTCCAATATTCCACTGAAAGCCATTTTCCGCCAATCAAGTACTTCAAATGCCTTCACTTCTCTGGTTGTTTCATGAAGTGTTATAGACTTTGTAGTGATATTGTAGTACTATAGTATTGTGATACCATACTTAGACTGTAGCATAGTGGTACAACTAGAGCTTTTCATTGTTTTAGTAATTTAATTATAAAATATTAAATACCAAATTTAATGATTATTACATTTTATGACTGATTTATGAAACTAATGTAGCAACCCCGGTTTCACCTACAATGCTGTCAAAGCTACAAATGGCTATGAGCAAAAGGAACAAATTACTTTCGGCTTGTGACCGTGTCGGTGCACAAGCCATCATACTCATAGTGTGACCTCACAGGTCACAGGTCACAGGTCGTGAGGATGCCGGCAGGGGGAGATCTGAACATTGCTTTTTTCACTCTCAATAAATAGGGGTACACACATCTTCAAGAAAAAACAGAGAAGGTGTAGAGTTCTGTTTGGTATTTTTCAAAAAGGAAACACAAATTGAAGCATTTGATTCCTTTCCGAGTCCACTTCCAACTGGCTGGTGATGAGGGATGAAATGTATCCTTCCTTGGCAAATGTTTAAAGGTTTGCCCCTAAAGCTGAGCATTAGCATTCTGTGCTAATTTAAACTCATTACCGAGAGAAAAAAAATTCCATTTAAACTGTTCTGAATGAGAGATCACCATAACTACGGCCATGTATTTAGTATGATAATGAATTCTACTTTTCAGTACGATGTCTTTACTGGGTACTTTTTGATACGTTCCTCAGACCGCTAGTTATCTAGCACACTGTCACTCACTTACATGGACGTATCCAAGCTCTCACAAGCGAAGTCATGTAAATGACAACCTGATTGCTGGCTACCTAACCACCCGAGCTGCATACAGATAACATCCATCATGATTGGCCTGAACTCAACTCTGAATTTTACAGCTGGCACTGCTAGCTATATAGGATGCTAAAAACATTAACCAGCCAGAATACTGTATCCATATCAACAATACAAAATCTTCATCGAATCTCTTCTCATCCACTCAGAGTGAGCGACAAAAGCTTTCAACATCTGCGCCCTTTCTAAATTTTAGATGGACGTGACAAATCCTGCGACACCCTAGCAGACACAAATTTAGTCTCTTTCACATCATTTTTTGTCGAGCGACACTTGTCACCTGGCCTTAAACTGGCCCTAAATCACATCTCACAACTTCTGCTATCCCTCTCTGAAGTCCCTCTCTGCGTTCCTGTCCATTCAGGTTTCTGTGGGAGAGACTCTAATCCTCTGAGAAGCTTGCCTTGCCGCCCCACTTCATGCTCTTGTCGCCGTAGTGAGGACATGAGATGGAGGGAGAGATGCTTAGCTGGTGAAAACGCTGCACTTCAGCGGGCGTCCTGTCTGTGTGAGGTGCAAAAGCTGTCAATCCTGGATGTACTGAATATTGCTGGTGTGTGCGTGTCTGTGTGTGTGTAATCATGACTGTGTGTGTGTGTGTGTATGTGTGTGTGCCTGTCTGTCTCTCTGGGACTGTGTATGCGTGTATGTTTGTGTGTGCAAGCTTGCGTGTGTGTGTGTGTGGGGCGGGGGGGGAGTTGCTAAACAGCCCATATGTGTAGTCAGCAGACCGGTTCAAATGGGAAAGAGGTTTGATGTGATGGGTTTGGGCATTTGCTCGAATGTTACGCTTGTGAAATAGTAAAGGTTTTCTATGAAGAGGTTATGCAGGGTAAGTGTGAAGAGGGTATTTGGGATTGTATGCCTACTTCTGCTCAGGGGTCAGAGATTACAGTCTGAGTCTGGTGTTAGAAAGAGAGAGAATGTGTTAGAGATGAGTTATAATTGGAACTGTGTGTGTTTATGTGTGTGTGTATTGAAGGCATGTGTCTGTAGTGTGTAGAGACTAGAGTGGAGCAGGGGAAAAGTCTTTGTGTGTGTGTGTTTGTGTGTGTGTGTTTGTGTGTGTGTGTGTGTGTTTGTGTGTGTGTGTGTTTGATCGAGAAGATGAGAGAAAAAAAAGCATGGGACAGGGAAAATGTTGATGTTTGTGTTTTAGAGAAAGATGAAAAATTGCATGAGACAGGTGAGACAGAGAAAAATGGAGAAGGGGAGAAGTTTGAGGGGAGGGGGGGTTGAGGGAGAGAGAGAGAGAGAGAGAGAGAGAGAAAAAGAGAAAGAGAGGCAGAGCCTGTGGGTCTGTGAAAGAGAGAGAGTGAAAGGCTGTGTGTGCTTGTGTGTGTGTGCTTGTGTGTGTGTGCTTGTGTTTGTGTGTATTTATGTGCGGGTGGGTGCTGTGAAGCAGGAGCTGTCAGAGGGCAGAGGGGACAGTCTCTCAGACACACAAGCAAACAGCTTCAAATGCCAACCAGTACCAGAAGCACATCAATTCTACCAGACCCTGATACAAAAACACACACAAACTGCACACACACACAAACAGACACAATAACACAAGCGTATGTCCTTGTGAATCAACACATGCATGGAGGTATCCATACACACTTATATTTACAGCCATCCCGTTTCCCATGACTGGTTACCGGTGCACCCTCAGGTGTGTGTGTGTGTGTGTGTGTGTACGAGTGTGTGCAAGACAATGTGAGTGTAAGACACAGATAGGCATAATTTTGTCACAACGTGCGCCTAAAAACATGGCATGGTACGTACAAACAGGCCGTATATGGCTAAAACCGCGTTCTGCCTGCTTCAGAAGCACAGAATGACAAGTTGCCCTCTGCATATGTATCCATGGGGTCATGGGGAAAGTGGGACTTTTGGGTAAAATGATGGGATGAGAAGCACAGGGAGTGGCTGATTACGTGTCCCGTTGTTTGTATGAAAACTGCAGGGGACAGCGCAGGTCTGTTTTGATGTCAAAATGGTCCGTCTTTTAAATGCAGGTGTTATCCAGATTGCGTGTTGAATAGTATACACTTCCAGAAGAAGAGGACATGTGTGAATAGGGGAACTTCCAGAAGAAGAGGACATGTGTGAATAGGGGAACTTCCAGAAGAACAGGAGATGTGTGAATAGGAGAAACTTCCAGAAGAACAGGAGATGTGTGAATAGGAGACACTTCCAGAAACAATGGAATCAGTATTCTGAGCACCAGTTTTGCTCATTTGTACCATGTTAAAAGCAACCTTTACTTTTGTTTGGTTATTTATGTCATGCCATCGCTTATTCACCTCACCCTCTTCCCTATGGGTTGATGCCTGCTACACTAATCATTTTTTTGAATGGTGTAGAATTATTGCCCCGTATGATCTCTCTGATTGATGGCGCGTGGTTCCTTCAGGTCCGCCCATGACTGAATGACACTACCGTTACAGGCACCGCAAATTACAGTGTGAGGGAGTTGATTATGTGATCAGCCGCAGGTTTAGTACATTCACCGTAAAATAAAGAGACACGGTGCACGTTTCAGCAGACTCTCTAAACTAGGTACATCTGAGTCTCAAATATGTGTTTGTGTGTGTTAGAAGTGTAGAGACATCTGTAAGTAGACGATGGGTAGACTCAAAAACGATCCGCATACGGATGTAATTCTAGAATGTTGATTGGTTAAGATTAGTTACCAGGCAGGAACTGGCTAATACCAGGACCTCTATTTTTTTTGCTGAGCTACAACGTCGTTTACCTGACTTTTAACGATCGTTTTATTTTATTATTTTATTTATTATGATGGTGACCTGAAAATGGGTGAGTAAAAGAGGGATTGGTGAATGGTGATGTTTAATGATGGAAGGACAAGCGGTTGCCGGCACCGCACTACATTCCAACTTTACCAACAGGTGCATGGTGGCGTGTGTGCGTGTTTCTGTGTTAAGTACAAAAGCGGTTATCACAGTTAGCACTGGTTGTTTTGTGTTGTGCTGGGGATGCTATAGAGTCTATTGCTAGCTCCACAAATCACGTGTACAGATAAATATCTGAAAATACAAGGTAAGAAACGCTGTTTCTTTCAACATTTCGACTGGAAATTAAACAGGAAACACATTCAGCTAAAAACTACAAGTTCCAAGCTTCCTTTTTGTTCCACACCTGGCTAGCTCCCACACATGACGCCTCCTCCCCCTCATGCATGAGCATCCCAAAGTGAAAGTTGGGAACTGTGAGCTCTCAGTCCACTGCCTGCTGTGTGCTGACTTGATGGGGGTGACAATCACTTTTCAATCTTGAAGCCATCCACAGTGATGTGAATCGATTTGAAGAAACTTAGTTGCACACAGACATGGCAATCATTGAGGAGACTTTGTTTCCAATTATGAGGAACTTTGAGTAGAAAAAATATGTTTTTCCATCGCAATATTTCGATACATATTCAGATTCGGGTACATCCCTAGAGTGTGTGTGTGTGTGTGTGTGTGTGTGTGTGTGTGTGTGTGTGTGTGTGTGTGTGTGTGTGTGTGTGTGTGTGTGTGTGTGTGTGTGTGTGTGTGTGTGTGTGTGTGTGTGTTGCTGACTGACCCTGAGGCAATCTGTCCAGCAGGGCAGTCTCTGCCTGAGGGTGAGCACAGTCAAGATCAGGGGCAAGGCTAGAGGGCATTCAAACAGGCACTAAACACAGCAACACTCTCTGTCTCACACACACACACACAACTACACGACTACACACACACATGGCCATGCGCATACATGTACTAGCACTAGTAGCACCTCTGAATGAGCACAGGAAGAACTAAATTCAGCTCTTCAGTAAAGCTAACTGACAGAGCATAAAAGAAGCCAGATAACCTTATGAGATAACACACACACACACACACACACACACACACACACACACACACAAAGCCACATTATGTGAAAGGGTTGTAAACAATATAGACAATATATTTCCCACATCTTTCTCCCTCTTTGTGTGTGGCGAGACCCTCTGTGTGTATATGTGTGTGGCAAGACCCACTGTGTGTATGTGTGTGTGGCAAGACCTACCGTGTGTGTGTGTGTGTGTGTGTGTGTGTGTGTGTGGCAAGTCTCCCTGTGTGTGTGTGTGTGTGTGTGTGTGTGTGTGTGTGTGTGTGTGTGTGTGTGTGTGTGTGTGTGTGTGTGTGTGTGTGTGGTGAGACCCTCTGAAGAACTTGATATGGAATAGGAAACTATGGGCTGGCTGGTTGCCTGACTCCTCACTAGTTATTTTAAATATTTCATCTCTCTGGTGTCTCTCTCTCTCCTGTCATCTCTCTGTTCTTTCCTCTAAATTCTTTATTGGCATGCCAAATAAGGATATGGCATGACCAATCAGGATAGGGCGTGATAAATAAGGATAGGGCGTGACCAATCAGGATAGGGTGTGATAAATAAGGATAGGGCGTGACCAACCAGGATAGGGCGTGATAAATAAGGATAGGGAACACAAGGAACGATACATCTAAATATCTATGTGTAGACATGGACAGAGAGTAAATATAGATATTTCAGAAATGAATAAATAAATAAATACATGAAAACAACACAATATATAAAAGAAACGGTATGAATACATTGTGTATGTTAAAATAAATATATTTGCACTGAGGTAAAAGTAGTGTCCCGGAGTGTTAATAATATATATTTATTATACTATTACTGAAAGTTCCTCTCTAAGAGAAGGGTTTACTTATTTGTATCTAACAGAGATCACATTCTGTGTTTTTTCTATGTCTACTGTTTCCACAGCATGTCTCCCTCTCTCTCCTTCTTTCTCTCCTTCTTTCTCTCTTGCTCTCCTCCTCTCTTCTTCTCTTCTTTCTCTCTTGCTCTCCTCCTCTCCTTCTTCCTCTCTTCCTGCCCCTCTGCCCTCTTCCTCTCTTCTCTGGCTCTGTTCTACCACAGATCTGAGAGCATCGGCTAGTTCTTTTCCAAAGGCCAAACAATCAGGGTGGAAAGAGGAAGCATGAGAGAGGGAGGCGCAGAGCGAAAGAGTGATAGTGGGAGAGAGGGATAGCGAGAGAGGGGGGGGAGAGGTACAGAGAAAACAGGGAGCAAAAGGGAAGAGGGAAGATGGGTAGACAATGAGCAATCTTTTATCAATTCAGGAATTAATTCAGTCAGATAAATTAATCTCCTCAGAGACAAGACAAATGAGCCTGTAACTGCAGCAGAATGCTAGTGTGCTTGTACACACACACACACACACACACACACACACACACACACACAGACAGCGAGAGAAACACACTCATACACACACATAAACATACACAGACACGCACACAACCACACACACTCACCCGATACGTGCCAATGCATTCATTACACTACAGCCTGAAAGGATGTCCCTTAAGCTCCACCAACCCCAGGAAGCGGTATTTGCTTGTCAGGCCCCTCGATCTATGTTTAGAGGATCTTTAACATGGTGTGTGTGTGTGTGTGTGTAAAAGAGAGAGAAGGGGAGAATGCATCAGTGTGTGTATGTTAAGGATGTATGCATTTGTATATCTGTGGTGTAAAACCCTGTAATCAGTTCTGCATTACAGCACAACCTGTCAACCATTTGTATATGTGTCTAAACCCCTGTGTGTGTGTGTGTGTGTGTGTCTAGACCCCTGTGTGTACGTGTGTCTAGACCCCTGTGTGTATGTGTGTGTGTCTAGACCCCTGTGTACATGTGTGTGTCTAGCCCCCTGTGTGTACGTGTGTCTAGCCCCCTGTGTGTGTGTGTGTGTGTGTGTGTGTGTGTGTGTGTGTGTGTGTGTGTGTGTGTGTGTGTGTGTGTCTAGCCCCCTCAATGTATGTGTGTGTCTAGACCCCTGTGTGTGTATGTGTGAGAGAGAAAGCAAAGCATCAGAGAGGTATATAAAGACGAGAGAGAAGGTTAGAGAACAATAACAGTGACCTAAGGAAATGGAGAGAATAAGAAAAGAAAAAAGGAAGAGAGAGAGAGTGAGAGATGGAGATGGGGTAGAGAGAGAGGCAGAGAGATGGAGAGATAGATATGAGTAGAGAGAGAGACAAAAAGAGATGGAGACATAGAAAAAGAGATGGAGAGATAGAGATGGGGTAAAAAGAAAGGGAGAGAGAGAGATGAGGTAGACGGAAAAAGAGAGAGTTGGGAGAGTTACATGTCAATTCAATTCAGCTGGTTTATTTAGCCATAGCAAGCAGGAGCCTCATAAATGGGGAGAGAGGAGAGAGTGTCGGAAGGTTCCCCCGCCCTGGCTTTGCTGTTATTTGTTACAGGATCTCGGCGGAGTGCCGCGAGTTGCAGAGGAAAGTTTGGAAGCAGAGGGCCGAGGAACACCGTCTTTGGGGAAAGCGAGAGTGGTGACGTCTCGTGGGGATCCCTCGACAATCAGCTGACTGAAGGCTGACTCAGGTCAGGACAACGTAAACCAGCCGTGACTACAGTGGAGCCGTAACTGGTGTGGACGTACACCTCCTTTTGCGCAACTGCCAGGGAGGAGAGAAGTGTGGAGCTTTCCTCCCTCAACGAGCTAAGTGGCCCTTCCTCGCCCTGTTAGTTTTAGATTAAGCAAGACTGTGCTTGAGTGTTCATGTTCCACGAGTGGTGAGCAGTGTATAGCGCCGCTAGCGTAGAAAAGCAGTAGCCTGCTAATGACTGTATGTATGTTGGTTGTCTGTGTTATTGAGCCTCCACATTCACAGTAGGCCTATAAGCCATCTACAAGTGGCTGCCTACCTGACGGTGTGTGTGTGTGCGTGCGTGTGTATGTGTACTTCCTAGTGAAGCCCAGCTGAGACAGTGAGGGACCGGCACGCCTGCCAGCCATACGTAGGAGGAGAGTGGACTGCTTAAGACATGAATTGGACTCTTTTACCTTTTACTCGTTGCACCTTTTCTACATATTTATTAGCTATTGTATAAAATAAAGATTATTGTATTTTCTCTACTTCTGCATCCGTGTCTGTATGTTGGGAAAGGGTGCTTCACAGCCAAAGGATATTAATAAGCTAACTGTGAATAATACAGTGTACCGGATAAAGATAAGTAAAACTGAACCTGTGACACATACACATACACACCACTTTGCTCTAGTCAGCCTCAGTAGTGTGTGTTAGCCTCTTCAAGCCTCTTTATCTCTCTCTCACATACACACACATACACATAAACCAGGGGTACTCAATTAGAAACCCAAAAGGTCCACTCGCCAAATTTCCATTCAGGTCAGGGTCCGGAACAGTGACGGTCAAAATCCAAAAACATAACTCCAACAAAAAAGTTCGAACTATGCACAAAAGGTGATGTGGTCTGGCCTTATTTGTGTGAAAGGTGACACCTTTTTGTGCGTTAAACTTGGGCATTAAAGATGTGAGGGCCAGGCGGAGGCACTGATGTAAGTGTTCATTAGTGAGTGTGCTCCTGTATTTGTTTTGCACCATATTCATGGTTGAAAAGGCAGACTCACAACAGTATGTTGAGGTATGCACGCTCTTGTTGTGTGGCTGATCTACCTATTACACTGCATGTTGCTTGGTATGATGATTGCAGTTGGTTTATTTTTCTGGCCCTTATCTCAGAGTTCTGGGGGTAATTTTTTTTCGATGTTTGCATGTTTTGTTTATAGTGACGTTTCACGTTACCACTTTTTTTTTTTTACTTTATTGCCCATGATGATCATTACAGGCATTTTTTTGCGGTACAACATCAATCATAAAATAAAAAGACACACCAAACAAAACAAAACAAAACAAAACAAAACAAAACAAAACAAAAACAGTCACCTTACGGTTGGGCTTTTAGTCATCACATACATTGGATACATACAGTAGGGTCATTTTACAGAGATACATCACACGTTAGGATGATTGATATTCTTAATTCAGGTAGAGAATGACAGGTGTCCACCTCCGTACGAATATAGGTACTTTTAGCTGAAGGATAGCAGTCATATTTTCCATTGTATTGACCTGTCTGACTTTTTGTATCCATTGAGCTATTGTAGGAGGGCTAGGCTTCATCCAGTTAATAGTGATAATTTTTTTAGCAATCATCAACAAAATATGTAACATATAGCACTGGTCCTTAGTAAACAATTCTTCCTGTGTTTTTTCCAGTAAAAAGAACAAAGGGTCCAGGGGAATATCAGTCCCAAAGATTTTTTTCCAACTCTTCCTTGATGCCTTTCCAGTATGTCTGTATCACGGGACAATCCCAGAATATGTGGGTATGGTCCCCAACCATACTACAATTTCTCCAACATTTGTCAGTGGCGTTATTTTTAAACATTGATACTTTCAGAGGAGTCCTAAAGAATCTTATCTTCACCTTCCAGTCAAATTCTTTCCACATCTGACTACCAACCCCCTTGTGACACGCAGTACAAATATCTTCCTATGTATCATCATCTATAGTTGTGTTAAGTTCCATTTCCCATTGTCCTTTAATGTGTAAAGTGTTATCTGATGTGTCTATCATCAACCTTTTATACATATGAGACACTTGGTGTTTGGTTAACACAGTTTGCTGAAAACTAAGTATGTGGATCTCAATATTGATAGGGTGTCTTTTAATACTATCCCAGTCTGTGTGCTTTGTAATGTAGTGTCGTATCTGTAGATATCTATATAGGTCACTTGAGGGCAAGTCAAATTTGTCTTACAGTTGTGAAAAAGATTTTAAAGTATTTCCATCAAATAAGTGATTCATAATTTTTAGTCCCTTCTCAGCCCATCTTCTGTAGGTATTATCAACCAGAGAAGACTCTATGTTTCCTAGTATGGGCATTGCCCTTGACAAGGCTACAGATCCCTTTAGTTGCTTTTGGACATTGTTCCAGACCTTTAGTGTGTTTTTGACCCATATGTTATCTATTTTGATTTTTTTCTGAGACTGCTTACTTAGAAATGGAAGAGTAGATATTGATATCCCTGGTAAAGAGTTCTGTTCAATAGATACCCACCCAGTCTCCTCATCCTTGACCATCCACGCCACTATTGCTCTAAGCTGGGCTGCCCAGTAATAAATTTTTAGATTAGGTAGACCCAGTCCTCCTTTCTCTTTGCTTGTCATCAATATTTTCAGACAGATTCTGGGCCTCCTGTTTTGCCATATGAATTTAGATATAAGTTTTTCAAGCAGCTTAAATGTGGATTGTGGAACTAGAATAGGCAGAGATTGAAACAGGAAAAGGAGTCTCGGTAGGATATTCATTCTCACCGACTCTATCCGACCCAAAAGTGACAAGGGCAATACATCCCATCTGGTAAGATCTTGATTGATCTCTCTGACCAGTCTGCTATAGTTTTCAGAATATAGTTTCATCTAATTGTGAAGGCCATTCACCACTTATCATCATGGCTTCAGATTTGTTTGCATTGATCTTATATCCTGACACAGCACTGTAATCATTTAAGCTATTTAGAAGTGCAGGAATAGGGACCATGGGGCGTTCTAAGAATAATAATATGTCATCTGCGAATAAAGCTAGTTTATGTTGAATCATTCCTTCGTCGGATATGCCTTGTATGAGGGGATTGGTTCTTATTAATTCTGCTAGAGGCTCAATGCGAATAGAGAAGGGGACATAGAATCTCCCTGGCGGGTACCACGCCCCAGGGGGAAGAAGTTGGAGCAATGACCGTTTACTCTGACTTTGGATCTAGGGTTTTTATAAAATATACCAATCCACTTGACAAATGTATTATTGAAGCCCATATATCTGAGGGTCTGCTGGAGAAAGGTCCAGTCAACCCTATCAAATGCCTTGTCAGCATCTAAGCTGAGAAGCATTGAAGGAGTATCCCTTTTGGCTGCACTTGCTTGTAAGTTCAGGGCTCTTCTGACATTATCAACGCCCTGGCGATTATTAATGAAACCGGTCTGATCTGGTTTAACAAGTTTATGTATGTAGTTTTGAATTCTCTTCGCTATAATTAAGGTAAGTATTTTAAGATCTACGCATAAGAGGCTGATTGGACGATAGGATGCACATCGGGTTGGGTCTTTATTATCCTTATGGATGACACTTATTATTGCTTCTGACCATGACCCAGACGGATCCTCCTTTGTTAGTGCGTAGTTATAAACTTTGAATAAAACTGGGGTCAGCTCATTTACATATGCTTTGTAGTATTCTCCTGAAAAACCATCGAGACCTGGGGATCTATTGTTTTTAAGTTTTACGATATTTTCTCTGATTTCTTCTTCTGTAATTGGTAAAGACAGAATGTTTGCCTCTTCTGATGTTAATTTTGCCAGTTTAATTGATTTAAAAAATTACTCCATCCTCTCATTTTTATGGGGGTCTGCTTCCTCTTCATATAGCCTTCTATAGTATGAAGCAAAGGCCTCTGTAATATCTTTTGGTTGTGTTAATATCTTGTCACTGTCTGGGCCCTTTATTTTGTGCACTGTCCTGCTGGATTGAGCTTTATGCAGCTGGAAAGCCAGTAAGCGGCTTGCTCTGTTTCCCATTTCATAGTATTTTCTATTTATGAATCGCAATGCTCCCTCTGTTTGGTAGGTTAACAGATCATCCAGTTTTTTCCTAGTTTCTTTCAATGTTTGCAGTACTTCCTGCTTCTTGGATTGTTGATGCTCTGTCTCCAGTTTCTTAATTTCTCTCTCTAATGTATCCTGTTGAGCTAACCTTTGCTTTTTCAGCCTGGAAGAAATAGCGATAATGCTTCCCCTCATCACTGCTTTAGCCCCTTCCCATAAGATGGAGGGGGAGACAGTTCCGTTATCATTTATGTCAAAGTAATTTATTAAATCTTTGTGTATTTCTTCCTTAACTAATTCGTCATTGAGCAATGAGACATTGAGTCTCCAGTATTTGAATTGTTTAATTGGTCCTATATTTATCTTCAAGATGACTGGGGCATGATCTCAGTGCCGCCGCTCCCATAACGCGCACTACGCGCTGTGCGTAGGGCACCAACTCCTGTGGGGGCACCAAAAAATAGGCAACTGAAAAATCATCATAGTTATAATAATTATAATGCCGATATTATTTCATATAGAAATATTAGGCACCGTTTAGGCATGTAAATCACAAAACAGGCAGAACAAGATATATATTTAATTTCTCAAAAAAAGTTACGCTGGTGCCCCCCCCCCAAAAAAAATACGCACTCAACTTCCCAAGCTCGCCGTGGGTGGTGCCCTTTCCTATCTCAGTGGCCTGACGAACTTTGACAGTAGGCTAGGTCAACTTTTCGAAAATGGCCTCAAAAAGACAACAGGAGTCAGGGGCAGACAAAAGAAAGAGAAAGAAACTGCGAGATGATGCCCGTGCATCACTTTCAGGTAAGTCCATGTGTAATCATTGTTAAATACGGGAAATGTGCTGCTAATTTAATGGTTAGCCTATGCATACACCTCAAACTAGCTGACGTTATTGCTAATGTTAGCACACTCAAATATGTTATAACGCAGGTGCAAGTACTGTTGCCACCCGTCCCGAATTGTCCGGGACATCCCGAAATATTATGGGTGATTTTGATTTGTCCCGTCAGGGACAGCTCCAGTCCCGTATTCCAATCACAGCCTTTTTTATTTGTATCCGTGAAAAGAGAAAAATATAACAGTTAAGTGTAATCTGTGCCCTGGAGACAAGCGCCTCTCAACTGCACTTGACTCCACAAGCATTTGTTACGCCAACACGAACAGGTGAAACTTGTAGCGAGAGATCATCATGCCTCGACTGAAGGACAGACAGTCCCAACTTAAATAGAGTATCTTAAATCACGATTAAATTGGAAGCTTGCACATTGACTACTGGTTGTTTTCATATTTCATATCAGCATTCTTTACACATAATGAACTGGTGTTAATATGTGTGAATATGAACTCATGAATATGATTTCGTTCATACGAAGTGTCACAGGCACACATTATAATTGTAGAAGTTAAATCGAGGAGACTATAACATTAGCTAGATAACTAGCTATCATTTCATGCAAACGGAAATCTTCCATTTAAATCGTTTGTTATTAAAAGTTTCCTTAGCTAGATAACCATAGCAACCAGGAATCACAACTTTAGCTGAAAAGTTATGGATCTGACAAGAGGGAAATAGCGCCCCGCCTTAACCCATCTCGAACAATGTTAAAACTGTGGCCAGGCAGTGAACTGCCACCAGTCTGAGTAACATAGGACGTTGAGACAGAGGCCCTGTTCGAAATGGGTTAAAATGCTACGACTTTGATTCTGATCGGAGCGCGGGCCCCAAATTGGGCAGCCTTGGTCTAATGCTATTTCAAGAAAACAACATGAAATTTGAGAGAAACTTGTAATAATTGTCATGACTATTACTATGAACAATACATCCAAGCAAGTACAGTAGTAGTTTGCCAAAATTACACTGAATGAATAGGATGGATATATCTAGAACCAATCAGAGCAACGTAGTATGACATAACGTAGACCATGGGGCCAGCTGATACATTAAACTTTTACCGGATCCCGTAGGAAGGACGGCAAAAACATCTTTTCTATCGACAAATGCCTTGATCGCGTTTCTCTGTTCCTCTTTCAAAATGAATGTGCTGTCAATGTCTTCTAAAACAGACTCGAATTTCCACATTTCAGCTCTCCAACGGCAGCCATGTTTGTTGAAAACGAATTCACCCCAAAAGCTCTTTGGTGACGTGGTTGATTACGTTAGGGTTGATCATCTGTCCATCATCGTATAAAGCCCGCCCTGACAATTTGATTGGTCTATATCTCCTCACAGATTTTTGTGAGGAGATAATTTCTCCCCAACGGAGCGACACCAGACCGAACTTCCCGACCAAATAATTTGTGGGCGTGGCTAAGTTCGTCTGGCATCCAGGCTATAGGTTTATGGTATGGCTAATGAAACCTTGCGATTTCCATTATTGTTGGTCAACTGTTGGCGCGCGCGCACACCTGGAAGAAATTGTCCCTCATTTGGGATTGAGGAAGTTGTTCTTTTTCGTTTTAATAAAATGTTAAACTGGCAGAAACCAACGATTTTTCTCGGCGGGGGGGCATCATAAAGGAGTTATGCTTAGGGCACCAAAATGGCTAGCAGCGGCACTGCATGATCTGATATAGTGATTGGCTCTATTTTACAAACACTGGCATGCACCTGTGACATGCAAGTAAAGTCCTTCTCCCTGGGATGCAAGTGGCGCCAAACATCCACCAAGCCCAGTTCACACATCATTGCCCGAAGAGTAGAGGACTTTCTAGATACAGAACCAGTTTCTGCTGGAAGCCTATCCATATTTTGTCTCAGGATGCAATTGAAATCCCCTCCTATTAATACAATCCCATCTGCTTTATCTGCTAATAACGTCGCTATATTCTTAAAGAAGTCAATACAGTCTTCGTTTGGGGCATATAAATTCAGCAGTGTTATTTTAATACCATCAATAGTCCCTCTTACCATAATATATCTACCTTCTTTATCATTAACTGTCTGTGTATGATTAAAGTATACTGATTTATTTAAAAGAATGGCCACTCCCCTTTTCCTCCCCCTCTCAAAAGAAGAACTGTAGACCTGATCCACCCATTCTCTTTTTAATTTTTGGTGTTCTATATCTGACAAGTGGGTCTCTTGGATCATTGCTATTGAACAGTGTAATTTTTTAAGTTGACTCAATATCTTTTTTCTCTTGATTGGATTGCCCAAGCCCTTTACATTATAACTAGTGCTGTCAAACGATTAAAATATTTAATCGCGATTAATCGCATTTATGTCATAGTTAACTCAAAATTTATCGCGATTAATCGCAAATTTGTATCTATTCTAAATGTCCCTTCGTTTATTTATTTTTTCTATCATTTAATTTTTATTTTAATGCCCTTATCAACATGGAAAAGTGGATTGGCTTGCTTTAAGCAAATGTTTTATTTTATTGAAAACCAACATTGCCAAACAGGGTGGTACAAAATAAAATTATAAAGTGCACATTTCAGGTAAACCAGGACTCAGCCTATAGTGCAGTTAAACCATGGCTTAATATTTTCTTTTTTTCAAGTTTGCTGGGAACATAGCAGTCAGGCCTCTTATTTCAGAAACAATGAACCGTAACAGTTAGGTTACCAATAAAAGGTAAGCCTACTACTTCTTTGCTTTCAGCCAGCTGCCTGTTGACATTTTCAGACAACAGTGAAGCTCGCTTCTTTTGCACAACACAACTTTTAAAAGTAAACTTTCCATTCAGAAGCTTTTTATCATCCATTTCGCCGTATCGCGCTCACCATTCACTCAAACCGTAACCTTAGCCTACTACACAGTTTGCGAGCCCAGAAAGAACGTTAATCAAAAAAAAAAAATGAACGGCGTTAAAATGGGTTTGCGTTAACGCCGTTAATAATGCGTTAAACTGACGGCACTAATTATAACTAATGCAATTCAAATTATTCATATCCTGCATATTGTGTAAATGATGTGTTAGTATCCTTATATGACCAACTCGTTGTTTTCCTTAACATAGACCCAACCAAAAAGCAAGTTGCATAGAGTAACAGCCCGTCAGTAATCTCAAGGTGAAAATAAAAAATCAAACATAAAAGAAAATAATACCTATTAAGGCGATAAATGAAAACTATAAACTTCCACATACCCAACTGGTTTGCAATAAGCCTGAACTTGGCTTTTAAGCTAAACAAACCAGGTCTCGATGTAGCCTGGGCAGAGAATGGTGACCGTTCCTCCGTGGGGGTCACACATAGTGTTTGCGCTGCTGTCGTCCATTTTGTGGAGCGGTTGCTGCTCATTTTGCGTATTCACGCACAGTTCCGTTAAGGTCCGTCCATCCATTGAGAAAAGAAAAATGTACTTGTCCTAACATTGTTGGTTTTATGCATATCCAATATATAAAAATAAAAATAAAACTCGGCGTTGATTTCACTCTGCTTCACTGAAGAAGGCCCTGAGATCTGCGTTTGGTAGTATTCCCACCTTTTCCTCTCGTCTCTTACCCACGCTGTTCCACCTGTAGCGAGACATCTCGTCTTCCATCTGTGCCCTTTCGTCGACTCGTGGATGGATATCAAACTTCAAAAGGGTCGGAAGAGCCTCTGTAAGCGTATGGTAGGTCTGTTCACCTGACTCCATGGTCACTTTTAGTTGTGCTGGATAGAGGCATTTAGCCTTGATGTTCTTCACTTTTAGTTGTTTAATGACCTCTCTCACCTGTGCTCTTTTCTTTTGCAACTCAGGGGAATAGTCGTGATCGAAATATATTTGTTCGTTGTTGTAGATGAGTTTTTTTTGGCTCCATGCTTGTCGAAGAATCATGTCTTTAACGGAGTAATCCACGAATCTAACGATGAGGGACCTGGGAGCGGCAGCAGGGTCTGTAGGTTTGGTTGTTAGAGAACGGTGGGCTCTCTCTATTTGCAGATTCACATCAGGCATTGGTTTGAAGACTGACTGAATCAACTTCTTTGCAAACGTCTTCACATCTTTTCCCTCACTATCCTCTGGTACACGGTATATTCTCAGGTTGTTGCGTCTTGTCCTGTTCTGCAAATCTTCGCATTTAGCTGAAAGGTTCATCTCTCGGCGTAGCAGATAACGTATAGCTCAATCATACCTTCTCCCGTTGTCTTCAGCAGCACTTATACGATCTTCCGCCTCCGTGGTTCTTTTCTCAAGTTTTGTCATTTCACCTTTCAGCTCTTCTATTGATGTTTCCAGCTTCGTAAGGGATAGCTTGGTCTGGTTATGCCCCTCTCGGTTTTCTGACCTTAGCTTTTCTAGCTCTGCTAGTATTTTAGATTATGTGCTAGGGCTAGGAGTATCATTGCTAGCAGGTTGATTTTGTCTCAAATTTTCATTTTTCTCTTTTGTTATCTCCTGTTTGCTTGAAGATTTACTTCTAGAAGACGTTGCCATCGTGGATTCACTGTATTTTGCCGAGTTTTCAATAAAAGTTAGGTTTTTATATATTTGGTTGGACGGAGCTCAACTTTCAGGCTGCTGTCTTCAGCATGGCGTCACCGGAAGTCGTGTCACGTTACCACTTTTGACGAGGGCAACATCAGTGTTGTGCTCCCCACAGGTAGCACAAATGCATAGGCTACTTGTCAGTCCGCTCTCTTAAATTCACGATTTTTGGAATCAACTTTTCTTTTTTTTTTGTCAGGTTTAGAGCACGCCATCATTTTCGTTTGCTGATAAACAGATACCGTTCACAAATCGATCTGCCCGCGTTGTTGCCATTGACACACACAACCTGCGTGACCCACAGAGCTCCCGGCCAACATTGAGTGAGTAAGTTGTCATAGTGATGTTATTATTACAGCTCCTGATTGGACCTCTGGATTGGACACGGAAGATACCACATCGAATAGGGAAAAAATATATAGCACGAAATCACGCAACAATGAAAACTCGCTTGGATCATGATTTAAACTTAAATTTTGATTTTGGCTTCGTTCCACATTTGATTGCATCTGGGTCCGGATCCGGACCGGGGTCCGCCTATTGAGTACCCCTGACATAAACATACACACACATACACACACACACACACACACACACACACACACACACACACACACACACACACTTAGTTATACCCCCTCCCTTCCCCCTCTGTTCATACACACACACACACTTAGTTACCACCCTCTATCCCCTCTCTTCCTCTCTTTCACACACACACACACACACATATGGTCCAAACCAGACCAGACCAGGCCATTCAGCAGGAGACTGGAATTCCCAATTACCTGCAAGTTCAGGTGAACAAATCATTACTAATTATCACCTCCCAATGTGCCAGTTCACCAGCCACATTCTCACCACAGCTAGTGTGCAACAGCTCAGGCTGGAGATAGACCACACCTTCACAGACATCTTCTCAAGTCTAAATCTGAAGAAGACACTGTCACACTGTTACTGTCACAGTCTGTGTCTCAATCTGTCACTACTTTATCCAGCAGCAACAACAACAACAATAACAACAACACACAAATACATATGCACACACACATACCAAACTTTCTATGTATATACCTGCTTTAACCCAGACTGGTTGTGTGTGGGTGTTTGTGTGTGTGTGTGTGTGTGTGTGTGTGTGTGCATTCCTGTTTGTGACAGTGTGTTTTGGCTCGTTGAGTGAGCTAGTGTGTTTCTGTATTGCCTGCTAGCACTTGAGCACTGATAGGAGCGCTGGGTGAATATAAATTCATTAGGAAATCATTTCGGCCTTGTTTTGGCTGGAAGACCCAATCCGGGAGCGTGTCCAGACGCCGATTTATGTGCCGCACTGCGCTCTAGAGAGGAGAACTGGGCCGAAAGATTTTATTTTATTTTATTTCACCTGATTATGTGTGAATCAAATAGCACAGAGGGAATTAAAATCACACAAACACAAGCTATGGCTTTTTTTCTTCTTTTTTCCCTTTATTTTCCTCCCTCACCCTCCTATATCCTTTTCTCTCTACACCTCCCTCTCTCCCGACTCTCCCTTTCCTCTCTTCCCTTGTCCTTTCTCTTACTCTGTCTCTCCTACCACACAAACTATTTTCAGATCACTCAATACTGCGTGTTGTGGAGTCTATTTGTCGTCATTTTGTCTTTGTTTGCTTCTATGAAGCATTGTTGGTGCCAGAGATAAATTAACTCCTTAATCCTTTGAACCAGAATTAGCCCTAATGGAGCCCAGCTACAGCTCAGAACCTTAGCACAATAACAATGATGATGTCTTGAAAGGGAATTTTGTGTCATTATGCTGTGGACATGTTGTTCCTTCATCCAAATAGAACAAACCTTTTGTGGACAACACATTAGTGGCTACAGGTCAGGAGGTGTATGCCATTACCAAGAAACAGGCTGCAATGCTATGAAATTATCTCTAGAAACAAGACCGCAGTGCTTTAGCACAATAAGATGTGAATCCATGCCAGTGTTGTGGGATGTGTTGTGTGCTGCTGTGCCTTTATTCAAATCACCGGTGGAGGATGAATCAGATGTCACAGGTCATTTCCTCCAACCACAGGCCATAGTGATGACCTAGACTGCAATGTGGAGTCAGACAATGTCATAAACAGATATGCAGGACATAGCAATTGGATATTAGACTTTCTATTTCCAGTGATGTGCTTTATAAGAAACTGGTTTCTTCATCATTTCAGTGAAGATATCAAATTAAGGCCTAGATTTACCAAAGACTGAGAGAAGCCAACTTGAAATGACAATCATGTATAGACTCTTGTCTAGTCGAGAGATGGAAATGACATGTTATTTGGCTAATTTGCAAGACACTAATAGACACCAACACCCTCCAAAAGAGGGTGGCCCTGGCTGTTATGTGAAGGCTATAATCAGATTTTTGCACCTGTTTCTGTGCAAGAAGAAAAGGTGTTACCTGGTAAAAGCTCCCAGATCTAATGAAGCTCTGAAGAAGACGAGGTGTCACCTTGTAATAAGTTCTGAATATTTTTCACTCACCCCAAATTGTTTCTAACTCTGTAAAGATCTTGGGCAGATATGATCCCATCCTCAAGTTTTGCTATTTCCCACCCCAAGTTTTGCTATTTAGATAAACAGAAGCAGTGAGTTCTACTTTACATATATTGCTGTCACACACTAAAGTGTTTTCAGGTTCTTCAATACTTGCTCTTCAACAATGCATTTTGTCCATTGTGAGTCTGAACCAGGCAAAATACACCTCCACTAATCTCGTCAGAGTTTATTCCACCGTTCTAGGCTGTGGCCAAGGAAAATGTCTCTCTCTCTCTCTCCCTCTCTCTTCTCTCTCTCTCTCTTTCTCTCTCTCTGGCTGCTTCAGCTGGTTTTGCTTTGAGGGGTCAGAGGAGCTTAAGTGGCGGGATTGCGTTTCAGATGCTTTAGCCACGTCGGCTAATCAAAAGGGAAGTTGTGTTTTCGCTCGCTCCGCTCCTCAGAGGGGTGAAAAATGCACAGCGGGCTTCTGATCACGAACATCAAGGGCACGCCGTCTGCTCCTTTCACAGACAAACAGGACAAGCAGAGAAGAAGAGAGGAGAGGAGAGGAGAGCAGAGGAGAGGAGAAGTGAATTTCTTGGCAGGTCTTGGCACGCGTACTGTTACAGTTACGTTTGTATCTTCATTTTAGGACACACTTTTGGCTTCATCATCGGACTCATTCTGCATGAACTAAACATGTGGTTTAATGGAAGGAGATTCTTAATAAGGCATCTTCTTTAAGTTCATTAAGTGTTGCACAGGCAACAGAAGCAACAGGAAACGCTTTACTTTGAGTAATCATCTCATTGCTTTGGGTTTTTGTGTAGAAATTCCCTCATCCCATCATGTTTCGGAAGCAGAAATGAATTATGCAAAACAAAACCTACAAAAGAAATTCCTTTGCCCTTACTTAATCAATATTAGAAATCCTCTGGCTGTACAAGCGTGACTAATCCTTCCTGATCGGAATCCAATTCTGTATTGATCTGTATTGACCACACCTAATCAGTGAGAGAGGGTGAGAAAGAGGATTAGTGTCTTTGTTCATTCAGTCAGATATGATGACATAAAGCGCCCTTGACGGGTGATATCCGTACACCAAAGGGCCATCTCCATGCAGCAGCCTCTGAGACCACACTATAGGAGTCTACTTAGGCTATACGCTCCGTTCAATCAAACGATGTGATTGATTCTGTGTAAATCATCTTTATCAAGAGCTGAGATAATGAAGTAGAGCTCCCATGCCTTCACTAGTGATATATCTCACTGCAGCAGCATCTTAGGCCACATGTTTTGACACTCGGCATAAGAGCTGTCGTGCTCCTGACACAGTGTTGGAACCAGGACTGCACCTCTATGTATAAACCTTGTCATCTATGTTTTCTCTGCTTTTTAAAGAACTTTACAACTTTAAAGACATTAAACCCCTACTTGTCATCAGTTTCTGAAGCTCTATGAGTATGTGTGTGTGTATGTGTGCGTGTGTGTGTGCATGTGTGTGTGTGCACACATGTGCAAATGTCAAGTGGGTGAGATAAAAAAAAGTTTCTTCCCCACTACTGTCAGTTCAAGAGTGCACCATTAGAGTGCTTTTTTTCTCTCTGAAACTGAAGATGTCAAAACACCTCCCATCCTATAGGCTGAGCCTGTGACATGTGTCACATGTGTGTGTGTTCCTCTTCTCTGAAGTCAGGGCAGGGACTTCTATCACACACACTGCATTGACTATTATGTCACAGAAATTGTATAAACACTATAACAGACATGCCCATTGCTAGCAATGCTTTGGTCTATGCAAAACACAGATGTAAATGAAAATTACTGAAATTAATTATAAGCTTATTACAGTGGTGAATGAAGTCTTCAGGGTAGGAAACCTCTCGCTAGTGCACCACAGCCTGCTAACGTGCGAACACCTTGCACCCATGCATGAGGTCACAGGTTCAAGCTCAGTGCAATGCAATGCATATTATGTGTCATGCATGGAGCAGAGAATAAATGTTGAAGTGAGAGAGAGGAAAAGAGGCTGTGTGTGTGTGTGTGAGAGAGGGACATCACAGGCTCAGTGATCTGTGTGTGTCGGGCCTGTTAAGTGAGCGCGTTGAAGAGATGTAATGTATGCGTCCTGACCTCTTCACAACCTCAAAGTCCTCATCAGCAATGCGTCGGGTCACATCATGTCACACCATGTAGGTGTGATGGAGTATGAGAGGAGGAAGAGGCACACACACTCACATAGAGACAAACACACACATAGAATAAAAAAAACACACACATTGAGACACACACACACACACATTTTGTGCTCTAGCAGTATGCCCTGAAACCGTGTATCTGAAACAGGAACTAAGAACTGAGATGTGACCCTTTTAATGAGTCTGTGTCATGGTGAATGCTCTGCAGGCATCGTAAATGGACCTGAGAACCATGAGGGAGAAAAGAGAAGAAAGAAAAAGGCCAGACAGCGGAGAACAGAAGATATTTTCTTTTTTTAATGGAGCAGCTGTATAGACTCGAGGACAAAGGGAAAGAGGAATGTGTTGAGGAGAGAGCGAAAAGAGAGAGAGGCACCATGAGAGGCTGATGGAAGACACGAAAACAAGATGACACGTGAGGAAATGACCTGTGCTGTAAAAGGATGGGATGATGGTGAATGAGTGAGTTAGTCAGCGAATGAATGAAACTAAATGACATTCACTGCAATAGGATGGAATGATGTTGAATGAGGTCAGCCAGCTAGTGAATGAGTGAATGAAACTATGAAATGTTTTGGCTGGTCCCAGATATCTGAATCAGCCTCAGCTGTCCCATAGCTCAGAGATGGAGCAGATCGTCTCAGTGGATGACTGTGACAGGAGTGATCAGGGAAAGGTTTAGGCTATGGACAGGAGTGATCAGGGATCAGGGATATCCATTAACATCGAGTCACATGACATTTATACAACACCTCTACTACCGACTAATTGAGTCTGAAGCAGTCTTTCGTTTATTTTGATTTTGTCTATTCATTCTCTGCCCCCCAAAAATGTAAAAACCTCACTGCCTGCCATTCTGCTGTCTCACTTTGAATGAATGGACTGTTGGTGTCGTACAATTAAACAGTTAAAGTGTATCAAATGCGGAGTGATTAGTAGCTGTGGAGAATTTTGAGTGGAGTTGTCCCTACTCATGGAATGCCTCTTGTCCAATCAGAAGTTAATAAATCGTTTGACCGGAACTAAATGCTGTATAATAATCGCCAAAGTTCAAAGAGCACTTAGTGGGAGCAGAGTGTGTGTGTGAGGGGTTTGGCAGTAGGGGGAGCAGAGTGTGTGTGTGATGTGTGTGTGAGTGATGTGTGGACGGGGGGGAGCAGAGTGTGTGTGTGATGTGTGTGTGTGTGTGTGTGTGTGTGTTGGGGGGGGGGGGGTTCGTGGTAGGGGGAGCAGAGTGTGTGTGTGATGTGTTTGTGTGTGTGTGTGTGTGTGGGGGGGGGGGGGTTGGCAGTAGGGGGAGCAGAGTGTGTGTGTGATGTGTGTATTTCATGTGTGTGTGTGATCTGTGTATTTCATGTGTGTGTGTGGTGTGTGTGTGATAGGGTTTGGCAGTAGGGGGTGTGCTACTGTGGACCACCAACTAAGTGTTATCCACTCCAAAGCAGACACCCCATGAGACAGTTTAACATTTAGTCACACTCAAATACATAAGTATACGCGGCACACACACACAGGCAAGACTGTTGCTCCAGAAACTCCCACCCACCCGACATTCAACAGAAAACGAAATAATTACATGTAAATAAAGAGGTCAGTTGCACAAACGCAATACTTTGATCCTACTGATTGCTGGAAATGAGCAAGCTTCAAAAACACTTGTTATTCTGCATGGACACTGTGTGCAAACAACAGAGTTCTATCAGGCCATCTCTTGCCTCATAATCCCTGTCCTCACACACACACATCAGCGGGCTCTGGTTTATCATGAACAGGAAAGGCGTTCGTTGTGTTCCACCTGCTGATTAAAATGTAAAGTGCAATTAGAGTGAGCTCGGGGGGAGATGGGCACTCTTAAAGGCCTGATGCCTTTTTACTGATTTCTGATGGACTAGAGCTTTCCTGGAAACACACAAACTCCTTAAAACAGGTGCACGATGAGGACATGTCATTTCTTTGTCTTTCAGCTATTTATGTACATATGTACTGTGTTGTAGGCTTTTAGTGTGTGTGTGTGTGTGTGTGTGCACACGTTTGAGGGTGTTTGCATATGTTTGCACATCTGTGTATTTGCGTCTGTTTCAAGATTCCTAAACACATACACTCAGTTCTGCATTAGCTGGTGGTGGTGGGAAGAGTTGCTTCTCCCAGAAATAGCACCATGAGAATCACACCTCAGTGAGGTCTGGGAGCCTGGCGCTTCATCGCTTCATACCAGCGGGATGATTTATGGAACTTCTGGAAATTCATGTCTCACCTGAAGGCTGACTGAACTGGGAACAGGCGAGGCTATTTACATTTTATACACACATTTATTTACCTAGCATGTGTCTCCAGGCAAAGCCACCTTACCAGTGAGGGAGATGTTGTACCATTGGCTGAGCATATCTGTATATAGGTGTACCAATATTAATGAGCTGCTGCAGTATTAAAGGGGATTAACGAGAATTCTGTGACAATTTGTTTTGTGAGTGTGTCTGTGTGTGTGTTCATGAGAGAGAAGGAGAATGTGATTTTGTTTTTTAAATGTGTGTGCCTGCCTGAATGCTTCATCTATTTGCGTTTTTGTGTACCTGGTTGTGGGTGTGTGTGTGTGTGTGTGTGTGTGCGCATGTTCATTTACTAATCAGTACACAAAGGTATTATTCTGTGTGTATTCAGACATCCCTGTAACTGTAAACAGTGCTGGTTGCGGTGTGCTGTGAAGGCTCTAATCTGAATCTGTTTAGCAGGTTGTATCTCATCAGGTGAATCCTCCACTGGTGCACGTGGGGATTGGATGTAATTGGGCTGTAATGCATTGTTTGATCTCTGGGAGCCGACTTAATGCTATGATGATCACACACACACACACACACACACACACACACACACACACACACACACACACACACACACACACACACACACACACACACACACACACACACACACACACACACACACACACACACACACACACACACACGGGCCAAGGGAGCTCTAGCGCAGGGGCTGGGCTGTTTCTGTGCACAAACAAACAAACTCAGTTTTCTAAATCCTTATCAGACGGGCTGATTGCTCCTAGAAATGCCTTTTCTGCTGTTGGGGTAAAGAGCAGTATTCCCACAACACAGAGGTGTCTTCTCAATACATGTAGGTCTATGCACATACACACGCTTGTGCACACACATAAATACACACACAAATGAAAACACTTATGTACAGACACATACAAGTACCTCAGACTCAGACAGCACTGTGACATTCACTTAGAATATGATTTAAAAATTCTGGAGTTTTCAGACATGCTATTGAATTAGGTCCAAGTCATCTATCTTAACTACGTCAATTACCGGCACGCGTCAATTATCGGACACTTTCAGCGTTGTTTACATTCACTCTCGTGAGTGACTATGGAAAGAAACGTGAGCTCCCACAAAAATATGGCATTTAAGCTTTACTTTTGAAAATAATTTACTCTGTAGAACTAATTTAAACTTGTGAAATAGTGTTGTACTTTTGCCTGTACCTTATAGTGTGGAACACTTAGCGGCGCAACGAATATTTCATTTCGTCTTAAAGTTGTACTGTCAGATTTATTCTCTCCAGATGAAGTTTGACTGTGATTTTAAATTGTCATTTCAAATGCTAACACAGCTAGCATGATGTAATGTAAGTACGGATGCTTACAGAGACCAAATCCGATTACTCTGGTCGTTTAGACCTATGTCAATATGAAAGGCACTTGTTGAGAAATTGGGCGGGAGAATAACGCCATTTGGTGAGGAAGGTCGCCTTCCGTAGTTGCGTTTACAGTTTAACTTAAACAAAGTTGAATTAGATTAAAATGTTGTATTTCCACGAACAAAAGTACAATTACAATACCGTTATAATAAATGTCTTCATTTTTAATACATAATCATGCCATGTTTGTTTTGTGCATGTTTAAGTGAGTATACTGCACCTACAACTGAATCAGGTCAAAGAAAGCCCACAAAATACTCAAATTAAACAAAAATAACACTAGTTAGGTTAACGTTTGCTTGTCAAAACATATTGTGACAAAGTCATTTGTACAGAAATTAGACCGGTATATGTCAAAGCAGGAGGAAAGCATATTATTATTTCGAAAATCAACACTGTAAGTGGAACAAAGTGGGAGTGTCCGATAACTGACGCAGGCGAAAACGTACTCATGTAATGTGTCACCGCAAACATAAATAGAAATATTTAGAAATACGTTTTCTTGCGGTGTTAAACGAGTCGTACAAGTTAAAAAGGACAAATATCTCTCTCGAAAACCGTAAGTTTGGCTAACCTTATACATAACGTTAATCTATAAATAGACTTAGCATATCGATTTTTTAACAAACTGACCGATAACTGACGCATCTACGCTAGATGTTCTAGAGCAGTGGTTCTCAAAGTGGGGGGCGAACACTCTCCAGGGGGGGCGCGATGTCACAGACGGAGAAAAAAAAGAAACGGCCGCCGACCTGTCACTGGTTAGTGAAAGCTCCCTCAGTGGCGAAATGCAAGGGGCTGGACTGACCCAAACAAATCAAATACTGTTTTGCTCCTGATCCACCAATCAAAACGGAGTCTTATCATTTGAACGCGAGTTGCACCTAAGCTTCCGAGTATAAAAAAAAAAACGCAGGCATTGTAGCGCTCACGCTGAGACAACACTCTGCTGAGTTTGTTCGATTTCTCTTGTTTCCTCTATCATTCAGATATTCATTGCTTTATTGCTTTTTAAAGACTCCTTCCTAAGTAATACCTTACTGTACTTGCAGTAGGTCTATTCGAAGCCTATTCTAAGGAGTAATTTGCTCCAGTCTTTTAAAAAAGCTCATAGCCCCGAGAGCTAGCATAGCTAGCTACCTTCTTCCAACTGCAGCTAGCTCTTTTCTCCTTAACACCTACCTTTACATTTTTTGATCATCCACCGTGTTGCAACAAATAAAACACCAGCACTTGAATACTATTTTGTGCTGTCCCTGTCTACATTGTGTACAGTTCGTTTTGTTAGGAATCATTGCCTAGCACAGCCTTATCCATTATTCGTGTGCAAGTCGTTCACAACCACACATACAAGAACACGACGTTGAAATTAGAACTTTATTAACTTCACACACACTGTATCAGCAAACAAACAACATGGACACGTTTCTGATATGTAAAAGTCAGAAAGAGAAGCCTGTGGACTTCTTTAAACATAAACGTGATGGCCTCCAGCAACAACGAACCACCATCTCCAAGCAGTGTCTGGAGGCATCTTATGTAGTTGCTCATAGAATTACTAAGCTTGGCAAACCCCATACAATTGCCGAAACACTGATTTTGCCGGCTGCGCAAGACGTGTAGAATAATGATAGGAGTTAAACTCAGCGCAATACCTATGTCAAATGACACTGCATCACGCAGAATATCATAAATCAGTTTGGGTCATATTTCAAAGAGGACTACCGTTCATTCGCCTGAATTCGGGATCCATTTCTCTGCTCAGCAGACGAGCTGTCAATAGACATGAAAGAGCAGCTGAAGAGTGACAGTAAGCATCTCCCCTCTTTCGTCATTCTGGGTAGCAATGATCAGCTTTGCGACAGCCTTAAAAATTTTCCTCCTTTTCGCGTCGACATATATTTGTGCGAGGCAAGCTTTTCAAGACTGACTGCGCTCAAAACTAAATACCGCAACCACGCACAGATCGAGGATGACCTGAGGATATGTTTGTCAAACATTGCCCCAAGATTTGAGGACCTTTGCAGGGCAAAGCAGGCTCATGTCTCACATTGACAGACCTGTAGGATTTTTTTTGTAAAGATCACAAGAGGCCCATAATAATAACAGTATCCTAATGATAGCAATAATACTTATTATTACACTTATTATTATTATGATAATAATAATACAATAATAATAATAATTGGTCGATAATCATTAATTATAATAATAATAATAACATAATGATGGTGATAATAATGAATAGCCTACTAATAGGCCTACTATTACTGATAATAATAATAATAATAATAATAATAATAATAATAATAATAACAACAACAATAATAATAATAATAAATAGTTATAATAATTGTCTGTATGGGCCTAACAATAACAATAGCCTAACCTTGACATGTCAGGCCTATCAATAACAATATGCTATCTATCTATCTATCTATCTATCTGACGCAATGTATGACGTTACGATCAGCTGTTTTGGTTTTTCACGTGAATTATCTTCATAGCTAGGTGCTACTGCTAAGTAGAGGTGGGGAATTGCTACGTGCCTTCTCAACTTGTAATACAGCAATTAAATATCACTGCGGCGGTTGTTTTGAGATACTTTGTGATGTTTCTTATTAGCCGAGCAGTACAAATGCATATTAAAAGTAATTTAAGTAGTGCTAAACAATGTTCAAAGACAGCTAGCTTTAAGCATCTCTGCTCTGGATCTTCCAGAAGTAGTAACAATTTAGCTTTCTGTTCACAACAACCTTTAAGAACCACGTCGGTATTTCATGAAAAATGTATCTATCTAATCGGAAAAAAATGGTATCGTGAACATTGTTTAGCACTACTTCAATTACTTTTCATATGCATTTGTACTGCCCGGCTAATAAGAAACATCACGAAGTATCTCAAAACAACCGCGGTGATATTTAATTGCTGTATTACAAGTTGAGAAGGCATCACAAAGTATCTCAAAACAACCGCCGTGTTCAGACACCCCGCCATCACCAGGGGCGGTTTTAGGCACGGGCGACCCGGGCAGCCGCCCGGGGCGGCACTTTTTTATAAGACGTGGGGGGCGGCAAGAGCACAAAAAATCATCTGGGCCGCGAAGCGGTTTTCTATTATCTATCATATCACTGTGTGTGGAATTGGCAAATTGGCGCCCCCTGCAGCTGCAGGCGCCTCTGCTCGCTAAGAAGGTGCCGTGGACAGATCCTGAGTGAGAAGGGAGAAGGGGGAAGGGGAGGGGGCGCGGGGGACAGTTCACCTCTGGGTCTCCCAAAATAAATAATAATAGGCGTATAATTCCTGCATGTTTTCGTTTTTCTGAATTGTGTGAAATGGCTAATACAAATAGGTAATACAGAACGATTATGTGGTCACCAAGGGCAAGGTGAATTGGTGGAAGGAGACCACTGACTGCTTCAACTTATCCAACTGGTGAAGGTAGTACGTAGTTAGCAGAGTATAGATAGGTAGATAGATACTTTATTTATGCCGAGGGAAATTAAATACATCTTTTACAGAGTAGTCTATTACATTATCAAGATAACTATTGAAGGATGCTCAAGTGGACAAGGTAAAAATGTGTTTTCAGTCAAGTGTAACCTAACCTAAATTCCTATTAAGGCAACCAGCTAATGTTGAGCACCAACAGAATTGTTTGCTAGCTAGCGTTAGCTAGCTGATTTGACCATAGGGTATGAACATGTTCATTCATCTTGCCACTAGGCTAAAGTATTAGCGAAGTCCCGCTAGCCACAACTAACAGAATATAACAGCATACAGAGTACTAGTATACTCTTAATAATGAACAGGTCGATAGCTAGCTGGTTAGACCATATATTTCCTTTTGACACAACTATACTAGCCAGCGTTAGCGAAATCCCGTTAGCCACGATTAGCTAACTCAACTAAACCATAATGCATGTTGAGTGCTTGCACAACCTAACTTGCAGAGAGCTGGTTAGCTAACATTAATGTACATGATGTGTGCATTGATTCTCTTAAGTGTGTTATTCAAATGTTCTATTGAAGGATTTGTGCAATTGATACATTTAAGTTTGTCTTTCACTTATATTGTTATAATAAAAAATAAATAAGATTCTTTTTTTTTTCGGCGGGGGGCGCTCAGAGGGGGTTTCGCCCGGGGCGTAATTCCATGTAGAACCGCCACTGGCCATCACACACTCACACACACACACACACACACACACACACCACACACACACACCACACACACACACACACACACACACACAAAGACAGTTGTGTATGTGGTGTGCAGACACCCCGCCATCACACAGACACACACACGCTCACACTCACACACACACACACACTCTCTCACACACACACACACACACACACACACACACACACAAAGACAGTTGTGTATGTGGTGTGCAGACACCCCGCCATCACACACACACACACACCACACACTCTCACACACACACACACACACACACAGACACACACTCTCTCTCACACACACACACACACACACACACACACACACACACACACTGCAGAGGCACTCTAACCACCTGCTGTGCCCAGAGCTCTGATCACCTGCCTGCTGAGCTCACCACTCCTGGGCTAGGCCCTGATCCACCTCTCTACACTCCTCTGTGTGTGTGTGTGTGTGTGTGTGTGTGTGTGTGTGTGTGTGAGAGAGAGAGAGAGTGTGTGTGTGTGTGTGTATGGAGGAGAGACTAAGGAGAGGGAGAGATCTGCCATGATCCTCCGCTCCTTGCTGCGCTCAGGCGGAAGTGTGTGTGTGTGTGTGTGTGTTTCTTGGCAGCGAGGAGAGATGGAGAGAAAAAGCGATAGAAAGAGAGAAATCAGGTAATTCTCTCTCTCTCTCTCTCTCTCTCTCTCTCTCTCTCTGAGCGTCCCACCTGATACATTTAAAAACTTAATTGCTCAGTGAGACAGAATTAAGACAACAGCCGCTGGCTAGTCGCTGCTCGTTCATTTACGGACCATTGCCCTGCTAACTGCTGCCTAGATAGAGGTGTGTGTGTGTGTGTGTGTGTGTGTGATCTCTCTGTTCAGGCAGTTTACTTTCGGGTACATAGCCAAGAGGAGCCCAGGTGAGGCTTAAAAACAATCCGGGCGCTGAAGTGTGGCAGCCTAATCTCCAGGAGCTGAGGAACTGGCAGGAGGCTCCGCTCGTAAAAGGCCCAGAATGACACAGTGTGTATCTGCGTCTGACGCCTGGCTGCTCTCTCTGCTAAAACCTCAATGGCAAGACTGCATCACAGGAAGCATCAAGGCTGGGGGGGCAATTACTGGGGTGTTTGTTTGTGGATGTGTGTGCGATTGTATGCACACACACACACACACACACACAGTACACAAATACGCTAATAGATGAAGCATAGAGCATAGATTTAAAAAACACAATCACATTCTCCTTCTCTTTCACGAACACACACACACACACACCACACACTCCCAAAACACATTGTCACAGAATTCTAGTTAATCCCCTTTAATACTGTAACAGTATGTGTATGCGTGTGTGTGGATTTGTGTGTTCATATGCATAGGGATGTGTATATATACTACATGCATGTATATGTATGTGTGTAGTTTCAAAGTACAATTACATTGATTCCTTTAACAGGTGATACTATCCGATGTGACTCGCAGTTCATGTTCGATTGCACCTGATCAACAGGAGTGCTCCCTGGATGTCTGACCCTGGCCCTTAATGCTGTTAACACCTCTCTCTGTCAGGTGTGCTTACATTGTACGCATTTTAATCATTCCGTTTGGGTATGTATGTTTACTGCATCCTGAGCCTTCACTACTCTGCACTGCATGCACAACCATATGTATGTTCTTGATCTACAGTATGTTCTTGATCTATCGGACGTTCTTGACATATAGCATGTTCTTGAAAGAGGATGCTCTTTCCCCTATTGATTGTACTGGATGTACATCCATATGAAATATGAATGCATTCTTCTATCTATGCCTGACAGAGGTGTGTGTGGGCCTAACTTTAGGATATGAAACACACACACATTCACAAACACACTTACTTGCATTATCTCTTTCTCTCTCTCTCTTACATACACACACACAACCACACACACACACACACACACACACACACACACAGGACTGTTTCCCCCACACATTGGCAGATTTTCCACATACACACACGTGCACGCTTACACACACCCACAACCTACAGTTCTTCTCCCCCGAGTAATTTAATAGAGTCAGTGAGCCCTACACAGCTGAAATAACATTAAGCAGAGCACCATGGAGAAAGAGATAGAGTGAGAGAGAGAGAAAGGCAGAGGAAGAGCGAAACAGAGGGAGCGAGACAAGAACTTCAACGAGTGAAACAGCGATACAGAGAAGTGATAAGATGGAGAGAAATGGACAGATGGAAGACATAGAGAGAGAAATAAAGACAAAGAGACAGGAAGAGAGAGAGGGAGAGAGGGAGAGAGGCAGAAAGGCAGAGAGGGAGAGAGGGGGAGAGAGAGAGAGAGAGAGCGAGAGTTATGAGTCTGAACCTGGCCCTAGGCTCTAATATTCCAGGTTGGTCTCCCTCATTGGGCTTGCAGATATTGCTTAGAGCTCGGTTAGTCATGAATGCATTTAATTAACGTACAGCAATATTCCCACAAGGCACCACACACACACACACACACACACACACACACACTCACACCTCAGGCAAAGTTGGTGGAGTCATATATGCTAAGAAATACACACACTCATTTTTACTCGAGATACTCTGTCCACCACCTATAAAAGCAAATAGACACACACCCTTACGCGCACAGAGACACACACACACACACCCTGATGTACAAACACACACTGAAGTGGCTAATCCAACAATTTTTTAGCGACGAGGTTGAGGTAGAGGGTTACCGACACACATTCTAGGTAAGTACTCACGGAGAGTGGAATTCAATCTGATCATTTATTCCAACAGTCAGGTTACTTTCAGGAAGTGGAAATGAAGGATAACAAGATATGGTACATAAACAATATGCAAGTATATTCCTAAATGTAAGACGAATGCGGTATTCCTTCTCCACCATCTATCCTACTACAGTTTCCGTCAATGGGCCAATTAAGGTCTACACACTCGCGCCACAGAGGCACGTCAAGAGGGCGTGGCTACGTCAATACGTTACACACATAACAAGGTTAATCAAACTAAGGATATGCAGATCTGTATTTAAGGTAAGTATTCAGGTTTATATTGAATTACTAATAAATGATAAAGAATAAGAAAGTAACTAAGGTTTGTTAGACCAACTGTAGTTATCCTAATTATGGCTTCTACACACACACACACACCCTTACAAATACACACACACACCCTTACAGGCACAGACATACAAACACACACACACACACACTCTTATGCACACAGACACACTTACATACACATACACACACACACACCCTTAAGTGCACAGACAGACACACACACACACACTTGCGCGCACAGACACAAACACCCTTACACACACAGACACACAAACAAATAGCAATGTAAAATCTTACAGTATAACACAAATATCAACAGTGCGCAATAAGCGAGAGGAGGGATTATGGGGGCAGAAGTGAGGGTCACTATCACTAAATCCACCATCACTATCATCACTGTCACTATCATCAGTGTCACTATCATCAGTGTCACTATTATCACCATCACTATCATCAATGTCAAAGTCAAAGTCAAAGTGTTTATTATCGCATACACCAAATTTCTTCAGCGCAGCGAAATTCTTACGACTTGGCAGCCAACATCTACGCAGTAGACGGCATACAACAGGTAACAAAAATAACATATACCAAAATAACATATACCAGAAATAACATATAACATATAACAAGTAACAACAGTTTGAAATACAAGAAGGGCAGTTTCCATGTAGCAAGTGTATTTGTATGGGTGTGAAGTACAAGGTGATGGCGACTGTTCAGTGTCACTATCTTCACCATCACTCTCATCACTGTCACTATCATCACCATCATCACTCTCATCACTATCATCAATGTCACAATCTTCCCCATCACTATCATCACCATCACTATCATCACTGTCACTACCATCACTGTCACTACCATCACTATCATCACTCTCATCACTACCATCACTGTCACTACCATCACTATCATCACCATCACTCTCATCACTGTCACTACCATCACTATCATCACCATCACTCTCATCACTGTCACTACCATCACTATCATCACCATCACTCTCATCACTATCATCACTAACACCATCACCATCAAAGCCACCAGCTGGACTGAGTTCCATTTGCTTTGTTGTGTTATTTGTATTGTTCAAATGTGTTTTGAATGTCATTGATTGGTAATTACAAACCTGAATGTAGCTCAGTACAAAGATGTCACTCATGCCTGAGACACAGGAGTGTCGGCAAGGTGTAATTAAATGTCGAGAGAAAAAGAAAAAGACTAAAAATAAAAAACTCGCTTCAGGCGGATGATGTGATGACGTGTGGTGAAAGGAAGGGAAATGGATGGAGAGAATAAAAGGTGATGATAGGAGACAAGGAAAAAAACAGACACTGCTGGAGAGAGAAAGAAATAGAGGAATTGAAAGAGAAAGTTAGAGGGAAGCATTCATGCACGCACACACACACACACACAAACTCACACATGCTCACATATACAGGAGAACAGTGTGGTATCATGAGAGGCTTTACCACTAAGCTGGGTGTAGGGCAGTGCGTAATTAACAGGACAGAGCAGGCAAAAGTGCTTTCAAACGAGGATCAGGTTTATTCACCAACACAAAGTCTTTCAGGAAGCAAACATAAAAGTTCTTCAAAGGCAAAAACATAGGCTTCATAAAGTTGCTCCTCACTTACATCCCGCCCACTGTTGCAGCTTAAAGTTCCTCCGTCCAGGTCCTTCCCGGCTTGGGGCTAGCCTTCCCCCTTCCGGATGCGGCTTAGCAAGCGCTTCAGCAAGCGTTTCCACAACGGCTTCACCCGCACGTCAAGTGCTCTCTGTTCTCCCTTCTGGCTCTTCCTGCTCTCGTGGCTCGCTCTCTCACAACAGGCACCACCTGTCTTAAATGCTTCGTCCATCAGGTGCCTTAAGCAACTACACCTGGTTGGGTGCTGCTGCATTCTGGGAGATGTAGTGCCACTGGCAGCCATCTTGTGGTGTGGCAGCCAGACCTCCACACGAACACCACACCCCTCTGCCAGCTGGCCCATCGTGATGCCACAACAGGTATATGCATAGACATGCAGACACAAATACACAGATATCACCATTACTTTCACCTTCACCATCCCCATCCCCATCAACACATGGCAATCACTATCATCACTATTACCACGAACATCACTATCACTATCATCGCTATTACAATCACTATCGTCGTTATCATCACTATCATCTCAATCCCTATCTTCACAGTCATTATCATCAAAATCACTATCATCATTACCATCACAATCTCTATCATCATTATCATCACCACTATCATGATAATCATGACTAACACCATCAATATCACCACTAACACTAGCATCACTATCATCACCATCACTATCACCATGACTTTCACCATCACCATCATTATCAACACCATCACTACCATCACTATCATCACCATCATTATCATAACTATCATCACCATCACTATCATCTAATAGGCATTCAAGAGGTGGATAACACTTTCTTGTCATTTAAAACCAACACCCACTACTATCTAAAGGAAAAAGACACAATGGAAAGGCTATGCACGCAAGCACACACACACACTGTCTAAGGGGGGAGCGGCAGTGATTAACCTGAGGACAGCTGCACTCTCTCAGCTCGGCTGATATTGGCACACATCTCTATGCCAGAATGAGGGACCAGCGATTCAAAGAGTCGCCTGTTCCACCGGCACGTCCGACTCTAGCGCCACAGCGCCTCCCCGAAGGGAGAGAGAGCGCGAGAGAGAGAGAGAGAGAGAGAGAGAGAGGGACAATTCTGATTTACAAACACAGACACACACACACACACTGAGACACAAACACACACACAGAAGAAAATACAGAGCCACTTTGGTGTCTTTTTAAACGTCTGCTTGTCGCTGAATTGCGCTGTGATGGACACAAAGCCACCAGCTGGACTGAGTTCCATTTGCTTTGTTGTGTTATTTGTATTGTTCAAATGTGTTTTGAATGTCATTGATTGGTAATTACAAACCTGAATGTAGCTCAGTACAAAGATGTCACTCATGCCTGAGACACAGGAGTGTCGGCAAGGTGTAATTAAATGTCGAGAGAAAAAGAAAAACTCTAAAAATAAAAAAAAATCACTTCAGGCGGATGATGTGATGCCGTGTGGTGAAAGGAAGGGAAATGGATGGAGAGAATAAAAGGTTATGATAGGAGACAAGGGAAAAAATAGACACTGCTGGAGAGAGAAAGAAATAGAGGAATTGAAAGAGAAAGTTATAGGTGAAGCATTAATGCACACACACACACACACGCTCACATACAAGAGATATATGCATAGTAGGGGTGTAAAAAAAAAACGATACGTATCGATATCCGTTTTTAGCGTGTAAGATACGACTACATCGATGCGTGACGTCCCGTATCGGTATTAAAATGGCATAAACCGGTCTTTGCCCGATTTAAAAGTTATTAACCGGTTCACAAGCGTTTGTCTCTCCGTTAACTTGCTACGCAAAACACTAAACACTGGCTGACCTGTTGCATTTGATCTCAGTCAGAACAATGACAGCCTGTCATTGGCCAAAGCCCGCATAGCATAAACCAATCAGGCTGTATTCTCACAAATAACGTGGAGAGAATGACAGATTACAACTCTCATTCATTTCAACGGCCAATGCTATGCTAGCTACGCCATTCATTTCAAAGGCCAATGCTATGCTAGCTACTTCAGCCAAGGAAGATACATCCTTGTTGATTGCGTGATTCTACAGACATCCTCGGATTTAAATAATTATAATAATAATAAATAGGAGAATATTTGTATCATTAACAATTATTTTTAACATTTATAGTCATGATTCCGATTCCGAGACCGAGCCACCGTGATGTCCTAACATAAATAAAAGCACTATATTGTAACTTGCCGGCATAGTCGCCCCATAATGCCGTGCGGCGGGCGCATATAGCGCTCAACGATGTTCCTTACTGTTCTAATTGCATGTCGTTGTTCTGTGTTGGGACGGAGTTTATACAGGTGTGTGACGGTAGCACAGTCTGTTCGTGATAACTTGTACCAGGGCATAAAGCCCGTGCCATTTTGGCATTGTGTTGTGTTTAGTGTTTAATAAAAAGCCATAACAAATATTCTGCACTTCCGTGATTTGTTACAATATGAACACTGGAAATGGCAGTGAATAAATAAATAACCACTAAACTCAATCCCGTGGATATAGCCATTGTGGAATAGAATTGACATATCTACATTCTGTAACAGTACCTCCACCTCTGCCCTGGTGAAATTAGGTCTGGGTTTACCGGTGCTTGCTTTGAAATGATCAGTCTGAAGTTTCGCGTTGCCTGTGGAGTGTGCGTATAATAGCATGCCCTTATAAGGAGCTGGCAGGGCGTTTCTGTATGCAAGTTCAGGTGCATGAGAAAGCGCATTCAATTAAGAACACATTTCCAGGCGTTCATGAATCCAGCTGAGATCTTTTCTGAGGTTGGTCTTTTGAGGTTGGTAAGAAGATATTTAATAAGACAAGTAAGAAAATATTTCCAGAATGAGGTCCATTGTTTCCTCTCAACTCAGTGTTTTCAATTATTGAACTGCATCGAATCGCATCGAATCACATCGAATCGAATCGTACTGAATCGTTTTTTTATCAACATGCATCTTTTCTTGTATCGTATCGTGCCCATGTATCGAGATACGAATCGGATCGTCTTTGTCATGAGAGATTTACACCCCTACTGCATAGACATGCAGACTCAAATACACACACACACACACACAAACCTTCCAGGCCTGGTGTGGAAGGTAATACTCGGATGTCAGTCAGAGTAACATGAGAGATAAAGAAGGATGAAATTGAGATATAGAATAATTGATAGGGAAAGATGGAGATAAATAAATGAACAGAAAGTGTGAAAGAGAGATCAGTGGAGAGGAGAGAGACCAAAAGGACTGAAGGAGACAGACAGACAGACAGACAGACAGCTGGAGAGAGAGAAAGATATGGTGAAAGAGACCTGGAGAGAGAGAGAGAAAAGAGATGTGATGAAGAGAAAGAGGGAGATGGCATTAGTGATGGAGATATGGGGAAATTGAGAGAAAGTGAGGTAAGGAGTGATAGAAAAAAAGAGATGGAAAGAGAAAGGTGGTTAGAGATGGAGAAAAAAAGAGATGGTGGGAGAGAGATCGATAGAGAGAGAAAAAAGGGAGGTGAAGAGATAGAGAGCGGTAAAGGGAGATAGAGAGAAAAAGGTAGATGAGAGAGAAAAAGGGAGATGGAGAGCGTGATAGACAGGTGAAGATGGAGCAGCGGTGTTGTGATGCTGATGCGGAGGGAGGCTATCCAGTCTCAGTCTTTCCTGATGTGCGAAGCTGACCACTGAAGAGCTCCTCCACAGCTCCTCCACGGCCTCTTATCTCTGAGAACTCTCCTGCTTACTCTGATTGAATGACTATTCCCTATTCCTGACACAATAACAGACAGAGAGAGATGGGGTGAGAGAGAGAGAAGGAGGGAGATGGGGTGAGCGAAGAGGGAAGAGACATAAGGACAGAGCAAGGGAGACAGAGGAGATAGAGATGGAGGGAGAGAGAAAGGATGAGTGAGAATACCGGCAATCATGCAGAGAGAGGGAGAAGGAGATAGAGATGGGGGGGGTGTGAAGACAGGGAGCAGGAGGGAGGGATATGGAGATGGGGTGAGAAAGAGAGAGAGAGAGAAGGAGGGAGAGAGATGGAAATGAGGTGTGAGAGAGAGAGAGAAGGACAGAGAGAGATGGAGATGGGGTGAGTGAGAGAGAGAGAAGGACGGAGAGAGATGGAGACGGGGTGAGAGGGATGTAAGAATAACGGGATGGAGAGAGGGACAGGTGATGAGAGAGATGTAGGAAGGGAGGAAGAAGTAGAAAAACAAAGAGACTGAAAAATGAGAGAGAGGAGAGGGCCATATGAAACACTGGAAGAATATGAAAGATCTCTGTGTGTGTGTGTGTGTGTGTGTGTGTGTGTGTGCGCGTGTGTGCATTTGTGTGTATGTGTGTGTGAATGACGTGTGTGACTGTGTGTGTGTGTGTGTGTGTGTGTGTGTGTGTTTTCAGATAATGCTTGAGAAAGAGAGCAAATAAACTGAGCAAGCGTGAAAAAGAGGAAGTATTTGAGAAGAATGTATTTCACGTCCAATCAGAGTGCAGAGCCCTTGATGATGACGGATAGCGCAGGGAGCCCCGTCTCTCAGATGTCCACAGCAGAACCATGATGCCCAGAAACACCAGAGCATAGACAGAGCACTGGAGCAGAGACAGGCGGGGCCCTTAGAGGGGCTGCTTTAGACGCCTCACAGGGACACTTCAGTAGCAACTTTAATATGTATGTGTGTGTGTGCGTTTGTGTGAGTGTATGTGTGTGAGTGCATGTGTGTGTGTGTGTGTGTGTGTTTGAAGGGGAATGTGTTGTATGTATTTGTCTGTCTGTGTGTGTGTGTGCGTGCTTGCGTGTGAGTCTGTGTGTGTGTGTGAGAGCACGTGTGTGTGTCTGGTGTGCGTGTGAGGAGGGGAATGTGTTGTATGTATTTGTCTGTGTGTGTGTGTGTGTGTGTGTGTGTGTGTGTGTTTGTGTGTGTGCAAATGTTGATCTGAAAGAGTGCCTAGATGCATCAGGCAGCTGCAGAGATCCCTGTTTGAAATTCAGGCTGCAGCCTGGCTGAAACCAACGCTAAGCTGACTGAACACATCAGAAACTTTGAGAAAAACACAATGAGAGGGGGGGGGAGTAAGGCAGCTGTAATGGGGCAAGGGGAGACAGAAAGTGTCACTCAGTTAGAAAACAATGAAACAAGTACAGGTTGCAAGGGGGCTAGTGTAAGAAAATGAGAGGGGATAGACGTCTGGATGGCAGGAGGACTTAGAGAGAGAGAGAGAGAGAGAGAGAGAGAGAGAGAGAGCATGATTGCCAGACATTTGACATGCCTTGTGGAAGTGTGTGTGTCGTAGACGCGTAAGTGTGTGTGTCGTAGAAGCGTAAGTGTGTGTGTCATAGACGCGGAAGTGTGGGAGTGTGTGTATCGTGGACGCGGAAGTGTGGGAGTGTGTGTATTGTGGACGCGGAAGTGTGAATGTCAAGCTTTTGCAGACTGCCCACCAGAAAACAAATCACGCTGACAAACGAGAAGAAAAACTGTGCGCGCGTGGGAGAGGAGAAATCTCCGCAGCACACCTCCTCCCACCGTTAGATAAATGATTAACCAGTAGGCCGTTAAAGAGGCGCTTGTTTCCACAGCTCAGACCACCAGGCCAGGGAAATAAAATAAAAAATAAAATGAAATAATTCCCTGAAGTCCCTCATGTGTGCCGTGATGCTGATGCCATTGATTTTCCACTATTTAAACCTGCAGAATTAATTAGGGGTTAATACGAGCCGCTCCTACAGTAATTATTCACTTAATGGAAAGCCATTAAAAACGCCACCGCTGGCGGCGTTCCTTCTCCTCTCCTCTGTGCTTGGGAGACGCAGTCGTGAAATATCACCGTTAACGACACCTCTGAACCACGCATATGCAAGACGGCTATCACCATTAATGAGATATACAGACATGTTCATATAGACACCGTGACTTTGAATCGGTAAAGAAAATGAATGAGGGGATGCCAGTCCCCAAAGGGCCAAAGCTTCAGAGGACAAGAATGGACTATTTGAGTTCTCAGTGATGCTTTTCTCCGGGTTAAGTGTGAAAGATGAAATGGATTAAAGTATTGTAGCGTGAATGATTCATTTTGCTTGATATTCGCTCAATTCACGACCATTAAACAAGTCACAGGACATGAAATGCATTAGTGCACGGACTACAGCACTGAACGGCTGCTACAACAACAAGTATCAGAAATTACCTCAGCAATGTAGTTGTTGTGAGGAGCACCTGTGCTTATTCCTGCTACTTCATCCCTCTTATATGTCTATACCTATATACTGATATCTATACCTTTACCTTCTGTGCCTATACCTAAATACTGATATCTATACCTATACCTTCTATGTCCATGCCTCTGGCAGACTGATTAAGCTCCAGTGTCTCCAGTGTGTTTGGCGTCTGCTCAGCTGTAAGCTCCACCGTGATCCACAGATTCTGACCGTGATTCATTAGCATGCCTAGACAAGCATTTGCAGGAGTTGTGTTAGGTGAAATTCACACTCAAGTTTACTTCGGAAGTTGGCGTTCTCTGACGCCAAAGCATTATGTCAGCAGAGATAACAACATAGTTGGTTTCCCACGCCCGAGATCATCTTG
>NC_045163.1:11530881-11540881 GCF_900700415.2 Clupea harengus | reverse complement strand
GACGTGCTGGGCCACCAGTGGCCAGATCTACGCCTATATGCTTTTCCCCCGATTCCGCTCCTCCAGCAAGTGCTGTGCAGGGAAGCAGACGAGGGCAGAGAATTGATATGGATAGCCCTCCACTGGCCCAATCAGCCGTGGGCGGCAGATCTAATCAATATGTCAGTGCAACAGCCTTGGGAGCTGCCTCTGCAGAGACCTCCTAACGCACAGGACAGTGTGGCACCCCCATCTGGAGTGGTGGCGTCTCAGAGCCTGGCACCTGAAGCGTCAGGCTTGTCGGACGCGGTGGTGGCTACAATACAGAGTGCCCGAGCTGTATCAACACGGGCTCTGTATACGCTGAAGTGGCGCAGTTTTGAGCGGTGGTGTGCTGCGCGTCAGCACGACCCCATTAACTGCGCGCTGGGCGTTATTCTAGAATTCCTACAGCAGTTGTTTGATGAGGGGAAGGCGGCTTCTACTCTCAAAGTGTACATGGCTGCCATTTCAACCTGCCACGCAGGCATTAATGGCAGTTCTCCTGGCAGTCACCCGCTAGCGTCACGCTTTATGGCGGGGGTGAGAAGGCTCAGGGTGCCAGAGAGACACCTCATACCCTCTTGGGATCTGCTAGTGGTGTTACGTGCTCTCACAGGGCCTCCGTTCGAGCCCCTGGAGACAGTGGGCATAAAGTTTGTCTCTTTAAAGACCGCGCTGCTGCTGGCGTTAACGTCAGCAAAACGCGTTGGTGACATGCAAGCCCTGTCAGTCAGTCCATCGTGCCTTCAGTTTTCGATCGCTGGTGACAGAGTGGTTATGCGACCTAATGCTGCTTACACACCTAAAGTGGTGGTAACCCCATTCCGCAATCAGGTGATTGAATTAGCAGTTTTCTCGCCTCCTCCTTTTGCGTCGGCAGAGGAGGAACGTTTGAATAAACTCTGTCCAGTGCGCGCTCTCCGCTGTTACGCAGAGCGCACTAGAGTGTTCAGACAGTCAGATCAGCTATTCGTGTGCTTTGGTGCACGCGCAAAAGGCAGACCTCTTTCAAAACCGAGCCTCTCCCGTTGGATAGTAGAGGCTATCGTGTTGTCTTATAAGAGCTTGTCTTTAGATCTCCCGGAGAAGTTGCATGCGCACTCTACGCGGGGGGTCTCGTCTTCCTGGGCCTTACTAAAGGGAGTCTCAGTGGAAGATATTTGCAAAGCTGCAAGCTGGAGTTCTCGCCACACTTTCATTAGGTTCTATATGTTAGATGTGGCTGAACCTAGTTTTCTTCATAGCGTATACTTAGAAACTTGTAGTAATGTCATCACACTTGGTAGAATATACTTAACATTTAGTAGTAATGTCATAAAACTTAATTTTTTTAAGTGCACTGTAATTAAATTGTTTACGTACAGCAGACTTGATAAGAAATTGGGGCTAACAGTGTAGGGTCCCATACTGTTATATCGCAGTGAACTGCGATAAAGAACGTCTCTGTTACTTACGTAACCTCGGTTCCTTAAGCAGGAACCAGATATAACAAAGTTGCCGTGTACAGTGTTACCTTGGTTTGATATTCTTGCTCAGTTTTTCTTTCCAAGGGTGATCTGTGCTGCGTGATTCAATTTATAGACTCCTGAGGGGGCGGGCTCAGGAGTAAGCGCAGACAGATCTCGCGGCCTTTCAGGCGTGAATGGATAAATGCTTCGATTTAGGCCCATGACTAGTGTCATGTACCATACTGTTATATCTGGTTCCTGCTTAAGGAACCAAGGTTACGTAAGTGACCGAGACGTTAGTTGTTATGTCAGGGTTTTGTTAAGGATTAGTAGTTATGTTTGAGTTAGAATAGAAAAGAAATGAAAAGTGTTTATGGTCATTGTATTTGCATAAAACGAAAATTGGAGCGCTGCTCCTGTTGATGCCATGAGGGACATCATATAACACAACAACAGTACAATAGTACAATTAGTGGTTATGTCAGTGTTTTGCTAAGGATTAGTAGTTACATTTGTATTACTGCTGTGTGGTTTTATATGTGAATCAGTAATTATTTTGACATTGTTTTGTTTTCAGTGGTTTCGTCCGTGTTGTGCGTTTTATGTTGTGATTATGGTTGAGTGAGTTTACTATTCACATTGGTATTGTGTTGTGTTATTTAATGTTGTTGTTTACTACTCATATTGGTGTTGCGTTATGTTGTGTTCTTTCATGTTGTTGTTTACTACTTCATGTTGTTCTTGCATTGGTGTTGTGTTCTTTCATGATGCGGTTGACTACTTCATGTTGTAGTTTATTACTCGTATCGGTGTTGCATTATGTGGCAGTAACAGCCCTACTGTTGATGTGCGGTGTGGATGTATCTTCTCTCTTCGGACTCATTGCCCAACCCATCTCTTCAGTGTGTGTGTGTGTGTGTGTGTGTGTGTGTGTGTGTGTGTGTGTGTGTGTGTGTGTGTGTGTGTGTTAGGAGTGTGTGTGTGTGTGTGTGTGTGTGTGTGTGTGTGTGTGTGTGTGTGTGTTAGGAGTGTGTGTGTGTGTTAGGTGTGTGTGTGTGTGTGTGTGTTAAAATGCTTCCTTACCCCCAGCTTTGACTAGTCATCGTGGGTGTTGGAACCGTGGTTGGCACTCTGACTGGTACCGACACTGCTCTGGTTGTAGGCGTATCACCCACAGCTGCTTTATACAGCTGGGCAACGTGGTAGAGCTGACAAGCCTTCCAACTATATGTTGCACTCCCTTTTATCACTCTCTCTCTCTCTCTGCCCCATGTCCCTTTCTCACTCTTTCGTTTACTCTTTTAGCTTTCTGTCTGTCTACCTGTTTGCATTTTTTTTATTTTTCTCACTTTAGCCTCTGTCACATTCTTGTTTCTTTCTTGCTTTTCTCTCACTGCCGCCTTTCTTCTCCTTGTCACTGACTTGTCACATTCTCATCTCCTCCGCCTCCTTCTCCTTCCCCCCCTCCTCCAAACTCCTTTCTCTCTTGCTCTCTCTCCTCCACACTCTTCTCTTTCTCTCTCTCCCCCTCCTCCACACTCCTCTATTTCTCTCTCTCCCCCACACTCCTCTTTCTCTCTCTCCTCCACACTCCTCTCTTTCTCTCTCTTCTCCACACTCCTCTCTTTCTCTCTCTCCTCCACACTCCTCTCTTTCTCTCTCTCCTCCACACTCCTCTCTTTCTCTCTCTCCTCCACACTCCTCTCTTTCTGTATCTGCTCCACACTCCTCTCTTTCTCTCTCTCCTCAACACTCCTCTCTCTCTCCTCTGCACTCCTCTCTTTCTCTCTCTCCTCCACTCTCCTCTCTTTCTCTCTCTCCTCCACAATCCTCTCTCTCTCCATCACCCTCTTCTCTCTCTCCATCTCCTCCACACTCCTCTCCTTCTCTCCTCCACTCTCCTCTCTTTCTCTCCTCCACACTCCTCTCTTTCTCTCTCTCCTCCACACTCCTCTCTCTTTCTCTCTCCTTCACATTCCTCTCTTTCTCTCTCCACACTCCTCTCCGCACTCCTCTCTTTCTCTCTCTCCTCCACACTCCTCTCTTTCTCTCTCTCCTCCACACTCCTCTCCCTCTTCTCTGGTCTTCCTGCTCTTCCTGCCCCCCTGCAGCCCTTTTTTCCCATAATCCTCCTGTGTGCCGCCCACCCTTCCTCTGGCAGGGGATCCATCTCCCTCTGGTGCTGTGCAGAGGACCAGAGACACCGGCTTCATTTATCATTGGTTTAGGGTGTCCTCTCATAAACCACCTCATCTCACCTCATCTCATCTCACCTCATCTCACTTCATCTTATCTCATCTCATCCAGCACACTTTTTTCCCCACAGCCCAAGGAAGGAGAGAGGGAGGGAGGGAGGGAGAGAGAGAGAGATAGAGAGAGAGAGAGATAGAGAGAGAGAGAGAGAGAGAGAGAGAGAGGGTAACAGAGGGAAAGAAAAAAAGAGAGGAGAGAGGTGAACAGGGGAATAGAAAGATAGTTTTGCGAGAGACTCTGTTATGAAACCATTAATTATTTTACATCAATATCCTTGTTTACAAACAGATACACTTCTGAATTTACACCTGTGCAACCTGTTGCAACAGCATGAGCGACAGAAAGGGAGTAGAATTTTAAACCAGAGGCTGGGTAACACACACACACACAGACAGACACACACAGACAGACACACACACACACAGACACACACACACACACACACAGACAGACACACACACACACACACACACACACACACACACACACACACACACACACACACACACACACACACACACACACACACACACACACACACACACACACACACACACACACACACACAGAGAGACACCACACACACACACAGAGACACCACACACCAGAGGCTGGGAACCTCAGACAGATACATATTTGATAATTTTATTATGTTTAACATGTGCAAAATGAGACTCAGTCAGGAGGCTGTGTATTTCCATTCAATATTAGGAACGCCAAGTCCTCCTTCATTTCTGCTGAGCGACAGTGATACAGTAGGTAGAGAAGTCGTTTAGTAATCAGAAGGTTGCTAGTTCGATTCCCTGTCGAAGCGTCCTTGAGCAAGACACTGAACCCCTAATTGCTCCTGATGTGCAGTGTGCCATCAGTGTAAATGTAAAATGTGTATACATTGTAAGTCGCTTTGGATAAAAGCGTCTGCTAAATGTAAATGAAATAGTACACTTCTTGCACTTCTTGTACATACACACACACACGCTCAGATGTTCTCACTGTCAGTAGATATGGTCTTAAGAAACATGCCCTACATAATAAGTAAGTAATAAGTGCAGAAACCACTTTTAAAAAAACATCAATACATACATAAACTCATGGACCTTTGCAAACATGTGCCAAGAAAAGTACACATCTCTAAACCCAGCTCTACAGTACTATCATCCTGCTCTGTATCTCAGGTCTCAGATGTCAGTCCCACTCTGTGTCTCGTGTAGGAGGTGTCTGTCCTGCTCTGTGTCTCGTGTCTCAGGTGTATGTCTATCGCTCTGTGTCTCGTGTAGGAGGTGTTTGTCGCTCTGTGTCTCGTGTAGTAGGTGTCTGTCCCGCTCTGTGTCTTGTGTCTCAGATGTCAGTCCCACTATGTGTCTCGTGTAGTAGGTGTCTGTCCCGCTCTGAGTCTCGTGTCTCAGGTGTATGTCTGTCGCTCTGTGTCTCGTGTAGGAGGTGTTTGTCGCTCTGTGTCTCGTGTGTCAGGTGTACGTCTGTCCCACTCTGTGTCTCGTGTAGGAGGTGTATATCTGTCTGTATGTCTCAGTCTCTGTTCTGTCATCCCTATTCTTAATCTCTTGTTTGACTTTTATTCTACTTTATTCTTCTTAAATTGTCTTGCACTCTCTCCCCCCCTCTCTCTCTACCTCATCCTCCCTCACTCTCTGTTTCTCTTTCATTTTTCAGTGCACCTCGCTGGCCTTGTTTACGCTCTCTCTTTCTCCTAAGTGTGATGGCCTGCGCGCAGGATTAATGTGCTATCACTCATGAAACACACACACACACACACACACACATAAACTCACACACACACACACATTAATCACACACATACCACTCTAACACATACACACTCACGCCATCTCTCTCCCTCTCTCTCTCTCTCTCACACACACACACACACACACACACACACCTCTCTCTCCCTCCCTAATCTCACTTGCTCGTGTTCCTCTCCTCCTCCACTGCATCTTAAATGGAGAGAGGAGGCCATCCATATCTCTCTGGCTTCATCAACTTCAGCTCATCTCTTCAGTGTGTGGGTGTGTGTGTGCATGTGTGCGCGTGTGTGTGTGTGTGAGAGAGAGAGAGAGAGAGATAGATAGAGAGAGAGAGAGAGGTGAGACAGCAGGTCAGGGAGATCATGGCCCATTTCCTTCTAATGTTATGAAGATTGAATTTTTAAGCACACACATTTGCTTCCACTATAAATCTGAAAGGAAAGGACGACCATTATGAAGATGATCCTGACACACTCCTGTTCCTCTAGGATGGGAGCAGTGTGTGTATGTGTGTGTGTGTGTGTGTGTGTGCGCATGTCCTGTATCTGTGCATGTGTGTCTGCATGTCTGTGTGTGAACCTGTTTTGTAGGCGTATGCATGGTTATGATTGTACCAAACCTCGACACAAATTTGATAAACATTTTCAAAGCTTCACATAAGAGAGGACAAGGTCACATACACACACACACACAAACACGCACACAAACACACACGCACGCACACACACGCGCACACACAAACACAAACACATGCACGCGCACACGCACACGCACACACACACACCCCGTGCAGGACTAAACCATGCGTGCCTGATTATAGAGGGTGGGAATTAAAAGTGCAAATTGTGCTGAAGCAGAGGGGGTGCAGGGAGGGGAAGTGAGGAGAGTGCAGAGGTGCAGGGGGCATGTTAATGAAGGGGCTTAGAGCGCCTAATTACTGGACCACCTCTCTCTGTTCCCTCCCTCTCTCTCGCTCGCTCTCTCTCTCTCTCTCATGTCCTGTTTTCTCTCTCCATCACTCTCTTTTTCTCCCCTTTTCTCTCACATTGACACTCTTCTCTTTCTCTCTCTCCCCCTCCTCCACACTCCTCTCTTTCTCTCTCTCCCCCACACTCCTCTTTCTCTCTCTCCTCCACACTCCTCTCTTTCTCTCTCTTCTCCACACTCCTCTCTTTCTCTCTCTCCTCCACACTCCTCTCTTTCTCTCTCTCCTCCACACTCCTCTCTCTCTCTCTCTCTCCTTCCCTCCTTATCTCTGTCTCTCTCCTTCTCTCTCTCTCTATCTCCCTCCATAGGTACACACTCTCTCCTGACTACACAACTATACACTATGTCTCTCTCTCCCTCCCCCTTCTCTCTCTCTTTCTCTGTCTTTCTATCTTTCTGTATCTCCCTGTCTCACCTCTCCCTCGCTCTCTCTCTCTCCTTCCTTCTTTCTGTACACCCTCTATAAATTAGGAGTCATCTAATTATCAGCTCTGGGAGGGGAAATGAGGACTTCCTGGAGTCTGATCTCTCCAAAGGGACCCTTTTCCATCTGCCCAGGGTCAAGCGTGGGATGAGTCCTGTACTGTCTGCACAACTCCAATACCATCTATGGATGTATTACATGTGATGAGAATTAACAGGCCGACACTCTTTTAGACAAAAGACCACGAGAAAGATTTCTGGAGCTGTATTTCAAGGTACTCCTGCAGGGAGTCAATTCCAACATCAGGTAGAGGCAGGCAAAAGACTAAAGAGCTTCACAGTGTTACAAGTTAAATACTAGTCAGTCATGGGAGGTTACATGGGTCAGCATTGGTTTGTTACAGGTCAATGTGGGGAAGGGGGCATGTGAGTGGGAGGGGATCTTCCTATGGAGGAACACACACAGGCCCAAAATGGTGGACAATTGATGTGTATTCCTCCACCTGGGGCAGGGGGGGATGTCTGCTAGGGGCTTTAAACAAAGGTGTACCAAGGCTATCAATACACATGGCACACACACACACACACACACACACACACACACACACACACAGGAGAACCTGCTTGCAATGCAATGTAAGTATATAAATTAATGGTAATATCAATTTCCATCACATGTGTTCTATGTCTGTGTGATTGTGGGATTGTGTGTGTGTGTGTGTTTTGCTTTCATTGTTTTTGTTTATGTTTTGTGTTTCATATTGTAACTGACAAATAGATAAAATAGCTAGAATGCTAGAATATTGTATATATATTAAACATATAATACACATACAGTACATTACATACACACACACACACACATACACACACACACACACACACACACACACACACACACACACACACACACACACACACACACACACACACACACACACACACACACAAAAGCATGAATACACATACATGCAGATAGACACACACAAACACACACACACACACACACAAATCTGAAAAAGTTGATTGCAAAACTCTACTCTAGAAAAGCTAGTTGTGAGTGGTCCCGAGTTGTTTAATTAGAAAACAGAAGTGCAGGGTGAAAAGTGCTCTCTCATGGCTGTTCATCACTTTAATATAACATGAGTGGTCTTGCAAAAATTACATTTTGTAACATAATTAAAACTCAAGGTTTAATTAAGCGCATTTGTTTGGAGTGACTGTGCAGAAACGAGGGTCTACGGTGGGTTTGTCAGTGTAGATCAAACACTAATTTTTCTGTTCACGCAAGTAGTCAGAACACACCAGCCACAAACCCTGACACAGCGTGGCTCATTCTCTCTCTGTCCCACACACACACACACACACACACACACACACACACACACACACACACACACACACACTGACCCAGACAAACATACACAAACACACACATACAGACACACACACTGACCCAGACAAACATACACACACACACAGACAAACTCATACACACACATTTCTTTGGCAGATTATGAATTCCCTGCTTGGACTCATATACTACTTTACCAGTTGAGGCAGCGTGTCTGTCATCAGATATGTGTGTAAGACTAATCACACACACACACAAACACACACACACACACACACAGATAGGCACAGCACAGCACAGCACAATGGCAGCTCTGATATCAAAGTCATGTTCAAATCCATAACTCACCTAAGACCTGTTATCATCATAAAAACAGACTACAAACCTGCCACCCAGCAAAACACACTGACAGCTCCCATACATACCAAGAGAACGCGAGAGAGGGAGAGAAGGGAGGAGAGGAGAGAGGGAGAGAGGGAGAGGGAGAAGAAGAAGAAGAGACAGAGAGGGAGAAGGAGAGGTAGAGAGGGATGTGAGAGGAAGAGAGGGAGAAGAAGAAGAAGGGGTTGTGCGTATGTGTATCTGTATGTGTGTTGTTAACAGGAACATGTTGACCTGAACATAGTTTGGAGGATGACAGGCACATTTTACATCAACTCAAAAATACCAGAAAAAATGAGGTATACAGTACGTCTGTCCTGGTGAGAGTCTGTATGTCTGCATGTTGCCACGTGATGTACCACGTAGACTTGTATGCATCTCACAAAATAACAAGAGTGTCAAAATGTGCGCCGTATATAGTGAGCAGCACAGGTGCATCCCAATTAGTGATCAATTAGCTCCTCTCCTAATTACACTGCAAAAAACAGAAAGACAACTCACCAAAGGCCTCCGGAGAGGCTGTCACAGCGTGTGTGTGTGTGTGCTGGAAGGTGTGTCTCTAAGGATGAGCATATGGTTTGTGTCTCTGCAGTAATGAAGGTAAACCCCCTCAGTTTCCCCACGTCTCTCTCTCAGCAAGTCACACCTCAGGTGAACCATTCTCCCCCCACAACACCTGCGCTCATCTCATCTCACACCCCGGGGACATCCCACAGACATCCCACAGACGTCCCCCAGGCGTCCCACAGATGTCCCTCAACATGTCTCACAGACTTCTTACGGATGCCTCAAAGACTCGATTTACCTGCTAAATTACCTGTAAAACTTGTGAGTGTGTTTATTTACATTTAGTAGACGCTTTTATCCAAAGCGACTTACATATGTGCGACTTACAATGTATACACATTTTACATTGATGGCACACTGCACATCAGGAGCAATTAGGGGTTCAGTGTCTTGTTCAAGGACGCTTCGACAGGGAATCGAACTAGCAACCTTCTGCTTACTAAACGACTTCTTTACCTCCTGTACCACTGTCGCCCCTGGTGTGCGTGCGTGTGTGTGTGCGTGCGTGCGTGCGTGCGTGCGTGCTTACATGTGTGTGTGTGTTTCTATATTGTTTCTATATTTGTGCATACATCTGCGTGTGTGCCTGTGTAAAGTCATATATGCAGGACAACATGTAGGTCTCTCTATGAATGTGAGCATACATGCTGTGTTTCTGTAACAGCGGGGGCTTAATTTCAGCTGTGTGGACCTCGTGGGTTATGTTGACTGAGGTGGTCAGTTCTGCTTTGATTCACTGCAGGGGACTTAAATTCAATTAATATGAGAGGAAAAGGATCTCTCACCCAACCTCTGTATAT
>NC_045163.1:11524231-11530381 GCF_900700415.2 Clupea harengus | reverse complement strand
GCTTAGCTTTCCTTCTAGAAACACCTTAAAAACCTATTACAAACACCCTCCCCATTCTTATATTTCCATTTAATCATCAATGCATTTCCGGAGTGACTTGCAAAACTCCACAGATATGCATCTTCATCAGTATGGGTGCTGTAGCCTTGACTCTGGTTGTGTTAGCACCTAGCTTTAGTTGTTTCAGGAGTTGGGAGTTCAAAATGTGCTACACACAGCAATTGTTCTCCTGTTTTGAGGCGTCTCCCTCCTTTGATTGACAGGCACCAGATGTGAGATGTGTGAGGACGGTTTCCATGGTGACCCACTTGGGCGGAGTGGCGTGGTGCGTCCGTGTGTGAGGTGCGAGTGTAACTCGAACGTGGACCCGAACGCAGTGGGGTGTGTGTGATTACATAACAGGACGCTGTCTAAAGTGCCTCGGACACACCACCGGCGAACACTGCGAGCGCTGCCAGCCTGGTTACTACGGCAACGCCACGGACCTGGTCCGCAGCCCCTCTCAGAAGTGCAAACGTGAGTATGCTACCTGGTGTGTGTGTGTGTGTGTGTGTGTGTGTGTGTGTGGTGTGTTTGTACTGCATGATGTAAATTGAGATGTACAAAGGACATCCAAGGACATGGAATGAATTAAAAGGAAAAACAGATTCAAGTCAAAGTTAAGGTAATGCATGACAAGCTCCAGAAAAATGGCCTCAGGCAGTCTTCTTTGTTCAGTGCTGGGAAATGTTTGTGTGTGCGTAGCGTGTGTGTGTGTGTGTGTGCTACCTTCTGTGTCTGTGTCTCCATAGGTGTTAGCTTGATTGTTTGTGTATGTATGCATGTATGTGTATGTGTTTGTTTGTGTGTGTTGGTGAATTAGTGGATTGAGAGAGTGAGTGGGTGTATTTTGTGTCAGCATGATGATGTTGTTCTGTGTGTGTGTGTGTGTGTGTGTGTGTGTGTGTGTGTGTGTGTGTGCGGCTTCTTGGAAGTTTGAAATCATTTTTCTGAAAGTGCCATTACCGTTTCCACAGGGACTGCCTTAGAGGGGGGAAAGGGAAAAGAACATTTTGTTTTTCAAGCAGCTTAAAAGTTCAGAACTACAAGGGCACTAAATCACAGATTAATATCAGGGCGAGTCGGCCCACCATCAGGAGAGCTCCCCGGCCCCTGGGACCACTGCAGGTGTGTGAGACAGAGGACACAGATTTCACATCAGACCCACTTTAATCCCCTCCAAGATGACAACATCGCAGAGAGCCTGCTTTGTCCCTGCCAAACAGGCCAGGGTATAAAACTTCCTGTAGCTTACCTAGTTATCCACAGGCAGTAACATTGCTAGTCTCTGAAATGCTGGAAAAGATGCATGATTTTTGGCATGACTGCTCTGATGCAGTGTTGTGTGCACACGATTAGGGTATTGGATTGGCTTTAAAAAAACATCAAGACTGTCACTATTGATAAGCTGATTGGGTGGGACATACTTTCCTGCAAGTTAAACAGTTCCCTCATTACATAGCCCCATTTCTAAACTTTGAGCCTCATAACTTTGCTCAAAATAAGTTGAAACCCACCCCCACTGGAACTTATAGTTAGCAGGTAAAAGTGTCCCTCAAGTTTTCCTCAGTTATCAGATAACTCAGAATGTCTGCTTTGTGGACTAGGGAAAAAAATGCACCATAAGATCTGTCCCTGAATTGGCATGGCATACCACTCAACTGCTATCTAGGAACCTTTGTTGATCCCTCCCACTCATTATCACTAATGTGAAGTGTGTTTATAATGACTCATCATGACGAGCACTTCATGAGAGACTTCATGGAAAAATACAAAAGATACAGAGAGGGTGAGGCAGAGAGAGAAAGAGGGGGAGGGGGAGTGGAGAGAGAAGAATGGATTCACATTTTGGGGGGTCATCTTTTTCTAGTCTTCATGCAGTGTGGCTGCAAATGAGATCTATTCATTTCCTGCTGTCACCACAGTGACAGGCATATGAGGGAGTGAAGGAGATACTGTAGAAGCAGCGCTAAAAGACAGGAGAGATTTAGGGGCAGAGTGTGTGTCTGTGAGAGAGAGAGACAGAGAGTGAGAGTGAGAGATGGAGCAAGGAAGAGGAAGAAAGGTAGAGAAAAAAGGGTCGAGAGATGGAGAGAGGAAGAGGTAGAGAGAGGTACTTTCTCATCCTGTCAGTCTGTGCAACATGAGTTGAGAAGATACATAGGCTCTGCAAAGACACCTGTCATAAAGATCTGGCCTTTGCTCTATAGAAAATAAAGACATAACTGTGTTTGTCAGCTGATGTGATAGTATGTCAGAATGTGTGTGTCTGTGTGAGTGTATATGTGTGAGAGAGAGAGACAGAAAGGGGGAAGGATCCAGTCTAAATCCCTGGCATACCAGTGTGCACAGAGGTGTTTATGAGTTAGAAATATTTGTGTGCGTGTGCGTGTGTGTGTGTGTGTGTGTGTGTGTGTGTGTGGGTGTGTGTGCGTGTGTGTGTGTGTGTGTGTGTGTGTGTGTGTGTGTGTGTGTGTGTTCTCAGTCATTCTGAAATGCAGGATGAGATGGTCTATATTCTTTAAGATCTTTCTGTTTTGAAAAGAGTGAAAGGCCTTGTAAAGCTGTGTATGGAAGTACTTTCTTTTCAACTGGGCCTGCTACACTGATTAAAGTATTTCAACAAAAAATATATAGTTTTTTAGCCACTGGATAACTAAATAAACGTGTTATTCGTTATGCACAATGCTTCATACTACAGGGAAAGTGGACATTTGTATCAGCATGGCAATACTAATGAGCATCAAACTCCTGATGTTGATATGGCTTGATGCTGGTGTTGGTAGTGGAGGCATCAGAAGAGGCTAGTTAGCTAGTGACTGTCTAGTTAGTGTTTTCTAGCTGGCTGTTGGCTGCACTCCCTGTATCTTGAGCACACATGTTGTCTGTAATGCAAGTGTGAAGGCCTACCGTTCATTTGTGTTTGTGTTGTTTTCCCAGCATGCAGCTGTAATCCTGCAGGCACCGCTGGATGCCACCCCATTTTGGGCATCTGCCGGTGTCTGCGTGAGTGACAGGACGCGACTGCAGCCAGTGTGAGCCAGGCTTCTTCAACCTGCGGCCAGGCCTGGGCTGTGAGAGGTGCGTTATGGGTAATTACTTTTGGAGGTCATTCCTGCTCACATCAATCTCAGTCTAATCGAAGACCTGGGAATGGTGACCATGTCAGTAATCCCCAGCCTTAATCTCTTTGGATTAGCCTGTCAAGGGCACAAGTGGACAGAAAGACAAGCTTGGCTCTGTTTTATCCACGGATTTCAGCCCGGTCTGAAACTAACCTCTCATCTTTCTCTTCCCTTTGCTCAGATGTAACTGCAATCCCGTTGGTTCCTCCTCGCCAGCCTGCCATCCATCACGGGCCAGTGTGTGTGTCGTGTGGGGGTGCAGGGGATGCCATGTGACTCCTGTCGTCTGGGGTTCTTTGGTTTCTCATCCAGAGGGTGCCGGGGTAACGTATGACATCACTAAAAACACCCAAATCAGCATGGATTAGTGCAGTTAGGTGTATATGACATCACCAAAAACACACCAAATCAGCATGGATTAGTGCAGTTAGGGGCATGTGTGGACTGATTCAATCCATTCAATCCAATCCAAAGGTGTGAATCTGCATGAGGTGGTCCATAAGGAAGAGTGGACTGCATAAATACATTGGGGGGAAAGTAAAACCCATCAATAATTTACCAAAGTAATTTTCTTGACTTTCACTTTTTCAAATATCTGACTGTCTTTAGAGAAAAGAATTAAGAGTTCTCATTGTCTGTGCAGCCAAAACAAAACATCCATTAAACATCAAGCGAAACATAAAAATACAGAATTTAATGAGGAAAGAACAAAGTGTGTGTGTGCTGATGCGGGTTCATCTGCAAGTATGTATGACCCAAAGATTTTGTCTTTGTTGTTTTTACTCTCTCCCCCTCTCTCTCCCTCCCCTCATAGGTTTGCAGTAAAGTAAAGATTTAAAGGATTTAATGAAGGAGTGTTAAACCTCTCTCTCTCTCTCTCTCTCTCTCTCTCTCTGTATCTTTCTACCTTCTTCTCTGTCCTCCTCTCCTGCTTTCTCTCTCATTCTGTCCATCTCTCCTCCCCTTCTTCTCTCTCTCACCTTCCCTCTCTCATTCTGCCCATTCCTCCTCAGCCTGTAACTGTGACCCAATGGGCTCCGTCTCCATGCAGTGCCATGGCAACGGAACCTGCCCCTGTCGCCAGGGTTTCGTAGGCTACAAGTGTGACAAGTGCGAGCTGAACTACTTCCAAAACCGAGACACACACCAGTGTGAGGAGTGCCCTGTGTGTTACAGTCTCATCAGAGACCAGGTAGGGGTGTGTGTGTGTGTGTGTGTGTGTGTGTGTGTGTGAGTGAGAGTGAGAGAGAGAGCTGAACTACTTCCACAGCCGAGACACACACACAAGAAGTGCCCATGTGTTACAGTCTCATCAGGCACCAGATAGTTCAGTGTGTGTGTGTGTGGGTGTGTGTGTGTGAGAACACTTGATAAAGAGAGATCTCAGAGTAGAGGTTTCTGAGTGCTTCAAATTCACTTGGTACATGTATGCCCCGCTGGTATTACAGACAGAGATGTGTTCAGAGTGGCACCCTGTGGTCACTGCAGGACATGGGGAATCAGCTGTCAGCTAACAGTTACAGTAGCAATGTCAGAGCAACAGCTATCAGCTATCAGCTTACAGCCTTACACTTACAGTAGCCATGACAGAGTAACACTAATAAAAACAAACACACAAAGGCATTCACACACATACACAAACTCAAACAATTAACCATACAGAATTATGTGCATACTTGTCTCACTCTCTGGGAGTACTTCAATTTAGTATGATCTAAAGGCTTTTTTCATCTATCAATGGGCATAGAAAAGCTTTTAAATCCCGCTGAGAACCTAACTACTTTCAGCCGGAAAAGACAACTTCTTCTGTGAAAGAGTAAAATGAATCGATGCTTTGGTCTGACGAGCACAATTTGGTATATAGCACACCTGCTCTGCCTGCAAAATGAGAAAATTCAGCGTGGAGATCGTTATGGAAACAGACTTTCAATTTTCACCAACCATTCACCTATGATCCTGTGTCTCCCAGTCACCATATACGCCTACATCCCAGCAGCAGACTAAACCTCACAGGTTTCTGGGCAAATCACACTCCCAATTACAACAGTTAAAATGGTGTCATTTCAGAAGGCACTTATGCCCTCTGGGTGCTGTGTAGGTTTGTGCGTTTGAGTGTTTCCACGGGGAGGTGAAATTAGTACCTTCCACTACTCTTCAGTTCCAGACCCTCGCCATTTCCAATAAGCCTTTATTAGCATGCCCAGAAAGAGAGAGAAATAAGCAGGAGTCCACAAACTTCACAAGAAACTAGAAGAACTCACCGGAAGCAGGCCTGAAATGAAACGGAGCCAGGCGAGTCAGTTTACTGATGAGAGGAACGAAGGAGACTTTTAGAGTATCTTTTTTTTAAGATTTGTTTTTGGGCTTTTTGCCTTTAATCAGATAGAACAGTCAAGGTTTGGACAGGAAATGAGATGGAGAGAAGAGGTGGGGAGTGGGATCGGGAAATGACAGCGGGTCGAATTCGAACCTGTGTCCCTGTGGGCGATCAAGCCCGTATATGGTCGGGGCTACTGCTTGCGCCACAGTGCCCCCCTAGAGTAGACTTATAGATAACGTTATGTTAATTGTGCAGAGTACAGTTGAGAAAGACAATGTAATGCGTGTAAAATAAATAGTGTTACTGTGGGACAAGAGGTCTAGGCTCTGTCTAAATTCAGATTGCTGCCAGCTCTCACTAGGATCTGGTGCAGACATGGGCCCAAACCCAGAGTTGGATGACCTCTAGAGACACTTGTTTGATTGGATGACCTCTAGAGACACTTGTTTGAAGCCTTTGGTGTCTCTGTAAAAAAAGAATTCTGTCCTGATCTGCTGTTCTGATCTGCAGGCTGCCAAGCTGAAGGCGAGAATGCAGGCCCTAGAGAAAGTGCTGTCCAGGTATGACTGCCGGAACGCTCCCAGAGCACATGTGTACCACAACCATGTGCACCAGCATCACGTGCACCAGCAGCGCGGGAACCAGCATCCTGGACACCAGCAGAAT
>NC_045163.1:11354231-11519231 GCF_900700415.2 Clupea harengus | reverse complement strand
GTAAAACAATACAATACATCACACACACTCAACACAGGTCAGCACACACACTCAACACATACTCAACACATATTACAGGTGAGACCAGTCCCATACTCAACACATATTAAAGAAGTCAACATCAACAGCCAACACCCAGTCTCAGCAACCAATAGAACATCAAGAGAAGAGTCATACTCAACACAAATTAGCCTAGCCAGTGTTACATTAGCACAATGCCCTGATGGACTCCACTGTCACATGGGGCATGTGGTTTCAGGTGCTGAGCCTCCAGAACAGGACCTTAGAGCTGGATGTGCTGCTGCAGTCTAAAGAGGAGCTGTTGAATAAGACCAGAGAGGAGCTGGAGACCGGCATCAAAGAGGGCCAGAAGAACATCAAGACCATCCAGGAGTTCCAGCAGGTGGAGTCAATCACACTACGCCGCATTAACACTTCCAGGGTAGCTGGGAATGACCTCTTTGTTTGAGTGTTACTTCCTGTTTGATTAGATCTTTCATTTAACCTCTGTTTGAGGAGTGAATTAGAGTTAGAATCTTTCTTGTCATTAAGCAGAGTGAATGAATAATTTGAACAAACTTTCTGCTGTTAAAACTCAGTTTCTCTTTCTTCTCATCCCTCCCTCTCTTCTCCATCCGCCTCGTTTCTTCCTCTCCTGCTGTCTCCTGCTCCTGTGAAGTTGACGGACCTGGCCGAGGGGTTAAAGGTTGCGTCCCTGTCGTCTGTGGTGAAAGCGAAGGAGGTGGAGTCTGAGGCATCTTCTCTGCGGAGGAATCTAGAAGGTATTGTCTCCTCCTCCACCATCCTCCCCAACCCCTCCTCCCCATCTGCCCCCAAAGTCTGTCTGCCTGTCTGCCGAGTTGCCATGCCAACACACTCACACTCTCACCCAGGGTCATTCCACCCTAATCAGAACTCTAGACGAAGACCACGACAGACAAACTAACTCACAGATAAATAAACAAGCCCAAAAACTGGCTTCAATTGAGGCTCTCTGAGTGTTCGGGGAGGGGGACAGGCAGCCGTTCCATCGTTGGCATGGCAATTTGTTTGTCCTTTAAACACAAACACTGCCCTGATTGCATTTCTGCCCTGCGCTCTGGAAGTCAGGCGCCAATCATGGGCACTCCACACATGCCAGGCTCCCTCGAGTGCCCAGACTGGGAAAAGTGTGTTTTGGCATATTGTTGTGGAGAGGCAGCAGGCAGGCGTGTGGGCAGCCATGAGTGTGGGCCTCGGGCCTGACATGGAAACCGTGGGCCAAACAGTCTGTGGATAATGGAACAGAATGGTGCAAAAATAGACTTGGCTGAAATCCTAGAGTGCAATCTAATTAAGCATAGAACAATAGAACAGAATCAAACAGAAGAATGGAAAAGATTCAGATAGAAGAGAATGGAGTTGGATGTAGGGTTGGAGCAAAGGAGAGGTAAAGAATGTATATAATTATTAATCAGAAATAAACCACAGTAAGAAGAGTGAAAGAAAATGATAGAATTAGCAAGGATATGATGCCATGCTGCATACCAAAAACTAAAAACTAACACAGCACAATTACCACCTTGTCCTTGTCTCACACAACACAACACAACACAACAGCCCCTGCAGATGATGTAATGGCCATGCAAGGCCTGCATGCAACAGTGGGGAAGGACGATTGATTGATTGACTGATTACCCACACCTGGGGAGGTGTGGGGGGGAGAAAGGATCAGTGGACACCTGAGTCTCTCTCAGCATACAGACGTCAAACCCCCTAGACACGTGTTTTTGTGACATACCTTGTATGGACGCGTAATTTTGTAAGATAACCTTGTTGTCTGCCTCCAATGTTTTTGTTGCAGTCACGAACCGGCCGTATCAACAACACAACACAACACAACTGTACACTGTACACAACTTAAACCTCCCTGTCCTTCTCTCCCACACCAGAACACCACACACAGCTGTCCAAATCATGGAGAGCTCTTCATGTTTACTCTGCCCCCCTCCCCCTGTAGGCATGCAGAAGGAGTGGCCTCGTAAGCAGGCCCAGACCAAGGCCGCGGTGCGGAAGGCCCGCGTGGTGGAGGAGAGGGTGCTGACCGAGGCCAAGAAGAAGACGAAGATCGCAGAGAGAGTCGTGCAAGCCGCCGTGAAAAAACGCCACGCAAGCCAACATCACCGCCACCCAGGCGGAGGACACCGCCAACACCGTCTCTAAGGTGAGGGAATGGTGGACCCTGTAGCATGGCAACTGCTGTTAGGTCAGGTTCATGGGTTTCTGGGCACATCACTGTCAGTCCTGCTTTCAGCTTAAGTCTCTGAAGTGTTGCATGTTTTTTGTCATTGATTTGAGTGGTCCTGGGTTTGATGCACACAAAAATCTATACCTCACTTGGACCGAGAGTTGCAGAGCTGAATAAAGTGATGACTTACATCTGGCAACACAGAGTCAAATCTGGCAACGTAGATAAATCAATTAGTGGACCAATCAATGAATAGGGACCTTCATACCTTCCAAATAAATCCTCAGTGTTATCCATAAAGAGCCATCGCGGTGCATTCCAGCAGAGCTAAAACTGGTTTCAGACCTTGTTTCGGTCTGCACCTGCTGTAAGACAGGCGCTCGTCGACGTACCCTCTAGACTCGCCTCAGGGGGAATCCAAATACAACAAACACTCTCGCTCCACCTCTCGGTCTGACTCCGGGGGACAGACCTGCAGAGATGTTCACTTGGATAAGCCCCGCATCCTGACACACACTTCTGCCTGAGAGCTTTCATGCAGCGTGCACTAACATGCGACGTGCGCGCCAGGGGAGACAGCAGGGATGTCGAGAGAGAAAGCTGCCAGTTGGAGAAGAGGAAGCAACTGCTCCTTTGCGTGTAATGTCCACCTGTTTGTTTTGAGGACAAAATGGCAGCCATCCAGCCCACTGCACACAGGAACCAGGCCGCAGCTGGCCCGGAGTCATGTGTAGTCATTTCAGTCTAATTGGGCACACCTGTTCTGCTACTTCCTGTGGTGGGGCAGGTGTGTCACAGCTAGTTCACCGAGTGTCAGGGGTACATTTCCTGGAAGCGCTGTTGTGCACAATCATCCTGATGAATAGGAGAGAGTGTGCTCAAAGTTACCGCTTCTCCATCCTTTGAGGGTTGCCGAACAACGGCTTTCTGGAAGTGCACTTCTGGTTGGCACTGAACGAGCGGTGAGGAACAGTTACTTAACCACTTATCGCTACAGAACTGATGTCACCATTTGAAAAATTGGAAAAACTTGGAAAAATTTCACCTTGGAAAAATTTGCACAATAAATGAAGCTTTTTAGACTAATCACAGCTGATGCATCAGTACTCTGTTGCTTTATTCAGACGGGTATCCACTAAAGACGATGCCTACTGCTGCACTATCATTCTTGATTTGCTTTCAGCTTTAATGGACCCTCATTTAAGTCATCTGATTCCCACAGACCTGTCATCCCGACTCAATTAATTTACCTCTGTAATTTAGCAATCTCATTTCATGAACATATTTAATGGAATCATTGTTATATATTTATATGACGATGATCAGAAGTGATTACTATGAACTGCTATCAACATTCAGTATCTGAAAAAAATCGGACAAACTGCACAGTAGTCTGAATAGCGCAAACCGGCTAAGTTTGATCACTGGTTGTATTGGTGCTTGCTATACACGACACAGCCACGTGCAGGGCTCATATATCTCTGACTGAATGGCAGTAGTAATGTTTTAGTAATGTAGTGTGTGCCTGGAGCAGCCAGGGAGGTGGGACTGCCTCTGGTTGTTGATGTGATGGTAAGTTTGATAGAGGCACGTCATTGCCATTCTCATGTACACTTACTTACTTATACACTTACTTACTTACTTATACAGTTATTTACTAACTTATACACTTACTTACTTATACACTTACTTACTTACTTATACAGTTATTTACTAACTTATACACTTACTTACTTATACATTATTGACTTACTTATACACTTATTTACTTACTTTAACACTTACTTACTTACTTATACACTTATTTACTTACTATTTACTTACATATATACTTGTACACTTACATTTACAATTACATTTAGTCATTTAGCAGACGCTCATTAGACGAATGCAGCATCCGGGGGGTAACATTTGCCCTTACAAGAGCATACTTATACACGTACTTACTTACTTACTTACTTACTTAGCGTAGCTGCACCGGTTAGCGGCCAGTCTGTTTAATCGATATGCTCAGTCTATTTATAATGACATGACAATATTTATAATTTAACATGACAACCGAACGAAGCGATAACAAGCGCATGCCGCTATTATATCCCGTTATGATATATACTTATACACTTACTTACTTACATACTGTACATACTTACTTACTTACATACTATACTTACTTATACACTTACATACTTACTTACTTACTTACATATATACTTGTACACTTACTTACTTACTTATATACTTATACACTTACTTACTTACTTACTTACTTATATACTTATACCAGAGGTCTTCAACTGGGGGTCCGCGGAGGTACTGCAGGGGGTCCGCCAAATTATTTCATCTGAAGCATTTTTTCCCTCTTCCAAAAAGTAAAAACGTCCAAAAGACTACATAAACATAAACAGAACGTAAAAATTGCTTTCCATTCCTTAAAAATAATACATAGGCTACCCATGAGTCTTCACGCGATCATTTGATCATAATGGCAACATATTCACTTTTAGCTATATTTAGCTATCTGTTGCCAAAAGACGTTACCTGCCATAACCATACAATTTGAAATAATCGTCGTTGTGTAATTTCTCGGAACAAAAGCTCCTCGTCAGACACCACTGATGGCGGTTCAGATGATCTACCTTCAGAGGATGCCAACACCCTTCCATGCAAAGCCACAGCGCAAACGGGAGAAGACACTTAAATATTCAGAGAATTATCTGAAGTTTGCCTTCACCTACAAAGAGACCGATGGTGAATAATTAGCAGTGTGCGTGGTTTGCTCTTCCGTGCTATCAAACGAAACTATGAAACCATCATAGCCTGCAACGACACTCAAAGGCAACCCATGTTTCACTTGAAAGAAAAAAAACATTTAATATTTCCCGTTTAAAATCTTTTGAGGGCCAGCAGACCTTGATGAGACAATCAGCCAAAGTGTGCGAGCTAGCTTTTAAAAGCCTCTTATCCAAGTTGCATTACGTGTCGTGACCAAAACAGCCATACATAATTGCGGAAAGTTTAATATTGCCCAACAGCTAGTGATATGTGCAAAACAATGTTTGGGAAGGATGAGTAGCCTACGTAAAAAAAACTGAAAAGCATCCCAATGCCCGCCCTATTGATGAATTGGCAGCTGAGGGCACTACTAGTCGCAAAACTCCCAAGGCAGATTCTTTTGCACTACAATTTAGATGAATCCACCGATGTGTCAAACGACGCTCAGCTTTTAGCTTTTTTGTGATTTTGTCGACCCAAAATGAGATGAAGGAGGAATTTCTATTCTGTAAGCAGCTGCCAGGAGGTAAAAAAAGTTCAGAGATTTTCAAAGTGATCGACAATTGTTTCCGTGAACATGATATACCCTGGCCAAAATGTGTCGCGATGTGCCACAGACGGTGCAAGAGCTATGTATGACGCACTGCATGCTTCATAGGCAGAATGTTGTTGCCAAAGACATGAATGATGAATTCTCAAACGTCAGATCTCTCACTAGGTATGAGATATTTCATCCATATTTAAGCTTCTCAAGCTACTCAATTCTTTGTCCCTCCCTAATTGAATACAGAGTGATGGCTAAGGGAGAAAAAATGTCAATAATAACAGAATAAATTGAAACGAGTTCTGTGTCACAGATGATTTGTAATTCTGTTCAAACATGTGTAGGGGAGTGTGTGTGTGTGGACTGACACTTAGTTCCAAATAAATTATATGAATATCAGGCCCAAATTTGGGGCGGCAGGGGTGGGGGTCCCTGCTCAGTGTCTCTCTCAGCCAAGGGGTCCTTGGGCTGAAAAAGGTTGAAGACCCCTGACTTATACACTTACTTACTTACTTGCTTGTAGTGTTTGCTTATTTGTTCATTTGTTTGTTTGTTTTGTGAACCAGAACGCCAAAGCAACCAGAACGCAGACGAAACAGACGAAGAGTGTGTCTGCGCAGCTGAGGTCGTCTGTGGAGGAGACAGAGCAGCGGCTGAGTGAGCAGGGAGGACTCCGTCACGCAGATGCTCTCGCAGACGCAGACAGAGGAGGTGGAACAAACTACTGTGACTATTCAGACATCAGAGATATATCCTAGTACCAGTTGGTGGTGCTATGGTTACTATACAGTTAATATACTTACGTCTGAAATATGAGCTGTGCATTCAGAATTGCTCCAGTACAGACATCAGATAGATAGGCTGGATGGAAAACTACCAATAGTTAGTCAGTTTTGGTACAGTACTTGAAACTAAATAACACATTTTAAGTGCACTAGCTCAGTCTGAAGTACATTTTTGAAAGTACACTTCCAGCATACTAACCTTTTCTCAAGAGAACAAAGGCCCATCATTGAGCTGATCAGTGTTTTTGTGTGTCATTAACTCTGAATTGCATAGTCATTGGTTCCCTTTGTTATGTCCTATTTTTGCCAGCCTGGGCCTCTCTGGGGACTGTGCTGGAAAAGATGGAGTCTGCGAAGCTTCAGCTGGAGTCATACACACACACACTGGCAGTGCTGCTCAGCAAATTAGGTGAGTGTTGGGAAAGGGCACCACCTAGTGGTTAATAGCTATATGCCATTTTGCTGTTGGTGTTTTGGATGCTGTGCACATCGTTTTGCAGTTTCAGAAGCAACACAGTGACAGTGGCCAGGATAAAGAGCTTAACTTCTGTTGCTGGTGATGCCCAGACAATTGCTCTGACTCCCCTCCCATTAGTTTTTGTCTTTTCTTTCTCTTGTTTTCAGTTCATTGATTTTTCCGCGTCTCCTGATAGTTCTTCAAAGAGTCACATATGACCAGATACTTTAAATCCACTCAGTTTCTCATTCTTTCCTCTCTCCTGATCTTCTATTTGGCAATGCTCATGTGGCTATACCGTCACGTTCTGATGCAATGCTCATGTGGGCCATACCGTCACGTTCTGATGCAGTGCCCTCATGGCCATACCGTCACGTCCTGATGCAATGCCTTTGTGGCTATACCGTCATGTCCTGATGCAATGCCTTTGTGGCTATACTGTCACGTCCTGCTGCAATGCTCACGTGGCTATACAGTCACAGACCCTTTAAAGTTAACATTTTCTTTTACAATTCAGTTTTTTTCTCATCAATCTACACGCAATACTCTTACTCTTACACTTAGTTATGACACTTGCAATTGAGCATCCTACTTCGATCAGTGATCCTTGAGATGCTTCTAGAACTTGATTGGAGTCTACCTGTGCCTAATTGATTTAATCGAACATCATTAAGAAAGGCACACACCTGTCTATAAGGTCTTACGAACTTTTTTAAGCAAATTTTGAACATACGAATAGGAAATCCTGAGTGGAAACGCAAAGTCGAATAAAAAATCAATTTGTTAGAGGGGCGTGGATTAATACTATAAACGATATTTTTCCGTATCCTTCTTACCCTCTATCCTGACTAGTCTCCCAGTCCCTATCACAGAAAAACATCCCCACAGTATGATGCTGCCACCACCGTGTTTGACTGTAGAGATGGTATTAATGAAGTGATGCTCAGTGCCTGGTTTCCTTCACCCACGCTGTTTTGTGGAATTATGGCCTAGTAGTTCAATCTTTGTTTCATCAGACCAGAGGATTTTGCTCTTCATTGTCTGAGAGTCATTCAGGTTCTTTTTGGAAAAATCCTAGTGAGTTGTCATTTTAGTGAGGAATGGCCACTTTCCCATAAAAGCCTGATTTTTGGAGTGCTGCACTGATGGTTGTCCTTCCATAAGGTTCTCCTATCTCCACAGAGGAACTCAGGATCTCATTCATAGAGACAATTAGGTTATTGGCTACCTGTCGTATATACTATATATATATATATATATATATATATATATATATATATAGAGAGACACTATACTCCTCACCCCCTTCTTCTAACAATCTCTCTCTCTCTCTTTCTCTTTATCTTTGTCTCTCTCTTTCTCTCTATCTCTTTTTCTCCCTGTCTCTCATGGCCCTCAGAAGAGGACTCGTCTCTGGACAAGTTCGACCTCATTCTGAACGAGACGGCCACCCGCCTGCTGATCCTGAAGGGCAGCGTGGAGAGTTCGGCTCTGTCCGGGAAGATCCAGACCCTGCGGACCGCCTCCCAGGAGCAGAAGAGCCAGGTGGCCCGAATGGACCAGGACCTCCAGGAGATCCGGGAAGAGAGGGCCAGCCTTCAGGATATTGTGCTCAACCTCCCCAAATCCTGCCCTTAACACAAGACCCTGTGACAGCCGCCAGCACACTGTATCATCCCAGCATTAGAGTTTATGAGATATAATGGTCATAATTTAGTTCCAGGCCACTTGTATGCACAGTTTTATTTTTGTACCTTTTCTGCGAGGTCCTTCTTGTTTACAGATGCACAAAACATAAGGTGTAGTGACAAAGGAGAAACGTTTTCAGATAAACTATTGACTATAACTATACCAAAGAGCTCATTCCAATAAAACATATAACTAAGCGATTGTGTGGTGGTCTTTTTTCATTCACAAAGCTTATGCAAGTGAAAGCAACTTGTGGTTCTTGTTTGAACCTTGTGTCATGATGAATGTGAAGGGAGATAGGAGTGAATCAGAAGACACAGGCGCTACAAAGAACCCTCAGAACTTTAGCTTGGCCCTGGTATCGTCTGTTCTTTAGGCCTTCAACTGAGAGAAGTATCAAGTCCCAGATCATCTTCACCACCCATTAGCCAGTTAAATGGGTTGGTTTAAGTCAGGGGTCTTCAACCTTTTTCAGCCCAAGGACCCCTTGGCTGAGAGAGACACTGAGCAGGGACCCCCACCCCTGCCGCCCCAAATTTGGGCCTGATATTCATATAATTTATTTGGAACTAAGTGTCAGTCACACACACACACTCCCCTACACATGTTTGAACAGAATTACAAATCATCTGTGACACAGAACTCGTTTCAATTTATTCTGTTTATTATTGACATTTTTTCTCCCTTAGCCATCACTCTGTATTCAATTAGGGAGGGACAAAGAATTGAGTAGCTTGAGAAGCTTAAATATGGATGAAATATCTCATACCTAGTGAGAGATCTGACGTTTGAGAATTCATCATTCATGTCTTTGGCAACAACATTCTGCCTATGAAGCATGCAGTGCGTCATACATAGCTCTTGCACCGTCTGTGCACATCGCGACACATTTTGGCCAGGGTATATCATGTTCACGGAAACAATTGTCGATCACTTTGAAAATCTCTGAACTTTTTTTTACCTCCTGGCAGCTGCTTACAGAATAGAAATTCCTCCTTCATCTCATTTTGGTCGACAAATCACAAAAAAGCTAAAAGCTGAGCGTCGTTTGACACATCGGTGGATTCATCTAATTGTAGTGCAAAAGAATCTGCCTTTGGGAGTTTTGCGACTAGTAGTGCCCTCAGCTGCCAATTCATCAATAGGGCGGGCATTGGGATGCTTTTCAGTTTTTTTTACGTAGGCTACTCATCCTTCCCAAACATTGTTTTGCACATATCACTAGCTGTTGGCAATATTAAACTTTCCGCAATTATGTATGGCTGTTTGGTCTGAGCGACACGTAATGCAACTTGATAAGAGGCTTTTAAAGCTAGCTCGCACACTTTGGCTGATTGTCTCATCAAGGTCTGCTGGCCCTCAAAAGATTTTAAACGGGAAATATTAAATGTTTTTTTTCTTTCAAGTGAACATGGGTTGCCTTTGAGTGTCGTTGCAGCTATGATGGTTTCATAGTTTCGTTTGATAGCACGGAAGAGCAAACCACGCACACTGCTAATTATTCACCATCGGTCTCTTTGTAGGTGAAGGCAAACTTCAGATAATTCTCTGAATATTTCAGTGTCTTCTCCCGTTTGCGCTGTTGGCTTTGCATGGAAGGGGTGTTGGCATCCTCTGAAGGTAGATCATCTGAACCGCCATCAGTGGTGTCTGACGAGGAGCTTTTGTTCCAAGAAATTACAGAACGACCGATTATTTCAAATTGTATGGTTATGGCAGGTAACGTCTTTTGGCAACAGATAGCTAAATATAGCTAAAAGTGAATATGTTGCCATTATGATCAAATGATCGCGTGAAGACTCATGGGTAGCCTATGTATTATTTTTAAGGAATAGAAAGCAATTTTTACGTTCTGTTTATGTTTATGTAGTCTTTTGGACGTTTTTACTTTTTGGAAGAGGGAAAAAATGCTTCAGATGAAATAATTTGGCGGACCCCCTGCAGTACCTCCGCGGACCCCCAGTTGAAGACCTCTGGTTTAAGTAATAACATCATAAGGGCGTTATGTTTGGAAGATCAGTGATGTTGAAAGGTGCGATAGTGATTCAGTATGTAGAGGAGTCGTTTAGTAATCGGAAGGTTGCTAGTTTGATCCCGACTCCTCCTCACCAAGTGTCGAAGTGTCCTTGAGCAAGACACTGAACCCCTAACCACTCCTGATGTGCAGGTTGGCAACTTAGATAGAAGCATGGGTAGAATGGGTAGATGTCTGAGGCATTCATCTATAGGGATGGGTATCGTTTGGTTTTTATCCGATACCGGTACATAACCGATACTTTTAAAACGATACCGGTGCCTAAACGGTGCCGGAACCGATACTTTTATAAAAAATAAAAAAATGTTTACGATTGACGACATTTAAGAAAGGCTTTATTGCCAAATATATGAACTGTTTAAAGTAGATTATATATATAAATAAATACAAAACACCTTTTAACTTAAAACTTAAATAATATATGAACTGTTAACAAAAGTTTAGACTATACTTAAATAAATACAAATAAATACAAAACACACACACTCTGTACACACACTACAGCTTCAATACTTCAGCAATTCTTTTGTTCAATTTAATTTTTTTCTTCAAATTGAACAATATATTAACTGTTTAAAGTATATTATAAATATAAATACATACAAAACACTTGGCTTCAAACTTTTTAACTTCAAACTATGAACATTATATTAACTGTAAACAACAGTTTATAGTATACTTAAATAAATATAAATAAATACAAAAAACAGCTTCAAACTTCTTTTGCAAAAATATGAGCATATTTGCCTTTGGAGTCAAAAATGTATTATTTTGTTTGCATTTATTTCATGAAATTTCACCATTTTATGATTTGTTTATACCTATCTTTTCTATCTTGTTTATAGTTAATCTTGTTACTTGAACACACTGAGTACGAGAAAATGTGTACTGCTCCTTTAAGAGACTACCGTAGGTTAAGTATAGCTGTCATCTCCGTTTATTTTTCAGTCTTCGGTTGCTGATCTGCCGTTGACTCTTTGCCTTCTCTCCACTCTTTTCACGCAATTGTTTTGTTGCATTTGCTGCACGTCGCGATGTTTGAATATTTTGGTGCGAAATACAGCCACACTTTTGACCGTTCACCTTTCGGTATTTTCTCTGTTAAAAGGTTGATGGCTAGTTCTGTTTGTGCTTGCTCTGTGAACTGCTGAATGCTCTTCACTGTCATAAGACTGTTGCTATGAAAACACCAATGAGCGTGAGCGACACAGGACAAAGTTTACATTGGGGGCTGGGGCAGTTTTACATGTGCCCCGCGGAATCTGCCTAGCAACCGTTTTCAATTGGCTCAGGCACCGAAATGAAGCACCGAAATCTGCGTTGCATTTCGGTCCGGGTAGGTACCGGTTGTATTGGAACCGGTTCCATATTGGTACCGGTTCTCGGTACCCAACCCTATTCATCTATATGCTTTGAGCGCTTTGAGTGCTCTATGAGTAGAAAAGCGCTATATAAATGCAGTCCATTTACCATTTGAAAGAGAGTGGTGCTGGTGTCATTAGGTGAGAGTCTTATCTCATGAATTTAGAGTTCATTCTTCACTACATCCATGTACAAAGCCAGCAGCCCAAAGAAAAATGTAACTGCAGTGAAATTCATTCATAGGATAGCACTGAATGTCTACTAGAACATTTTAAGGTGAAATGTTTTTAGTTTCAAGTCCCAGCCTGGAGCTTTTTGATTGTGATTTGGCCCCGGACAAGTCTGATGTTTGAGCGTTGGCTTGTCAGGGATGGTGTCCTATAGTTGCATAAGAGCCAGCTCTGTGCAGAGCCACACTCATTCATGTGTTCATCTCTTTGAGAGGGCCCAGTCCAGCACTAGGCCATTAGCTTCAGACTCCCCCACTGAAATGAGGATCTTTCACAGACTCCTCACCCGCCTGGAGAGAGTGCGGTCTGTGACACATTTTGTGCTGTCAGGAAATAAAGGGTATTTTGGGGGGGTGGGGGGTGTTTTAGGAAGCGGTTGGAATGATGGTGGTGGAGATGGCAGTTGGGCTTGAAGTGTTCTCCCCCTGACAGGTTCGTTTAGAGTCGAGCTCTCCTGGCTTCAGGTTGCGTAATTACCTATCAGGTCTTTTGCCCTCCCACAATTCACTAGCACCCAGACGCACAGCTCAGAATTCTGAGCATGTTCCTTGCTTCCTGTTTTTCACTCACTCTTCTTCTTTCCTCCTCCTCCTCCCTCTCTATCAGTCTCTTTTTCCTTTTCTTCAAGTCTTCATTTCCTCCTCTGTACTGCCCTCTACTATTTTCAGCTGTCAGCCTCGCGTCAATTCCTCACTCTGTCTATCTCCTCAAACTGCCACGATTCCTGCTCTCTTTCTGTCTCTGTCTCTCCCCTTGTCTTCTCTGCTATCTCCCCCATCTATCTCCCTGCTGCAGCTCGGAGCCTCTGTTAGCCATTATTTTTGCGGTGAAAGAGAGAAGGGAAAGATGTCAGACCAACCTGGAGCTTTGAGTGCTGTGATATCTGATGAATAATGGACAAACTGCCTCCGCGGCAGACCAAATCTGTCCCCCGAAATGAAGTTTGATACAACAGATATGTGCTCACTATTCCAAGGGGAATAGAAAGTAGGCTACCATTTTATATTCCATTACATTTATTAATTTAGCTGACACTACATGGGGTAGTCTGGGTGAAAGTCTAATTAATTAAGCTTCAGATGAAATATGCCAGATTACTAAACCCTTCTGACAGAGCTGACTGAATGAAAGGCACAAAGTCATTATTATTGTTAAGAAACATTGCATACTACTACAATACTATTACATATTACAGTGATACAGGCATAAGACAGATTTCCCAAATAATTGTATTCTTGTATCTTTTGTGTCTGTCAGTTGTCTGCCATTTGTTTGCATTTAAAAGCCGTTAAAATATTGTGACTCATATCAATTACACAGAAGGGCCTACACATAATGAAATACGTGCATTTCTGTGGATTTAGTCTTCGTGAATGCTATACCCCATATCAGGGGCGGTTTTAGGCACGGGCGACCCGGGCAGCCGCCCGGGGCGGCACTTTTTCATAAGACGTGGGGGGCGGCAAGAGCACTTAAAAAAAAAATCATCTGGGCCGCGAAGCGGTTTTCTATTATCTATCATATCACTGTGTGTGGAATTGGCAAATTGGCGCCCCCTGCAGCTGCAGGCGCCTCTGCTCGCTAAGAAGGTGCCGTGGACAGATCCTGCGTGAGAAGGGGGAAGGGGAGGGGGCGCGGGGATCCACTGTATAGCAGTCACACCTCGACTTTCTTCCCAATAACGCACATTCATAACATTATAATTACAGGCCTATAATTCCTGCACGTTTTCGTTTTTCTGAATTGTGTGAAATGGCTAATACAAATAGGTAATACAGAACGATGATGTGGTCACCAAGGGCAAGGTGAATTGGTGGAAGGAGACCACTGACTGCTTCAACTTATCCAACTGGTGAAGGTAGTACGTAGTTAGCAGAGTATAGGTAGATAGATAGATACTTTATTTATCCCGAGGGAAATTAAATACATCTTTTACAGAGTAGTCTATTACATTATCAAGAAAGCTATTGAAGGATGCTCAAGTGGACAAGGTAAAAATGTGTTTTCAGTCAAGTGTAACTTAACCTAAATTCCTATTAAGGCAACCAGCTAATGTTGAGCACCAACAGAATTGTTTGCTAGCTAGCGTTAGCTAGCTGATTTGACCATAGGGTATGAACATGTTCATTCATCTGACACTAGGCTAGGTGTTAGCGAAGTCCCGCTAGCCACAACTAACAGAATATAACAGCATACAGAGTACTAGTATAATCTTAATAATGAACAGGTCGATAGCTAGCTGGTTAGACCATATATTTCCTTTTGACACAACTATACTAGCCAGCGTTAGCGAAATCCCGTTAGCCACGATTAGCTAACTCAACTATACCATAATGCATGTTGAGTGCTTAACCTAACTTGCAGAGAGCTGGTTAGCTAACATTAATGTACATGATGTGTGCATTGATTCTCTTAAGTGTGTTAGTCAAATTTTCTATTGAAGGATTTGTGCAATTGATACATTTAAGTTTGTCTTTCACTTATATTGTTATAATAAAAAATAAATAAGATTCTTTTTTTTCCGGCGGGGGGGGGGGGGGGGGGGGGGGGGGGGGGCGCTCAGAGGGGGTTTCGCCCGGGGCGTAATTCCATGTAGAACCGCCACTGCCCCATATGTGCACTTGGCGACGGCGCAGTAGTTGGTTCAACATTCGCCGCTGGTTTTCGGTTCCACCTTTAAAAAGCGCATTTTCGCCGCTACATGGCACTGTTTACCGCAGTGTTGAACTATCCTGCAGAACTGGATGAGCTTCACTATCGCTCAAGCAGCCAAGTGGTCAGTCGTAAAACAAAACGTGCAACTACACATGAAGCGCACAGTAGCAGCTTTTAATGACTTGATTGGTATAGTTTAAGTAGGCTATTTAGCAGAAGCTTTTTTTCAAAGCAGCTTACAACATATTGGATAGACTGAGGCCATGCGCAGTAATAAGAATAATGCAATGTGTAATGCAATACAAAATGTATTTAAAATAGGCTATATATTAAAGTAAACCCGTAAATTATTATAACACAATACAACAACAACAATAATACAAATAATAGTAATAATGTGGCGAGTTGGCCCAGAAGAAGGGAGGCGGACACAAAGATGTATTACTCACTCACTCACTCTAAAGAAAAATCTATTGCATTCACTATGCAGGGAACCAGACATTCAAACAACGGGCAGATTTCGCACGGTACATTCCGAAACATTCCATGTCGGTAACGTAGCACTAGTAATGGCAATGGAACTGCTTACCTCCGGTGAAATAAATTAAAGGCAGGCAACAAATAGGCATATTTAGCTCAAATGCAGTCTATATTTTCCATGTTATTCAAAAGTTTAATTTGGCTTTTGTTTCATTACTCATTACTTGATTTCCTTTGCTGTACACGAATCAAAAAGTAGGCTATAGGCTATAATAAAAAGTTAAATTAAACCAAAACCATTTGCAGTGGAGTCTATTCTAAAGGTTCTCAGACATACAGTGGGGGAAATAAGTATTTGAACCCTTGCCGATTTCGCAAGTTTGGCCACTTGCAAAGAAATGTGTGATCTATAATTGTAATGGTAGGTGTATTTTAACAGTGAGAAATAGAATATCAACAAACAAATCCAGAAAACTGCATTTTATAACATTTATGACTTTATTTGTATTTGATGCAGAAAATAAGTATTTGAACCCCCAAGCAAATAGCAAGAATTCTGGCTCCCGATGACCAGTTATGTGCCCAAGAAGCACATAGATTAGTCCTCATTAGGCCTAACAAGGTACACCTGATCTCAACTGGTGACGTGTATAAAAGAAACCTGTCCAAAGAATCATACTTCACACCTTCAACCTCACCACCATGGGCAAGACCAAAGAGTTGACCAAGGACGTCAGAGATAAGATTGTAGACCTGCACAAGGCTGGAATGGGTTACAAAACCATCGGCAAGCAGCTTGGTGAGAAGCAGACAACTATTAGTGCGATTATTCGTAAATGGAAGCAACACCAAACAACTGTCAATCTCTCTAGGTCTGGGGCTCCATGCAAGATACCCCCTCGTGCGGTATCAGTGATCATCCGAAAGGTGCAGAATAACCCCAGAACTACACAGGGGGAGCTTGTGAATGATCTCAAGGCAGCTGGGACCACATTCACCAAGAAAACCATTGGCAACACACTACGCCGTAATGGTTTGAAGTACTGAAGCACTCACAAGGTCCCCCTGCTCAAGGAAGCACATGTACAGGGCCGTCTGAAGTTGGCCAATGAACACTTGAATGATTCTAAGGAGGATTGGGAGACAGGATGTGGTCAGATGAGACCAAAATCAAGCTCTTTGGCATCAACTCGACTTGCCGCGTTTGGAGGGGGAAGAATGCTGAATATGACCCCAAGAACACCATCCCCACCGTCAAGCATGGAGGTGGAAACATTATGCTTTGGGGCTGTTTCTCTGCCAAGGGTACAGGACGACTCCAGTGCATCGAGGGGACTATGGATGGGGCCATGTAGCGTGGAATATTGGGCTTGAACCTCATTCCCCCATTCCCTCCCATTGAAAACACAACCTTAAGGATTTGGAGAGGATCTGCAAAGAAGAGTGGACCAAAATCCCTCCTGAGATGTGTGTAAACCTGGTGACCAACTACAAGAAAAGTCTGTCGTCTGTGCTTGCCAACAAGGGTTATTCCACCAAGTAAGTCATGTTTTGCTAGGGGTTCAAATACTTATTTTCTGCATCAAATGCAAATTAAGTCATAAATGTTATAAAATGCAGTTTTCTGGATTTTTTTTGTCGATATTCTGTTTCTCACTGTTAAAATACACCTACTATTACAATTATAGATCACACATTTCTTTGCAAGTGGCCAAACTTGCGAAATCGGCAGGGGTTCAAATACTTATTTTCCCCACTGTAACTTAATTGTAACGTCTTATTCAGTACGTTCACCTTGCAAAGAAGTGTGGTGTACTGGAAAAAATTGACGGGCTCTGTTGTAGTGGACATCGTTTGTACACTACAATTTGTGGCGCGCAGCTGGGTTTTTGCAGTGCACTATGGTGAATGAACAGCACAACAAAATGGCTGATTGATTCACTATATAGTGGGTAAGTGGACGTTCCGAACATAGCTCCAGTTCTGCAGAATAGCTTGACAAATGCGGTAAACATTGCCATCTAGCGGTGAAAATACGTCACTGACCAGTTTTTAAGGTGGAACCAACACTAACGGTGCAAACCCATGACAGCGACGCGATACGCTTCCATCACTTTGAGTGGGCGTGTTGTAACGTGTGGAAATAGCATTTTCAAACTGTCGGAGACGACACCAAACATTCTGATTGGCCGCTGCGGGAAAAATCGCTCCTCATTTGCATAGGATTCAACATTTTTCAACTTTTATCGGTCGCGTCGCCCAAAAAGGTGGTCTACGTCACAATGGATTGGCTCCCGTTGAAATGCATGGGATTAGAATATCGCGTCGCTCGTAACGGTGTCATGGTTTTCCACCGTAACAGTGCGACTTTTTGATGTATGTTTTTATAAGCAACTACTTTTGGTATGATCTTTAAATTAATTCAAATATTATTTGGTGATGTCAAAAGCACACCTGTCCACGCTATGCACCATGTCCACTATCCGTCCAGGCTAAACACCATGTAGTTATGTGGTCTGGGACGGAACACATTGCAAAAATGAAAGAAATGCCTTCACAGCATGACATCGCCAACAGTTGGTGGTATTTGCAAGGTTTTGCCTGCTTTTACGGTAATTACTTTTCTAGTTATAGACCAACTCCACCATGCTGCATGCAGCGAATGTTGAGCTAACTTCAGCGTTGTCACTTGGTAGTTGTGTTTACAAACTCTGAAAGGATATGGTGATTGATCATGTCTCTACGTTGTCTATTGTAGGGGGATGTGTACATCAATTTGTGTGATCTTACTATATTTATTTAGATTATAGAGTCCCAACAATATTGTTTCGTGTTGGGGGTGCCTGGGTGATAGTGGACTGTTGTGGGTGACAAGTCTGTTATCGTTCAGGGTGTGTATCCCTTTTGTGTCCGGTAGAGAATGTGTGATTGTCCATCATTAGTTATGTGTTGTGTCAATTAATTCTGTATTTCCCCTGCCTAGCGTGTCAGTTAGGTTCCTCCTGTGTGTCATTACAATACTAAAAATATGTAGTTATAGTTAAGGTATTTAGCAGACGCTTTTGTCCAAAGCGACTTTTCCACAAGCAGTGAAAACAAGAATGAGAAAATTAAGTAATAGCATAATGAAAGACATTTTAAAATCAATCAATCAATTACTATTAAATTAATTATAATAATAATAATAATAACAACACCAAAACTATAATTATATTTATACAGTATGCCTAAAACAAATTAACTAATTAGACAATTGCTGTTTTGGGGAAATGTGCACCCGTAAATAAAACAAATTAAACATGACTAAAACTAAAACAAAAAGACTGACATGCGTGTGAGCTCCCCAAAATGATTACACGTTTGTCCACTTGATGGAGCCCGAGGGTCGGTGGCATTCCTTGCGAGCCAGGAGCGCATCACTAGGGTACCGCTCCGCTCGCCTTGACCTACGCTAGTGTGAGTTCCCTGGTTCAGATCTACAGTGAGGACAACCGCGCTCACAGACACGCAGGTTCTGCGTTTTGTCCCAGCTCTTAACGCCAAGAAACCTCTCTTTCTGCCACGATGCCTTCGAATCAGAATACTCAAGGTAAAATTACCAAATTTTGCTATTTAAAACGTTGTTTAAACGGTACATTTTTAGTTAGATACCTCGAACAGCTAGGCTGGTCACCTAACGTTATCAACTGGAATGCTAGTGCTGTGATGTTGGCTAACACTGCTGGAGAGGTTCTTATCAAACCTGCTAGCCTCTGTTAGCAAATATAGGTAAAGCTAGCCTCAGTGCAATGTGAAATTTCGAATATTTAAATAAGATTTGTAATGTCTGCAGGAGGAAAAACCTTTGGAGTACTGAAAGCCCAACAAAGGGACAGACTGGAGGAAATAAATAAGGTGGGATATTCTTCGACTGCCATTCTGTGTGTCTATCCTTACCACATTGTGCCGCCGGTTTTCTCGTATTGGTGTCTCGTATTAACGTTAATGCAATTCAGCACACTTGGCCTTGAACTCGTCGATATAAACCCATTAATCCTTTGAAAATAAGGGCACAATTAAACGTTTTAAAAGAGAGGAAAAGCTGCATGGCTTGTTATGAGTCGTAAGACAAATTTGAATGTGTTGTAAAATATGATTCTGTCAGTTTGTCGATTAATTCTACTTAGATGGCCACTTGACATAAATTACCCCGCCGGCTTCTCCCCCTAAGGAAAGCCACTTGTTGCTTTTATGTCAGTCCCAGCTGTGGTGTTGGGTGGGGGGTACAGCATGTGCTAAGGATCCTCCCTTGCACGACCTCCCAACGGAAACCTTTGTCAATGGCTCATACTCTGCGTTCTGACCTTTTATAAAGCACAATTAGCCAGTATATAAACTGAAAATAATGCTTCTGAATCGAGCAGGGGCCCCGTCTTCACCCTTGAGCCTGCAACCCTCTTGCGCTCAGACGGGAAGCAGGTGTCTCGATAGCGGAATGAATGCGCCCATTGTGTCGCGTCTGCGACGGTGAACCAGAGCAGCTATGGCATTTGAGCCTTCGCAACGGTTCCCACAGTCCCTTCTCTGTTTCTGTCTTTCTCTCCTTTCTTGGGTTTCTCTAGCAAGCTGTCAGATAGGTTTGCTTTGCTCTCAGTACTGTTGCCGGAGTTATTCAGGTTGTCGTGCCGGGTCTCGGCGGGAGAACTGGTGGGATTGAGCTGCTGATGGCAAGGGTGCGCCTCATCAGTGCATTCAACCGACATAAGCTGGCTAACTCAACGGCATAATGCTACTAGCTGCATTTAGCTGGAAGGAGTAATTATAATGGGTATGAAATGCGAAAGGGCTTACAACTTGGATATGATTTTAAACCCTTGTGTTTTCACGTTTGAAATCAGCGGTGTTGACTTGGTGATTCAGAGGGTCGCTTTCCTTCCTATCTCTCGCGGTCATGGTCATCTCTGACTACGCGCTGGCGTCACTCTTATAGCCGAAAGTAGGCGTGAATATCGGCGACAGTATTATCAGCCCCCTTTTCCCGTCTCGCCGACCAAGACAACCGTGTCAACACTGCCTTAATCTCACTAGTTGGCCATCTCGTGCCGTGTGTTTCAGTGATGAGTCAGGTCTTACTGTACCCTTTCCTTCAGGCATAGATGACCACAAAAACACTCGTGAAGGTTATGTCAGCACATTCCCTTACAGGCTAGCACAAACACTCTAGCTTATTCCATACTCCCCCTTCACACAGTCAACCACACGCCTGAATAGGACACCTCACACTCTAAATGAACATTGGTAAAACGGGCAAATTACCTAAGACAAGCCATTGGTTTAGACACTGACATATTCACCTTGGTCGTGTATGAATGGAAATATGATGTGAACCATATTGTTTGATTGCTGTCTCGCATGTATACATATAGTGTTAGGTGCCACTATTGTCTTGCACTTAAATGACAAAACCTCTCTATGACTAACACACACACACACACAGATGTTTTGGTGTGCAATGTGTCTCCTGTGTGGTGTAAGCCCCCAGCATGGTAGCATTGATGGCCAGTTATCGGTCCTGAACTGCCTGCGCCCAGACAGACTGTGTCTATTGAACCCTTTTCCATTTCAAACACGGCTTTGGCTCCGCAACAGTCATCATAATACTCAGCTGGGTCTGTGCCTAGTGTGTGTTAAATCATCATTTTGACAAAAACTCACTCATATCCTGCACACCTCTCTCTCTATCTCACACACAAACACAAACAGATATGCATACACACAGGACATTTGTGATACACTTTTCGCTCTGTCATGCTCAGCATGACTTTTTCCAGCACATTTCTTTTGCACACACACACACACACACACACACACACACACACAGTCATCCACATTTAGTACTGATTGTCAGACTTCCATATCAGCTGTGATTAAAACATCTATATATACACCATCTCTGTTTTTTCATTCAGAAATGTAAACACAAAATACACACTGTATATATTCACACATCCTAGCCTTAGTGACACACACACACACACACACACACACACACACACAGACAGCGTTAATGTCTGTCCACAGAAGCAGCTTTCTTTAGTCTTGGGTCATCAGTCGGGGAGCATGTTATAAATATATGAATCTGCCCAAATGACTGAGAACAGTGCAGAGGATAACAGTCAGTGAACCACACAGCTTCCTCTACAGTTAAAACACACACACACATTTTGGGTCACACACACTGAGGGTTTGTTATCCAAGCTGTGCTGTTCTCTAGGTTTTGTCTTATGGGACTGGATGACTGGGAATCTGATCTGTGTTTGTGTTTCTTTCTCCTCTTCTCCCTCTTTCTCTTTATCCCTCATCTTTTTCTCTTTCTTTCTGTCGCTCTCTCGCGCTCTTTCTCTGTCTCTCTTTTTCTCCCACTTTTTGACTCAAGGAGTATATGGAAGATCAGAAGTACCGAGATGAAGAGGATCTTGCTGAGAAACTGGACTCCTTTAAAAGTAAGCAGGACTGGTCACTCAGACTGTGTGTGTGTGTGCGCGCACAGAGCTGCTCTAGTCTTTCCGTGGCTTCTCAAGCTGTGGGTGTTTGTGGTTGAGTGTGTGTGTGTGTGTGTGTGTGTGTGTGTGTGTGGTTGTGGGGTTTTTACCACAGCAGTTCTGCAGTGTTTGTGGCCACTTAGGTTGCAGAGACGGTGAAAGATTACCAGTAACACCAAGATGTATATTGGAGAAAAAAAATTGGTGAGACTGTAGGACATAGGAGCGTCCTGGCCTGGCTCCTAGTTGGGCCAGTGTGTGTGTGTGTGTGTGTGTGTGTCTAAGCCACTGGCTCCTAGTTGGGCCAGTGTGTGTGTGTGTCTAAGCCACTGGCTCCCAGAGTTTGGCCAGTATGTGTGTGTGTCTAAGCCACTGGCTCCCAGAGTTTGGCCAATGTGTGTGTATCTAAGCCACTGGGGTGATCCGCTCACAAACATGTCACCAGTCCACTGGCCTCACCCGGCCTGCAGCTGGTCCAAATATGACACAGCTGGCTGCATCACAGCTGAGCCCGCGGCTCTGAAATGAAGTTCTGATTCTGAGGACAAACTGCCCTCCCGACCGTTCCCTGTTCTTTCTCCTTGCCAAACCCTGGCATTGCCATACCACTTTACATACCACCCAGTATACCACTTTCTATACCATGTAGACGGGATACAATATACCATAGTCATTGTCCTTCTGTCTCGAGGTATCAGTGAGACCTTACCCCTCATTGGGCATGTATTAGGTCTGTGAGCCAGATTCATTCTTAGATTGGTAGCAGCGGTGTGTGTGTGGACTGTTGTGTATCTTTAGAGAACATCTCTATTAGCACACTTCCTGCTTTAGATGCTCGTTCAGAGGCAGAACTAGGATGTGTGTATGAGTGGTCCCAGAATTAGTGAGGGTGTGTGTGTGTGTGTGTGTGTGTGTGTGTTTTTCTTGGGTGCTTGTAGGAATGCATGACTGTGTATACAAACATTGTCTGGTCTCTAGGCTCTTGTGCAGGTGTGTGTGGTGGTGGTTTTCCCAGACAACCCTATACCCATGTGAGTGTGTGAGAATGTTGTAATGTGAGTTGTATGTTTTTGCATACAATCTTGGCACACAGATTGTGGCACCTGTGAATGACCTATCTCTTGTGTAGGCTGTGTGAGTGTGGATCTGTTTACCAGATAGCTCTATCCTAGTGTGTATGGGTTATGAATGTGTGTGATTGCGTTGTTTTCTGTTTTAGACCGTTTTGGGGGTTTGTGTGTGTGTGTGTGTGTGTGTCAGTGTTGTGATTCATGTGTCCGAAGAGAAGCCTTCTCCGCAGTGGCAACAGAGGAATGTTCCAGACCTCTCTGCCTCACCACTGGTGGCTCCCAGGCCTGTGTGTGTGTGTGTGTGTGTGAGGCCATAGGGGAGAACATGTGGCTTAAGACGAGGTAAATAGAGAGTAAGAAGTGTGTGTGTGTGTGTGTGTGTGTGTGTGTGAGTAATTCAGACAGCCAAGCTAAATGCTAAGACCAAGATCTCACAGACGACTCCCAGTGCTTAACTTATGATTTCCCCTGCAGATACCACTGTTATTACTAACCCCACTCAGAGCTGTGTGTGTGTGTGTGTGTGTGTGTGTGTGTGTGTGTGTGTGTGTGTGTGTGTTTGCGTGTGTGTGTTTGCGTGCGTGCGATTGGTATAAGCCAAAGAAAGTTATTGCATTGTATATGAGAGACACGGGAAGTGTGTGTGTGTGTAAGGAATGTGTATGGAAAGTGTGTGTGTGTGTGTGTGGTATAAACACACACACACGTGTGTATACAGAGATACTTCCCAGTTTTGTGAATACATGTGTGTAAATTAATGTGTGTGTGTTTTGCAGTCTGGGAGCCAGGGTATGTGTATGTAGGATAGGAAGACACACACTCACACACAAGGTCATTGACCTATATATAGATAGATAGATAGATAGATAGATAGATAGATAGATAGATAGATAGATAGACAAACAAACAATCTTTAAGATTCACTCTTCTCACACACACAGACACACACTGACCACTGGGGGCCCAGGGCTTCTGAGGGCCTGTATTTCCTGTTCTTCTGCTTGCCCTTACACCCCTCACCTTAGACTCTAATGCTTCCTTCCTGCTGGGTGATGAAGTTGAGCTTCCCTGTATGGGACTGTGTGTGTGTGTGTGTGTGTGTGTGTGTGGAGGAATGCTTACTTGTTTTTGTATGAGGTTTCCCGAGATGGACCACAGCATGCACAGAGGGAGGGAGAGGGACATGGAGAGAATGAGGGGGAGAGAGAGGGACATGGAGAGAATGAGGGGGAGAGAGAGGGAGGGAGAGAATGAGAGGGGGAGGGAGAGAGAGAGGAACATGGAGAGAGAGAGATAGAGAGGGAGGGAAGAAGGAAAGTTCTGGAGTGGAGGAAAGAATAAATGATTTGCTGAGGACATGAAACGAAGAAGGAATGAAAACATGAGCTGCAGAAAGAGGTGTTTTGTTCTGATTTGTAATTGTATGAACGTGAAAAACCTCAAAGAGAAGACAAACTGTCCCTGTCCTTAGTGAGAGAGAAAGCAAACGGTCTCCGTCTTTAGTAGGGTTGGGTACCGAGAACCGGTTCCAATACAACCGGTACCTACCCGGACCGAAATGCAACGCAGAATTCGATGCTTCATTTCGGTGCCTGAGCCAATTGAAAACGGTTGCTAGGCAGATTCCGCGGGGCACATGTAAAACTGCCCCAGCTTCCAATGTAAACTTTGTCCTGTGTCGCTCACGCTCATTGGTGTTTTCATAGCAACAGTCTTATGACAGTGAAGAGCATGCAGCATTTCACAGAGCAAGCACAAACAGAACTAGCCAACAACCTTTTAACAGAGAAAATACCGAAAGGTAAACGGTCAAAAGTGTGGCTGTATTTCGCACAAAAATATTCAAACATCGCGACGTGCAGCAAATGCAACAAAACAATTGCGTGAAAAGAGGGGAGAGAATGCAAGAGTCAACGGCAGATCAGCAACCGAAGACTGAAAAGTATGATGACAGCTACACTTAGCCTACGGTAGTCTCTTAAAGGGGCAGTACACATTTTCTCGTACTCAGTGTGTTCAAGTAACAAGATTAACTATAAACAAGATAGAAAAGATAGGTATAAACAAATCATAAAATGGTGAAATTTCATGAAATAAATGCAAACAAAATAATACATTTTTGACTCCAAAGGCAAGAAGTTTGAAGCTGTTTTTTGTATTTATTTATATTTATTTAAGTATACTATAAACTGTTGTTTACAGTTGATATAATATTCATAGTTTGAAGTTAAAATTTTTGAAGCTGTAGTTTGAAGCCAAGTGTTTTGTACTTTGTACTATTGCCTTGGCAATAAAAAAAAGCCTTTTTTTAATGTCGTCAATCGTCATTTTTTTTAAATTTTTTATAAAAGTATCGGTTCCGGCACCGTTTAGGCACCGGTATCGTTTTAAAAGTATCGGTTATGTATCGGATAAAAACCAAACGATACCCATCCCTAGTCTTTAGTGAGAAAGAAAGAAAGAGAGTATACATACATAAGTAATAGTGGGAATAGTGTGTGCGTACATTTGTGCATGTGTGTGTTTGATGCTTGAGTCCAGGTGGATGTTTTCTGTCTTGTGGTTTAGGTTGGATGGTCATCAGGGCCAACACTGCAGATGGAGTTTGAGCTGAAAAAAAGGCATAGGAGAACAGCTCCTTAGAAGTGTCTGAAGGAGGACAGTCCACTACAGACTGACCTGGCGAAGTTCTGGACATAAACAAGTCACCTTACTGTGGTGGCGTCGTCATGCAATATGTGCACGTTTCTATAATGTACCTATATCAGTAACTGGGGGCAGCTGTCTAACGTCGTCAATCCAAATACCCATGCTGCTGCTGTCACTGTCAGACTGAGTCTCCACGACTTGCCACCGCAGTAATGGGAGCGGTGCAAGATGGCGGAGCACACCAATCGGTCACCGGATTCGTCCTTGTAACAGCTGTGTGAATGATCAGACCCAACAGAAAGCTAAATACCAGTGTTTGTATTGTAGCCTCTAAGAGACGGGACTAAGAGACTGTGTGTGTGTGTGTAGACGGGACTAAGCAACTGTGTGTGTGTGTGTGTGTGTGTGTGTAGAGACGGGACTAAGAGACTGTGTGTGTAGAGACGGGACTAACAGGACTAAGAGACTGTGTGTGTAGAGACGGGACTAAGAGACTGTGTGTGTGTGTGTGTGTGTGTGTGTAGAGACGGGACTAACAGGACAGTCAGAATAAACACTAGTTGCATGTTTACTTATCTGGCTTGGATTGGTCGGAATTCAGAAGAGATCTAGTACAGGCCAAGTTCCATAAAACTGTTTGCCACAGACCGTGTGTGAGAGGAAAGGTGAGTTAAGGCAGAAAATGATATAATGGGTGGCATCCTCTTGAGCTTTTCAAATGGAGAGGCACCATCCATGCTGGAGACTAGCAAAAAAAAACACACACTGTCTCTCTCTCTCTCTCTCCCCCTCCCTCTCTGTCTCTCTCTCACATACACAGGCCCTTGTTGTCCCTGAAGGGAAGGGATTGGAGGGGTCTGGAATGTCACTGGGCGCAATTGTCTCTGTCACACACACAAACACACACACACACACACACACACACACGCCATAGTTGGGGAACTCAAGGCCCCCCGAACAACAGAACCACTTTTGTAACCAAAGATCCATTCAGTGCTGAGAGATAGAGGGGGAGAGAAAGAGAGAGAAACAAAAGGATGGAGGGAGCGAAAAAGAGGGGGAGAGAAAGAGAGTGGGGGAGGAATGGAGGGAGAAAGAGAGGGAAACAAAGGGATGGAAGGAGAGGAATTGAGAGAAAGAGAGAGGGTGAGGAATGGAGAGAGGGGGTGATGGAGAGAACAGTACTGCTCTTACAGTAGATGTATACCCTACTGTAATACAGCAGAACTGTGTGTGTGTGTGTGTGTGTGTGTGTGTGTGTGTCGTTTTACATTCTGTCATTATTTGACATTCTCTTGTAGCGTGCTACCTCTGATTGGCTACCATGAAATAGAGTGATTATTTAAAGGGAAAAAATCATGGTAAGGTATTTAAGCAGAAACTGAATCAATAAAGAGAGAGATCTACAGAGATGGAAGAAAGGATGAGGGAGGGAGAGAGAAAGGGAGAAGAAAGGAGAAGCAGAAGCAGACCAGAGGTATCAGCATCTCCACTATACTGGTTATGTCTCTTTCTGTATCTCCATGCTCCTTTCTCTCTACCTCTTCCCATCCCTATATCTTCCTCTGGCTCTCTCTCTGTATCTCTTTGCCACCACATCACCCCATCTCTTTTCTTCTCCTTCTGACCTCAATCTCTCTAGCTCTCTCTTTCTCTCCCTCGCTCTGTATCTCTCTCTATCCCCCTACCTCTTTATCCCTCTCTCTTCTCCACCCTATCACCCCGTCTCTCTCCCTTCCATCCTCTTCACTCTCCACCACCTCAGCTGACCTCTAAATGACCTTGGTCTACCACACACACACACCTGCCACTGACAGGTGTGTGTGTGTGTGTGTGTGTGTGTGTGTGTGTGTGTGTGTGTGTGTGTGTGTGTGTGTGTGTGTGTGTGTGTGTGTGTGTGTGTGTGTGTGTGTGTGTGTGTGTGTGTGTGTGTGTGAGAGAGAGAGAGAGAGAGAAGCCCAGTTAACTCATTAAGCCACTCTGTTTTTCCAGGTCTTAAAACATTGATGTTTTTTTCTTTTCCAGATAAATATGCAGAGTTTGACCTTAACGACCAAGGAGACATTGGTGAGTTTCGGACTGTGTGTGTGTGTCTGTATTGTGTAGCAAGCATGTCCACTTGTATTGTGATACTTATCCCCTCTTAAGTATAATTAAGACTCTACTGTGCTGTACGTGTGTGTGAGAGACGTCCCTGTCTTTGTGTATGTCTTTCTGCACTATCCCCTCCTAACTGTAGTTAAGACTATGCTCTGCGTATCGAGTGGGGTGTGTATGTGTCCGTGTGTGTGGGCCTCCCACTGTGAAAGTGATACTCCAGCCTCATTTTCAACAGGTGTGAGGCGTACACACACGTGTCTGTTTGCAGCTTTTGGCCCAGTTGGGTAGTGAAACATCCGTGAAATACTTTTCTTTCTTTCATTGTTTTAACATGGGCTGAGGACCGCTGTGTGCGCATGTATGTCAGGCAGTTACTGAATGTTGCTGGGATGGTGTATGCAGTATAAGCTGGAGTGACTGTGTGTGTGTGTGTGTGTGTGTGTATTAAAGACATGATGGGTCTGAAGCGCATGATGGAGAAGTTGGGCGTGCCGAAGACGCACCTGGAGATGAAGAAGATGATCTCCGAGGTAACGGGAGGCAGCAGCGAGACCATCAACTACCGCGACTTCGTCAAAATGATGCTGGGCAAGAGATCAGCCGTGCTCAAACTGTGAGTGTTTGTGTGTGTGTGTGTGTGTGTGTGTGAGAGAGAGTGTAAGTAAGAGAGAGAGAGAGTAAAGCCTTTCACATACAAAACCCATTACTGTATTGGGTGAAATCACCACGGGATAGGTTTTCGTCCCCGCTCCATAACGGTAAGGTCACGGGTGTTGTGATTTCCCAGCTGCCTGTATTTAACGGGATGCTACGGAGCACAAACCTCTGCGATCTCTCAGCCCAGTTAACCTAGCCTCAGAGACTTTGCTAGCTGTCAACTGTCCTGGCTGTCTCTGTCTTATGGAACCTTCTTAACAGTTGGCAGTTGCTAGGGTGTGTTAATATGAACTAATTAGCTGCTAGTTAAGTTAAACTTATGTATTTGTGGATTCGACCAATGAAGCTGCACAGTCACCCTGAGCATTTCTGCCTTTTCCAATTATAATTTTAAAGTTAAAAAAGTTAATTAATAGAGCTATCATTTCATGCAAAGGGAACTCTGCCATTTAAACCTTAGCTAGCAAAGCAACTAGGAAAATAATCGTCAGGGGGATAGAATAACGATTCAACTTAACCATTTAGCGTCCATTCCCACACGACACCATCAGAGTAAAACAGCTATGAATAAATGGCTTTCAGTATGAGGTGGAATAAGGTGCGTGTGCATATTTGTGCTACTTTGTGCGTCCAGTGCTTTTTTGAAAGGGGGAGGGATTGATGTCACATTGTAGCCTGGATGCCAGACGAACTTAGCCACGCCCACACATTTTTTGGTCGGGAAGTTCGGTCTGGTGTCGCTCCGTTGGGGAGAAATGATCTCCTCACAAAAATCTGTGAGGAGATAGATAGACCAATCAAATTGTCAGGGCGGGCTTTATACGATGATGGACAGATGATCAACCCTAACGTAATCAACCACGTCACCAAAGAGCTTTTGGGGTGAATTCGTTTTCAACAAACATGGCTGCCGTTGGAGAGCTGAAATGTGGAAATTCGAGTCTGTTTTAGAAGACATTGACAGCACATTCATTTTGAAAGAGGAACAGAGAAACGCGATCAAGGCATTTGTCGATCGAAAAGATGTTTTTGCCGTCCTTCCTACGGGATCCGGTAAAAGTTTAATGTATCAGCTGGCCCCATGGTCTACGTTATGGTCATACTACGTTGCTCTGATTGGTTCTAGATATATCTAATTGAGCGAAGAGGCATTTTTTTCCTGGTTCGGTTGAAACACGCCCCATAATCACAGTCCAACGGAGCGGTATCAGACTCATATTCTGACTAGAATTATGAGTATGACATCGTCAGGCTAGTCACATTGGGTATTTAGAGGAAATTCCATTTGCATATGTGTGTGTGTGTGTGTGTGTGTGTGTGTGTGTGAATTTTAGGAAAAATGCGTCCAACTTGTCACTAACATGTGTCACTCACTTTTCTGTGAGAGAGAGAGAGAGAGAGAGAGAGAGAGAGAGAGAGAGAGAGTGATGGACAAAGAGAAAGAGTGTGTGTGTCAGGGACTGTTGAAAGAGAAAGAGTGTGTGTGTCAGGGGCTGTTGAAAGGACAGCTGTTGTACGTGTCTGTGCCAAATTGCTGCTCTCACACCTGTTCTTTTCTCCTCCTTGGGAGTGTGTGTGTGTGTGTGTGTGTGGAGCGTCAGCATCTCTACCGCATGACCAGTTTGTTTTTGTTGTTACACCTCCGCAGGGGGTGGAATTATGGTGTCATCTCTGTTCACCACATGGTCACTCCTGCCTCTCCATGGTTACATAACCCGTCCCCTAACCTCTTTGATTGATGAGCGGAAACCAGATGCAGTGTGTGTGTGTGTCTGTGTATATGTCTGTGTGTATGCATGTTTTCGAGTGTCTGCCCGCACGTTCCTGTGTGTACATTCATAATCATGCAGTGTGTTTGTGTCATTGTGTCCGTTAGCCGGTAATTACCATTTTTTGCCTGGTAAAATATATTTAAAAAGTTAAAGGCCGGTTAAAATGTCCAGTAATAATGCTCATACAGAACATCTAACGTATCCTTAAACAGGACATTAGTGTTTGACCAAAGGAAATAAATCAATCACTGAACTAAATCTTAACGTATATTTTATTGATTAATCCATGTCACAAAATCCGACCACTTCCTACTCCCATTAGACAGCGTGGGAAAGAAATTGATTTTATCCAATCGCATTCAAAAGCAAAGCACTTTGAGCTGCATTGTTTTGTATGAAAGGTGCTATACAAATAAAGTTTATTATTATTATTATTTAATTCTCCATGAAGCTTCTGTCTGAGCTCCGCCCTCTAAAGCCTTCTCCATGTCCATGGTTGTGGCAATGCCTAGAAAATCTAATTTGGATTGTCAGACACATCATGGTGATAAGATAATCTAATTGTTCTATTTCTACAAAGAGGGTTTGTTCCACTGCTATGCTGATAGCCTTGTGTAACCTAGTTGTAGGCTTGCAGCATAGGTTATGCAAGAAATATGGTTTCACAACGACCTCGCCAGCAACAGTAAACAATGCATTTCTGTAGTCTCAGAATGCTTGAAATGGGTATGGGTCTAAAATCGAAAATGTTTTTCTCCCTGGCTGAACATTTCTTTCTTTAGTTTTACGGCTTCTGTTGCTTAGCAGGACAGTTTGACAGTTTTTGATTGCTTGTCAAGCACGATCATGCTGCAAAGTTGCTATTGCAGCATAAACAGTGGCAGACGGGTAGGATTTGGACATTATCTATTTATGTTAAATTTAGTTGCCCACCCTACATCCAAATACCCACAGGATGACATCCTGGTAGCAGTCAAACTGATTTGAGGATGTTGTCATTCTAGGTGTCCTATTTGTGTTTGTTACAAACATTAGCATGCGTTGGCGAGTTTCAAAGTGTGTGCAGAGTAGGGCTGGGTATGGGCACAGACGCCTCAGTGTTATTCAAGTATGATTCACAAGCTTTTGATTCAGTATTGATAGAAATTATTTGAAATACTAGCAGCTTTCCATATTTGGAGAGAGATTTAAAAAGCTCTAAAAGGAACATACATTTATATAAACTAATATTTAAAATGCAGAGTCGTGGAAACAAAACGTGAAAACCACCAAAGAAAAGGCCAAGGGCTTGTCTACCAAATTCTTTTTTTTTTTAGGCACACAGGGGTATAGTTGCTTTAACAGTGAAAACATACATATAACAACAGGTTGTCCTCTATGCGGTCGCAGGTAAATGAGATCGACATCTAATGGAGAGCACTGGTAATAATTGGATTGCCTTTAATACGAAGCCATGTTTAACCATTGCAGAAATCAACCATTTCTTTTCATATTCCATTCACACATTTTTTCAGATCGGTATCAAATCGTGTGTGTGAGAGAAAGATGGATATATTGTGAAAGTGTGTGTGAGAGAGAGATGGATAGAATGTGAAAAAGTGTGTGTGTGTGTGAGCGAGAGGATATAGTCAGCGAGAGACCCACTTAGCTGTGCTGAAATAAAGGTGCTCTAGTTTGGTGGTAGATTTCTCATAGCTCAACTCAGGACAGCAGGGTCAGCTTGTTATCTGGCAGTGCCACAGTATCAGTCAGGTCAGCCAGACACACTACACTGCAGCCCACACCAAAGAAGGTCAGTCCAACACATAAGATGGCAGCACACTTGTGTAGTTCCAGTGCCTCTGTCTTGTCATTTATGTATGTATGTATGTATGTATGTATGTATGTATGTATGTATGTATGTATGTATGTAGATAGCGCTCATGGAAGTGACCTATTTCATTTCCAAAATGAAAAAAGCTTGGTTGTATCTGTAGTTCTCGTCAGAATGAGGTTCTCAGTCATTTTAAAATAGCTGGGAAGCAGAGGAATGCGCTAGAATAAGGGTGCACTGATTGGACTTTGCTGAGGTTTTTTTCTTTTTGCCTTTTCAGTGGGGCATAATTGTCAGGGGAACGGCCTCCAGTGGAGCCTCTTGAAGGTGTTTCATTTAAAATCTTCCCCCTATTTCTATTAGGGGATCTAGAAGGGGTGATGCTGAAGGTCTGTCTTTAATGTGTCGTCATGCGCATGGGGATTTTGGAAACTTTAATAGACTGCATACATGCGTGCATGCACAGACACACACACACACAGAGCTTAGACGTTCATGATGTTTGTTAGAAAGCTAAATAACATACTGCAGACATCCTGCAGATACCATATGAACATGCAAATCATCCTGTGTGTGTGTTTGTGTGTGTGTTGACTGCAAACATGTGCTCACTGCAGCATGTGGCTTGGACTCTCCAAACGCAGTCATTTCCATGGCCCCTTAACTGAACAAATCCCCCTGTAATCCTTCATACTCTAATCACTGGAGCAAAAGAGCAGTTTCTTTTACCCGCTCTCTAACTATGTGTCTTTATTCTTCCTCTTCTCTCATATACATACACACACACACACACACACTCTCTCTCTCCATCTCAATCCCTGCCTCACTTCTATGGAAGTGAATGTTAAGTTGACTGTGTGTGTGTTCACTTCTCTGCTCTGTCACAGCTTGGGTGTATTACCACTGAGGGTGGTCAAGTTATCTGCCAACAACTCCAAATTGAGCCTTAAATCTACTAAGCACTTCCTCCAAAGCATATCACACACATACACACTCCCAAAACAAAAGCTGATTACTGGCTTATGAAATTAATGGAAGGATTGGAGGCTTTAGATGTCAATCATTCATAGTGGTGACTGAACTGGGCAGTTCTGGACATCCCCAGACTGTGCTGCAGCAATGCTAGCTATTGAAGGTCATGCAGAGGGATTCTCTACCTTACAGGGCTTGTGTGTGTGTGTGTGTGTGTGTGTGTTCGGTAAATGTGGTGAAGACTTTGGTGAGCAATTTTCAGTGAATATATGTGAACCTGCAGCGTGTGTGTGTGTTTTGTGTTTACATTCATGCGGGTGTGTATTTCTAGCAGTGTACGTTGGGTTTGTGGTGAGCATTGGATGTATGGGAAAGCTGTGACGTGTGTGTGTGTGTGTGTGTGTGTGTGTGTGTGTGTGTCTCTGTGTCTCCTCTTTTCCACTGACTCTAGTTGTTCTATTCTTTCTGTTCGCTGTTCTCAGCTTTCTGTTCTTTTTCCTTTATGGTGAATTCTCTCTGGACTTCACACTGACCTCGTTCTGACTTTGCGCGCACACACACACACTTATCAGTGACTTTGAGAGACCTGCCAATGACTTCATACACACACAGTCACACACACACATAAGACAAACACACATACACATTGCTGAGTTGTTATCTTACCCTCCAAGTTCCCCTTCTCCTCCTCTTGCATTCCTCTGTCCACTTATCCACTTCAAGAGTCATCACACACACTGACACAGACATGCCTACATACACACTGACACACTGGCTTATTCACTGGACTCTGAGAACAACGAGGGAGGGAGGGAGGGAGGGGAAGAGGGAGATAAGAGAGTGGTGAAAGAAAGTAACAGAGACAAGCCGGGAATCTGCTCTGCCTTTAAAAGCTACTCTCCTAATTCTCTACCTCCTATTAGTTTTTCTCTATCACCCTATCTCACTCCTCCTCTTGGCTTTCACACACTGGCACTCTCTCCACCTCCTTCTCTTTCTCTCCCCACCCACCCCAACTCCCTCGTTCTCTTCAGTTGGTAATGTATGCATTAGTGTGTGTGTGTGGTAATGTATGCGTGTGTGGTAATGTGCGTGTGTGTGTGTGTGTGTGTGTGTGTGTGTGTGTGCGTGCGCTCTGTCGGTTGGCAGGGGAAACTTCAGCAGCTTTCTATTCTTCTGTTTTTCTTTCCCAGGGGGAGAGGGTTTTTTTTTTTTCACATTGGACAGAAAACAGACCTCTCTTTCTCTTACACTCTACGCTCTACCTTTCTCTTTCTCTCTGTTTCTCTCTCTCTCTCTCCTTTGCTTCCATTTGCTCTGTTCCTCTCATTAGCTCTTTCACCTTGTCTGTCTCTCCACACCTCTCTATCTATCTATCTATCTCTCTCTCTCTCTCTTTCTTTCTTTCTTTCTTTCTTTCTTTCTTTCTTTCTCTCTCTCTCATTTGCTCCTCTTTTTCCCTCATGTTCATTCGCTTGTTTTCTCTATCTTCCCATCACATTCACCTGCTCTGTCTGGCTCTCCTCCCCATCTGTCTGTTCATCTCTCTCTCTTTATCCTTCAGTCCCTCTGGTCTCTCTCTGTCTATCCCTCCCTCTCTGACACACACACACACTCTGCCTCCCTCCCTCTCTCTCTCTCTCTCTCTCTCTCTCTCTCTCTCTCCTCTCTCTTTTTTTTCTTTTTTTCTTTCTTTCTTTCTTTCTTCCTTCCTTTGCCTTTTGGCCCAGTTGAGAGGAGTTGGCAGTGACTGGTCACAGCAGCTGTGCATCAGTTACATTCAATGTCTGATTGGGTGGCAACGTCTAGCAGGCTACCCTCAGTATGTTGGGTCAGTTATAGCTAATTACACACACACACACACACACACACACACTAGGCCACACTAGTTACGTCATTAAGCATGTTGTTGCACAAATTAACTAGTTCACTAGACATAGAATATAGGTTCTTTCTAGACTGATGGAGTAGCTAGAGTTCATCACTTTGTAATGAGAGAAGAAAACAACAATGACAGGGAGTCACATCAGCATGACTGAAAACATTGAACTCTAGGAGCATTTCAAACCCTGGCCCCCACAAGGAGGATCGTCATGTTTTAATTAGTAAATAAAGTACCTTGAACCAAACATCTCATTCAATTACTGGTAGAATCTGTATATAATAGTAGTATATGCCTTAAAACAGTTTTTTGTTTATAGTTAAACGCAGAGACGCTCAGGCAGGACTTTGTTAAAAAATCTGTTGATTTGACCCACATACACACATACACACACAAACAGCCAGACCGACACAGCCACCTTGATGCCCCCCCCCCCACACACTCACTCACACACACACACAACAACAACGCATACAGAGGAAAGACAGGCCAGACCCATATGACTGTTTGTTGTCTACGTGACACCAGTCATGAATCTGACATATTGATCAGTTCATGTGCTTTAAACACAACGGTACATGCACACATGCACGCACACACACACACACACACACCCTCACATACACACACAGCACATTCTCACAGTACATATGTAACGGATGGAATGCTCTCACATACACCCACACTTTCACACACACGTGGCATATTTGCAAATAAGGCTCAGTACACATGCCATGCGCAAAGGCATGCTTTGTATAATGTAGTGAGCACACACACACACTGGGCCTAATGCATCACACTCTGGTCTATCTGCAGTTCTCTCTACAGTCCAGTCCTCAGTCACTCTCTCAGCACTGCACAGGGTTAGCAGTGTGCCAGCTACCGTTCATGCAGTCTGTGTGTAAGCTACCCTGTGTGTGTGTGTAGGCTCCTTGGGCGAGAACGGTGACCTCTTTTCTCTGGTAGATAATCCTGAACTTCAGGCAGGAACCCTGCAGCGCTGGCCCCAGCTCACTCAGAAAATTGGGACCTAAAACAAGAAGCTGTGGGGTATGGAAGTGGAATTCTGGGCAATGTAGTTTTTCAGGATGGTTTGGGATAAGGAAAGCAGTGAAAAGTCGGTTGTATAGTTAATTCGGAAAGTTTTCAGACCCTTTCACACTTTCCTTTCCCATTTTGCTATTGTTTCAGAGTCGTCTTTTTTTCTCGTCAATCTACACACAATACTGTGGGGGTTTTTTTTATTCAGTAAAACTAAAAGACTGAAATATCCAGACCCTTAGTTATGACCCTTACAGTTGAGCTGTGGTCTATCCTGCATCAATGATCCTTTAGATGCATCTACAACTTGATTGGTGACCACCTGTGCCTAATTCAATTCATAGGACATAGGGAAGGATACAAAAACATTTCTGCAGCATTGAAAGTCCCCAAGAGCAAGGCAACCTCCATCATTCTCAAATGAGAGATTTGGAACCACCAACAGTCTTCCTAGATCTGAGCACAGGAACCCAATGCTCACTAGGGATGTAGATCCAGAGTTCCTTTGTGGAGATGAGAGAACCTTTCAGGAGTACAACCATCAGTGCAGCACTCCACCAATCTGGCCACTCTACCATAAAGGCCTGACAGAAGCCATTCCTCACTAAAAGGCACACTAGGGCTTTTCCAAAAAAACACCTGAATGACTCTCAGACCATGAGAACCAAAATCCTCCTAGTCCAGCTTGTGTGTATGTATGTATGTATGTATGTATGTATGTATGTATGTATGTATGTATGTATGTGTGTGTATGGATGGTTGGATGTAATGTATGTATGTATGTATGTGTGTGTGTGTGTGTATGGATGGTTGGATGTAATGTATGTATGTATGTACTATGTATGTATGTATGTATCTATGTATGTATGTATGTATGTATGTATGTATGTATGTATGTATGTATGTGGTGAAATAAGAGGTCTGTGTGTGTGTGATTAGTGAGAAGCTGGTGGTGTGTGAGTGTGCGTATGATCACTGCTTGTTAAGGGCTTATCAGAGCTTTGCTGAGGTTTACCAGAAATGGAAAGCAAGACTTCAGCTCTGAATAGACCTGTCAGCTCTCATACATACCCCCCCCCTCTCTCTCCCTCTCTCCCCCCCTCTCTCCTTCTCGCTCTCCTTCTTTTTCCCTCTTTCTCTCATGCTCTTCTTTTTTTCTGCTCACCTTTCTTTCCCCCACTTTATTGACCATTATTGTTTTTACCCGTAACTGTTTCATCCCTAATCACTGTATGTGTTTGACGAACAAACAAAGCACAGAACACAATGTCAGTCTATCTCGCTCTCATATTTCACTCCCTGTCACTTTCCCCCTCTCTCTCTCTCCCTCTCGCGCTGTCTCTCTCTTTCTGTTCTCCCTCTCTAATCCTCTTGTTTGACTCAGTGGGTTGCCGAGCTGATCTGTCTGGTTTGGTTCTCTTCAGCTCTGACCAGCAGCACTTTCATCTCAGCTGCAGCCCCTCCACTGCCTCTCACAGGAGGCCAACCTGACATTGCAGGCTGTCGCCAAAACTCCCTGAGTGCCCAGACCAGTTCTCTCTGTGTGTGTGTGTGTCTGTCTGTCTGTCTGTCTGTCTGTCTGTCTGTCTGTCTGTCTGTCTGTCTGTCTGTCTGTCTGTCTGTATGTATGTCTGTTTAATAGGCAATTCACACTTTTAGAATAGTTATAGAATGTAGCATAAAGAATATTTTATAATATTTCAGAATTTTGATGAAACATCAGATCCCAAGCACTGGGTGAGTTCATATCTGAAGATAAATAAAATCTCTCTCTCTTTCTCTCTCTCTCAGGGTGATGATATTTGAGGACAAGGCCAATGGTGCTAGCGGTAAACCAAATGGACCGCCCCCCAAACGAGACATCTCCAGCTTACCGTAGACCAGAGGAGAATCGGTTACCTGATCTGGATCCACCCCCCTTGCACCCAAACCCCGCCTCTCCTAAATGGGGCGGGGCTACATGTACATAGCCTTACCCAGCATCCTTTGCTCCAGAGGAAGCTCAGTGGCTCGGTAGAGAGGGATAATGTAAAATCACAAACACAAAAAGAAAGAAAAAAATCTATCTATATATTTGCTGTGAAGACATAAAGCCGCAAAGTAGCTTTTTTTTATGAAGAAAAAACTGCGTGTATATATTTATATAAAAAGGTGACGGAAATTCTGGTGTTTCTAATTAGCGTTTGAGTAATTGAGTTGTTTTTAAGAAGATGATCCAGTATTGAATCTGTGATTGGCGAGGCTGCTACCTTCAACAGTAATGCTCTTAGTAATGTAACACAAAATGTGTTTAAGTGTAGTTTCCAAGTATGGGCAGAGTAACATTTACCCGATTCATAAGATAAATGTAAAGATTGTGAGGTTTACAATTGTAAGTTATGGGAGGGTGTTTTCTTAAATTCTTATAATTTGTATCATTGTTGTTATTCACACGTGGTTGGTTCAGTTTGCCATGCAGAAGAGGCTTGTTATATGGAAGAAGACCTCTGAAGAGCACAGTAACTGTAGAAGCTAAAGTTGTCATCCCATCATGTGAGCTCTGCTTTGTGTGATGTCATAAAGGTTTATCGGGGCAGATGTTAACTACAATTCTAATTCCATTATGTCGGTGCAACGGTTGTCACCATGGCAATTGGCGCAAAGTGGTTAATATCGGTTTCTTTCCAAACTCTGGATTTTTTTTTTTAATTGTCAAGTAGACTAGTCTTTGAAGAGAAGTGTGGTGAAAGTCCTTTTCCTATTGTCTTGTGTACCCATAATAGTACTGTGAGGGTTTTTGCTGGTATAGGTTGTCAGGGTAACATGAGATGTGACGGTGACTATAGGGATATTCAAGTGTTTTTTTTTTTTTTTTTGTCAAGGCAGAAATGCATCATGGGTATGTGAGCCAGACAATCGTCTTATGTCCTCCTGTGATGTGAATCTTCCTCTGGCCCAGCAGGAGGGCCACTCTGTGTCCTGCTGGGCCTCTGCTCTTGGAATAGAGAGAGTGAGAGTGACGGCGGGAGGGAGGGTAAGGGCCAAACAGAGCTGCTTATTTCTGCTGGCATGCTTTAGGAGAGGGGAAAAGGGAAGTAGAAAAACACACTTGAGGCTTGCTAAAGGCCACATTCCTCTCAGCTTAGTTTGGCTTTCCTCTCTCCTTCCTCTCCTCCCTCTCTTTCACCCTCTCATCTCCAGCTACCGTTTTCTGTCTTCCTCAGCATGTGAAGTACCCTGTTTGATCCCTGAGTTGGTGTGTTTATGTGTCCACATGATAAGAGCACAGGTAGTCGAGCACCAATACTGAAGCACATTTTGTAGTCATTTTAGTCATTTACAGTAAGAACACGAGAACTTTTCTATTTGCATGTTGGTAACGGGGACCCCTACAGTAAGCGTGCTAATTCCTCACGGTTTCAGTCCGACCAGATTACCCAGAGAGGTGATTTCAGAGTCGTGACCGAGATTAGCGTTACTTTTTACGTTTTACGTTTAACAGATGCATTTATCCTGAGCAACTTGCAGGAAGCTAGCAGGTGACTCAGGGACCAATGGAACGCAGATGTGGCCGAGATCTTACCCTCGTCTCGCACGCGTCCACTGCTCTCTGGCCAGGCCCATATTTAACATACCTTAGCCCCCTGACCCCCAGGCCCTCGTTTCCCATATAGAACCTTAATGTAGAACAGATCTGGCCCTGATCTGGTGCAGAACCAGGGCAGCCGTTCTCAGGGTTCTAAGTCCAAGATCCCCCAGTTATGCCACAAGAGGACGACTCTGGTGTTCTGTACACAGGAAGGTTAGACTGCATCAGAATCTTATTTGGTTGTGGAGGTGCATGAAAAAAAACGCTTCTTCCAGTCATCCTTTTAGAACCCTTAAGGATTCTTTTTTAGAATATGCATAGGTTCTCTTTTAGATAAGCGGTTCAAGATTCCATAACTTGTCTTTTGGATCCCTTTAGGAGTCCCTTTAGGAGTTTAGAAGTGGGAGTTGGGACAGAAAGCTCTTGTCATTCACTCCTTCATGTGGAGCCCCACTGAATGCTAACTAAGCCCCTTTAAGACACCTTCAGGTGCAGTCTGCTGCTGCTTAGCCTGGCTAGCCTGGGCCTCTGTGTCTGAACTCACACTCCTTCCAAGTGCCTATCTGTGAGAGTAGTAATGGAGGAGACTGGGGGGTCAGGAGCTCTCCAGGGGAAGAGGGAGGGGTCAGTCCTGACCCTCTATGATTCGCCATTCAGCATTCAGCATGTAGATTACGGTCCCTCCTGGTGTGGTCTGGCCGCTATAGGTGTGTTTGTGTGTGTGTGTGTGTGTGTGTGTGTGTTCTCTTCAGGTTTGTAACACACTCGGTCTGCATGTTTGTGTGAACATGTGTATCTTTACTGACTGTGGTTGCTTAAGTGTAAGTTTCATGACTTACCTTTGGCTGATCGTCTTGGTGGTGGTTTTGTTTTATATACACAGTGAAGTTTATAAGTTCAACTGCAGACAGATGAGCATTTCTCAACATCACTCCCTGCCATCCTGATCCGTTTCATTCACACACCGTTTCATTCTCACCTTGTTCTGGTGCTCTGTTGAGACGTCACCAAAGAACCATTCAGGGTTCTGTACTGCACCGCCCTTACCAGTAGAACACCATCAGGTTGTGAGACGTTCATGCCGAGGTATCAGCTGACTGAGGAACCGATCCGGCTCCGTTCTCGGCGTCCTCGTGTAGTTCTCCCGTCTCACGGGTTTCTGCCTCGTCTCACTTTTACTCCTGTTTCACTCCGTTCATTTCCTGGTCCGGATAATGGCGTGCCGTAGAACAGGTCTGGACCAGATCTGGCACACATCCGGCGTAGAGCCGCACCAGGTCTGGTCCAGGGTCGGCGCCTTTCCTAACGACCACAGTGGGGCCCAGTCATGAGCCCAGCCGAGCTCCTGGATGTGTGTTCTCACATACGCGTGAAGTCCATCCCCGCAGCAGGGTGATCTAGAGGCCCTGGAGACCGACCCTTGTTCTCCCACCTTCTGCTCCGGTCAGATCCTCCAGGAGCTCGGCTCTGCATCCTCTAACTCATGAGGCCCACGGGGGGGAAATACACACCTGTCAGGCAGGGTTTGTGTGTGTAACAGTCGCTCTGCTCTGTGCCTCTGTGTGTGTGTGTGTGTGTGTGTGTGTTTGTCTGTGTGTGTATGAAATTGCATTTGACTTTCTCACTCGTGTTGAAGCATTAAAGCATAAGGTTAGCTATACTGCTACAGCTAAAGCACATGAGTAATTTATTAGTGCTGCATTTATTAACCTCTGGCATTTTCATTTGTGACTAGTGATGCCATTTTTAATATTGTCATGACCTGTATTGTTATTTCTAGATGGATGTTGATCACCTGTGTAATAGATTAAAATACAGTTTTTGTTTTGTTTGTGTTTTTTTTGCAAGCACCAAAGGAAGTAAAAATGTTTTACTGTTACACCGATGCCATTTGTGATGACTCATTTTTTCTGTGTGTGTGTGTGTGTGAGAGAGAGAGAAACGGACAGGAGAGTTAATGTTTGTCATTCTGATGGTTTTGGAATGGTCTTTTGGTTTTGCATTTTAGTTTAAGTTTAAGAGTGTTAATTCAGCCAAGTTGCAAGGAACAGCTTTCAGTGTGTGCTTTTCTTTTCTCCCCGAGAATCAAATATTAACACGTTCCTTTTTCTCCCCTAAATATTTGATCCAAAAGCCCTTTTCTCATAGTTTTTTACACAATTGGTTTCCTTTATAGCCTTGCATCCAGATTACGCTTCATAACCATTCTGTCACGCCAGCTCTCAATCTGACACAAAAATCTACATCTTCAAGGCTGAACTAGGACTCCTGGGTCAACCGCTTGTTTGCCAGCTGCTAAAAATAACCCAGCATGCCGCAGGGCTGCAGTAAGCGCGGCCTCCAGCAGTACTCCGTGCACAGCCAGGGGGGCAGACACCGATTGGGGCGATTAATAAATCAGAAATGCCATGAGGGAGGAGGGCAGTGAGCTACCTACCCCCAGGGGTGGCCACCAGTTAGGGATGAGCAGATGGACTGAGGGTGCTAACCCAGTTTCTCTGTCCCTCTCTCTCCCTCCCTCCATCTCTCCCTCGTTCCCTAAGTATGTTCATACATGCGCGAATATTATTCAGGAGGGCGCATTGCCACCCAGCCGAATTAGCACACGAACCACAAACAGTGGCAATGTTTGTATAAACCTACACATGCTCTACATACAACTACATGTGCTTGGATGAGGACTCTGGTGCTCACAGTGCATTCACCTACTCCCCTTAATCTGTCATTAAAGCACGGGTGAGTGAAGATGTGTGTCAGTGAATGTGATATTTGGCAGACTCTTTTGTGTGTGTGTGTTCAGATGGGATTTTTATGTGCCTACTCATGCTCAACACATTAGTGTGTGGAAGCACATTGCTGAATGAGTGCACGCAGCACAGAGCAACATCTTGGCTGCCGAAGTTCACAGACAGGGTGAAGTAGGAGCTCAAGGCAGACCTAAAAGCAATGGATCTGCCTTCAGCACGGATCAGATTTGGCCCGGATCTGGCCCGGGCTCCAGAGGGACAGGATGTGTTATTACAGTCCAGCTGCAACAGAGAACCAGGCAGCTGTGGGGTCAGAGATCTCAGTGGAGGCTGAGCCTGAGAGAGGGGCCTGGTAAGCAGGGCTTTTTGCTGTGGGTGGAGAGAGAGATAGAGAGCGCAGGGGGGAGCAAATGGCACTTAAGCATTACCCCAGAGAACTGGCAGACCAGCGATAGAGGAAGCACACTAACAAGCGTGTTAATGAGCTCTAACATCAGTCTTCATTTGAATCCAATCAAAGGATGCCTGAACAAACTATTATGGCCTACATCTTGCATGGCAGATTTTTGTTAGTTATTTGTTTAATCAAAACAGACCCACATCCTGTAGTCATGACTGCACCTATTAGGTCATGTGTACTGCCAGCAAAAGTGTATTTTTTCCGAGGATGCATTTCTTAAAGGCTCCATTTTTGTTATTCTTACACATCGACTCCCTCCCTGTCCCTCTCTTTTTATGTTCTTAATATAGCTTGAGAAATTTGAAGCTGGGATCACAGATGCGTTTGATCTTAAAAGAAAACTAGCTTTTGTTTTGCTTTGTGTTTGATTGAAATCCTGGAACAGAGGGAACAGCCTGTAAGACGACTGATTTCCTGTGTGTGTGTGTGTGTGTGAGAGAGAGAGATAAAGAAAGAAAGAGAGAGAGACAGACAGAAAGAGAGGGGGAGTGTGCGTGTGCGAGAGAGAGAAGGGGAGTGTGTTTGTGTGTGAGAGAGAGAGTGTGTGTGTGTATGTGTGTGTGAGAGAGAGAGAGTGTGTGTGTGTGTATATGTGAGTGTGTGTGAGAGAGAAGGGGAGTGTGTGTGTGAGAGAGAGAGTGTGTGTGTGTGAGAGAGAGAGAGAGAGTGTGTGTGTGAGAGAGAGAGAGTGAGTATGTGTGAGTGAGAGCATGCGTCTATATGTGTAGGCAGCATGTGGAGGTGGGGGGATTACGTAGCTTGTTCTGGTCAACTGTCCAGTCGCAGGTGTTTGTACATGTGATCCTGCTCAACTGTTGTCCTCTCTCTTCTTCTCCCTGACACACACACACACACACACACACACACACACACACACACACACACACACACAGGTCGAAAGCCTGGTTCTATTTTAATGAGCTTTGAATCACATCAGCTTTGTTGGGAGACACCAGGTTGAGAATTAGCACTCAGTGACTGCAGAGGAATAGACTAAGCGGTCAAGTAAATGAGGAAGTCAAGCCATTCTGGCCAGTGATCTCACAGAATGAGACGTGTATGAGTGGTAGTATGTGAATGTTTAAATGAATAAACACGGTTATAAACATAATGTATTTATTACACACATGTGGGCCTACCTGTATGTAACATAAATTCATTTCTAACATGCTTAACAGAATACATTTCTGCACATACTTGATTATCATTTCATATATTTCATGTTATTATTTGAGTAAGAACGCCTCGAAAAAAAGAGTTTTATCTTGAGCTCCTGTATATTTACAGTCTGGAATGTCGTTGTACCGTTATCTACTGGCGAACAGACCAAAAACGTGAATTGAGAAGAAACAGCTAAAGCAGAGACACGTCTGTATTGCCATCTGCTGGTTGAACGAATATCGGGTTTGGAATTGAGTTAAATGTAACGCTGCACAATAATTCTGAAGCATCGAATACCCAACATAGCACTAATTTAATTTACTAGGTAACGATGTTCTCTCGATGACTCTATCTCGGGGGAAATGGCCCTGAAACTATGCTCTATCGTCCACTGTAGGTAGGCAGACAGACAGACAGTTAAATCCCTACAAATCCCCTCTCGGAACCAAAGTCACTGCGCATTGTTTCCTGTGTGCATGTGTTACAGTTACAATGTGTTTACCTAACGTGAGGGATATGTCAGTGGATAAAGTTTGACAGATTTGTTAAGTCCATCAACATTTATAGATTTTGGACATGAAGCATCAGACATCATTTACGTAAAAATACCCTGGAAGGACACAGTATGCGTTTTGGTGTAACATTTAGCATCTTACGAGCGGTAAGTGACAGAGATTGTCAGCGACTCTAGCCACAGACAGTCATTCATTTAACCTTAAGGGCTGTAGTATGTAACATCTCGCTAACCGATACAAATGAATGATATTACCTGTGCTGTATCCTGCAGTATGCCGGCTCCTGCAAGAATGGAGGTCAAACGTACAGGTGGAGATGGCAAGGGAAAAGAAGCTATCGGTCGTTACCAGGTCTGTCCAAATCGTCCCTTAACCCACAACAAGGGATGGAAGAGATAAGATATTTCCCACGCTCATATTTATAGAGCTAAGCTTGTCCTTTTTTCTCATCACCAGATGATGTCAAATCGCCACGACAGGTGGTCAGTCCGGACATATCAAAGTATGTCTGTTTTGCTCATGATTTTAGATGTAGGATACAATGGTTGTGTACTGGTACTGTTTGTGTACTTACATCACCACTTCTTTAGAATCAGAAACATTGGGATCATGGCGCACATCGACGCGGGGAAAACTACCACCACGGAGAGGATGCTGTTCTACTCCGGCTACACCCGAGCGCTGGGAGGTAAGTGAAAGCGAAGGGTTTTGGTACTTAGAGGTTGAGGGCGGTTATAGTGCATAGTCGGCTACTAGATGATGTAGAATGAAGTTTAGAATATTCTCTGGAGAAACAGTAGGAGACTAAGCAATGTGAGTAATTGTTACTATGAATTAACTGTTACAGGTAAGTTTAACTGCCAGGTAGTAGGCTAATCAGGAATGTAGCCAAGCCACTGTACATTTTCTATGGCCCAAAGAATCATCACCACTTTTTGCCATCTACTGAATGCATCCCCTCTGCTTCACCAAAAGAGGCTTAGAGATAAATACATCAAATACATCAAATTACCAAATACCATAAAGATGACCACATCTAGGGTAATTCTTAGGCCCTGCAGGACTAAACCTCCTTTGTCTTTTTCTCCACTTAGATGTGGATGATGGGGACACAGTGACAGACTACATGGCACAGGAGAGAGAGAGAGGCATCACCATCCAATCAGCAGCCGTCACATTTGACTGGAAGCAGCACAGGATCAACCTCATAGACACACCAGGTGCTCTCTTTAGGAATTCCTCCTCTTCAGTTACTTCCTTGATGTTCCCTCCCTATGTGTCATATCTTATTACATTGGTTTGGATAGTCTTCAGTGCTTGTTGCCGATAGTCTTTGTGCTGTCTGCATCCTCCTTACAATAAGCCAATCAGGACTGATGTCATTTGTTACAGGATTAGTTTGAGCATTATGAAGATTGCTGGTGCTTACTGTGTCAATCGTGATTGCTTGTTAATGGTGCATGTTTTGTTAGAAACATTGTCAGGAAGTTATTGAAAGTGTTTGGTGTTTGTCATCACTAGTGTTATCATCCAATGTGGCATGTTGTTATTGTAGGGCACGTTGACTTCACTTTGGAGGTGGAGAGAGCGCTGAGGGTGCTGGATGGGGCTGTGGCCGTGTTTGATGTTTCAGCAGGAGTGGAGGTGAGGGGACCGCGCCGCAGCACCTAAGACAAGGCTGGACATATCTAGTGTTCAACCACACTTGAGTGGGCCAGGAAAGCGTGTTTCAATCATAGGTGTGTGTGTGTGTGTGTGTGTGTCTTCGTTCTTAAGGCCCAAACCATGACTGTTTGGCGGCAGGCAGAGAAACATGAAGTGCCTTGCATGTGCTTTTTGAACAAGATGGATAAGCCTGGAGCCAGGTAATATTCATGTATACACTCTCTCTCTTTCGCTCGCTCTCTTTCACACACACACGCATTCACGCACACACACTTCACTTCAGTACCATCTAGCAGCTCTCTTGTGTCATTGCGGCTCTGATTATAGGTGCCTAGAACAAAACGTAAGGACAATGTAGCAATAGATTGCAATGTACATTTGTACAGGTTGAATGAGGGTGAGATTTGTGTTTAATTGTCTCTCCATAGTCTGAGCCTCTCCCTCCAAAGTATGAAGGACAAACTGAAAGCCAACCCAGTCCTGCTGCAGGTACCGACATGCTTTATGCCATCACAATCAGAATCGCACTGAATAAGTGCATGCCTTTTCTGGCCAGTTATTCACTTTGGATAAAGACAACATCTTAAATGAATAAATATATGTAAATGTGTGTGTCAGTTTCATTATAGATAGAAAGATAGATTGATTAATGTATTACTTTATTGATCCCCAAAGGGAAATTGTAGCGTTGCAGCAGCAATTCACATAATGATAAGCTGTTACCAGTGATCTAGACCTCAAACATAAAGAAAGGAGCAATGTGACACCGTCTCTGTAATGTTTAATTCCAGATTCCCATTGGTAGTGGGAAAAGCTTCAGTGGATTGGTGGACCTGATCACCAAGCAGCGAATGGCGTGGCGGATGAGAGGGCGGGAGGATGACGGGCGTGTGTTTGAGGTGAAGGACCTGGGGCCCGCGGATGACCCGGAGCTCCTCCAGCAGGCCAGTGAGGCCAGAGGGGCCCTCATAGACCAGGTGAGCCAGACACCCTGACAGGTGAAATGCCCCCATTACCAGACACTGGATGAATATTTGTGCTTTATAGTTAGAAATGTTTTAGTCTGAAGTAAGCTATCATTATAGGCATAGTTATGACATTATAATTGTGGGAGATGATAGTAGTAATGTGAAGGTGGTATTACATGAAGGTGCAAAATTATTTGATATAGTATAACGTTGGGGAAATGTAGATAGAACTCCGAAAGTTCTCTAACCATGATTTAGATCAGTGACTGTGGATGGGTAGGGTAGATGTCTGTTAATGTGTCTGTGTGTGTGTGTGCGCGTATGTGTGTGAGCTTAGGTGGCAGATCTAGATGATGAGTTTGCTGAGCTGCTGTTGGGGGAGTTCAGTGAGGACTTTGATGCTGTTCCTCCAGGGAAGGTAAGTGGAGAAAACAACACTAATGTGCTCTGTGTGGTTGTGTGTGTGAGAGAGAGAGAGTGAGAATGAAAGAGAGAGAGAGAGAGAGAGTGAGAGTGAGAGAGACTTTTCTATTTCGAGGGAGTTTCTCACATATCCTTATGAATTTTGGTCTATGATACTGATCCTCACACATCTGACTGGTATATGATGTTTAAGCTTTTGTGTGTGTGTGCGTGTGTGTGTGTGTTTTTCAGCTTCAGCAGGCAGTGCGGCGTGTCACACTGGCACGAAAAGGTGTTCCCGTCCTGGTGGGCAGTGCCCTGCGCAACAAAGGTGTCCAGCCACTCCTGGATGCCATCACTCTCTACCTGCCGGCCCCCAATGAGAGGCACCACGACCTGGTGTGCGTCACAATGGGCCAGATCAAAAGATAAACACATGAACAGACAGCAGAGACAAGAAACTAGTACACGAGCATAGCATAGACGAGAAACTAGTACACGATCATAGCTTAGACAAGAAACTAGTAGACGATCATAGCGTAGACAAGAAACTAGTACACGATCATAGCGTAGACGAGAAACTAGTACACGATCATAGCGTAGACAAGAAACTAGTACACGATCATAGCGTAGACAAGAAACTAGTACACGATCATAGACTGTTTGTTAGCCCTGTTCCAGGTTGCCGGTTTAAGTCTCTCCTTACACTTCCTCACCTGAGTGGACTACCAACTAAACTGACTAAACATTGTAGTAACATGTTCCCCCTGTAGCAAATGTTAAGACTAGGAGAGTAAGCCCAGTTCATGAATAAAATATTTGGAGTTGTTGTCATATAGGTTTTGCATCCATACTAGAGTTTCTCCAACAGAGAGCTGTATGCTGCCTCTGACACAGCAGTTTATTGTTAGTAGTAAGTAATGGTGTTGGTAGTGTTAGTAAGTAGTCGTGTTGTTAGTAGTTAGTAGTATTAGTAGTAAATTGAGGGTGTATTAGCATTAAAGTGATGTTTGCACTAAGGTGCATGTTTCTCTTAACAATCATGGATGTAAGAGTGACTTGTGTACTAAAGAGTGTGTTCTCCTTGCAGGCGCTGGTATAAGGATGACCTGTGTGCGTTGGCTTTTAAAGTCGTCCATGACAAACAGAGAGGGCCGCTGGTGTTCCTGCGGATTTACTCCGGTTCCATGAAGCCCCAGTCCTCGGTCCATAACATCAACAGGAACGGAACGTATGTTGTCAACACGCCACGTCATTCATTCTGAACTGTACAAACACTCGGTTTGAAGACAACTTGATGACAATGAGGACAACTCACTTCTGTGTTTTGATCTTAACCGCTACGTTATGATAGAATGTATACCTAACCTGTACTGATGTTAGCTTGGGAGAAAAGCAAGCTAAATGAAAACATGTAAATATCAGTGTAAAAGTCAAATAGTGAAATGATGAGTTGTCCAACAGCTGTTCGTAATAGCATGGTGTTGTCTTAGGGAGAGGATGAGTCGTCTGCTGCTGCCGTTTGCTGATCAGCATGTGGAGATTCCTTCTCTTAGTGCAGGAAACATCGCCCTCACTGTCGGACTCAAACAGGTGTCAGAGACACAGCACACACACACACACACACACACACACACACACACACACACACACACACACACACAGACACAGACACAGACACAGACACACACACACACTTAGTTCATGATGCACGTTTAGTGTGTACGAGTATGACACACATATGAACACAAACGTACACATTATTTCAGACACTTCAGTGCAAAATTTCTAGCATACATACTCACTATGCAGACACATAGACACCCATACAGACATATGCACAGTAGATGTCCTTGATAAAACAAGACCTGACCTTTTGCATGTGTGTGTTTATTTTGTATTCTTGACAGACGGTCACAGGCGACACCATCGTGTCCTCCAGGGCATCTGCGGTGGCAGCAGCCAGGCGTGCCCAGGAGGATGTCCAGGAGAGGAGCACCTCAGCTGGGGGAGAGGGAGGCAAGGAGGCCCCGGGACTGGTCCTGGCCGGGGTGGAGGTGCCTGAACCCGTCTTCTTCTGCTCCATAGAGCCTCCATCTATGGCCAAACAGGCCGGTGAGTCAGTGCCACTGCCAAAGAGACGCTCGTAGAAAGGGAAAATAGACTTAGATAGACGTCAAAATAGACGTCATCTTAAATTTTCCTCAGATTTCATGTATTTGTACTTGTGTGCGTGGGTGTGTGTGTGTGTGTGTGTGTGTGTGATTTGTGTGTGTAGACTTGGAGCATGCCCTCACTTGCCTGCAGAGGGAGGACCCCAGTCTGAAGGTCCGCATAGACCCAGACTCTGGACAGGTAACCGCACACACGAACGCACGAACGCACGCACGCACGCACGAACACACAAAGACACAAAGACAGACACACAATCATTCAACATTAAATCACAGAATCAACTTACAACTGTTTGTCATATCTCCTCTCTTTCCCTCTGTTCTGTCCCACCTTTTCTCCTCCTCCTCTTCTTCATCAGACCGTTCTGTGTGGTATGGGTGAGCTGCACATTGAGGTCATCCATGACCGCATCAGGAGAGAGTACGGCATTGAGACGCACCTGGGCCCCCTACAGGTGGCCTACCGAGAGACCATCCTCCAATCAGCATCCACCACAGGTGAGCTCAGTAGCATCTCAGCCAATCACACATCACTTCAATCTAATGGTCAGAAGCGGTACTATCAAAAGGACACAAACTCCTGGATGTGTAAGACATGTCCAAGAAAACACCCTTATGCCATTCTTCTCTCAGATGCCTGTAGTCAGTATGACGGTAGAGTATGGCCATACAGGATTATCAGGGGCAATAGTACAGTTGAAGTAAAAGGCCTTAACACCAAAACAGATCCCATGATCGAGTGAAAGGGAGTGATGTAGATGTAAGATTGTCAAACCGTAATTTACAGGCAGAAAGTGTATGACTTCACCACTAGGGTGCACTATAGAGCAAAACTTGCTCCTGAATGTGAATACCCTCTACGCGCGCGTGTGCGCGTGTGCGCGTGTGCGTGTGTGTGTGTGTGTGTTGTATGCTTCTGTGTTTTATAGTTCACCTCAGCTCTTGGATGGCCTTCGCTCATGTGTGAGGTTGATATCGCACCACTGATGCATAATATACTATGACAGCAAATCAAGCATGAACATCTCTGAGCACTGATTAAAAATGTACCAGAGTTAATGAGCCAGATATCTCTCTGATGTGTATTATTGCTTTAGAACCTCTCAGATAAGAAGGATTGTCCTCCTGGGTAGACCAAAGAAAGATGGGCAGGTTCTCCAACTGTCCACCATACTGTCACCTTTTGGTGTTAATCTTGATGCTTGGTGATGATGGATTGCTGGAAGAATTCCATAATATATTTAATTTGGTGTCACTATATTTTTAAATTGAATGTTGTGACTTGGATGTTATCGTCTGACAGCTCTGTGTGTGTTTAAGACACTCTGGACCGGACTGTGGGGGAGCGGAGACACGTGGCCACTGTCAGTCTGTCTGTCCATCCCAGTGACGACCCATCATCCTCTTCTTCCTGTGACGTGTCCTTGGAGGAGGAAGTGGAGCAGCAGCTTCCTGCTGAGCTGCGGGAGGCGGTGGAGAATGGTGTGCAGAGCTCTTATCTCCAAGGTAACCAGAATCCATGACCTGAGAAACCAGGGTGAAGGGGGCTCAGTTTCAATATGCGTGGAAGACAGACCTCACTGGCCTAGATCCCTCCAGATACACACACACACACACACACACACACTGTGAACCTGACCTGTTTCACAGGTTAATACCCTGTAAGGGCTATTTTTGAACTGTTCCCGTGTCACTAGGGCCGTTGCTTGGATACCCGATGCAGGGCGTGAGTGCCACCATCCAGAGTGTGGGCATCGAGCCGGGCACCTCACCAGCCATGGTGGCAGCTTGTGTGTCGCGCTGCATGCTCAAGGTGCGTGTGTGTGTGTGAGAAAAAGAGTGACGCTCTTTAATGTGTAAAAAAAGTTCAAGTGAATGATATATTGTTGAATGATTAGAGGCAGTAATTGACTATTTGTGAAGATGTGAGTGATAGATATTAAACTATAGTTTTAAGTTCTGTGGTGTGTGTGTATGTGTGTGTGTGTGTGTGTGTGTGTGTGTGTGTGTGTGTGTGTAGGCGCTAAAGCAGGCTGGTGGGCAGGTCCTGGAGCCGGTGATGTCACTTGAGGTGACAGTGGAGGAGGAGCTTCTAGGCCCTGTGCTTGGAGACATCGCCCAGCGGCGGGGCGCTGTCCAAGATATCCGGAGTCGCCACGACAACAAGGTGCTGCTGGCCACTGTCCCACTGGCCAAGATGATGGTGGGTTGGGCAGGCAGCACAAACACATCCAGACTCCTCCACAGATCACATCTGTGAATAAATCTTCACTTCCTTTTGATTTTCAGGGCTACTCTACAGTCCTGCGAACTTTGACCTCCGGGAACGCCACCTTCTCTCTGCAGCTGTCCAGCTATGAGGCCATGAACCCGCAGGACCAGACTGCTCTGCTCAACAAGATGGCAGGCCTGGCATGAAGGCCTTTCCCTCTGCATGCCAATACAGTTGAGGAAAATGAGGCTTTAAACCAGGCACTTGAAACCTAAGGCCTGGCAACTCAACAGGAACTAATGTTGCCGCCGTATGCAGTTCCTCAGTGAAGCAGTGGTTTACCATGGGAGGACTTCATCTCAAAACTCAGAAAAGACTGTTATGCAAAAAAAGTGGGAGGTGAGCGTGTCATTGACATAAGGACGTTACTGGGTATTTAAAATGTGTATGTCAATAAATGTATGTATGTATATGTGAGATTTCTCATTGAATGTGACTATGTGTGTATGATTGGAAGTGTTGTGTATGTTCAGTAGGTCACCTCAAAACACACACACACACACGCAGGCACGCACACACACACACACACACACACACAAAAGTCACTTCAATCACTTTTATTGTCATCCATAAAACATTCTGAACAATTCACAAAATTTGTAATCACAAACAGTTGTTTTATAAAAATCTGACTGTAGAGATCACATTAAACCAGCAGTCAATGTAAATCTGGAACAATACCTGATGGTTTGTCACAAAATGATTTGTTTGAGCATAGAAACACACACACACGCACGCACGCACACACTCATCCGAATAAAAAAAAGACAGTGAAAATCGGCTCAGTGCATCAGGGACGATGGGTTCTCGCTGTGTGAATGAAGATCATCTGTGGTTGGTCGGTGCTTAAGAAGCCATTGTGGCTTGCCGTTCTTCCCTTTTCAGTTGAGCACAGGCTTGCTATAGTTCTCAAAGGTTTCCTTTGTACTCGTGCGGACAGTAGCCCACAAACAGAGGTTCGGCTGCAATACCGCGCCTGGACACACAGACACAAAAACTCATGATGATCATACTTACCAAGACAGAAACCAATGATTAACATTACAGAATATCATGCCTAGACACACTGAAACTGAAACTCTTGATAAACATGCTCATTTCAATTCAGTTATTTAATTCAGTTATTTAATTAAGTTATCTAACTTGAATCAAACATACGTCCTATCCTATGTTTTTGCCTATCTACATCTAAGATGCTGAATATGAACATAACTAGGAACACATCCTCCTCATAGGCTTCCCAAGCATTCACGAAATACAGGACATATTTCTGGGCATGGTGCGGTACTCACTCGACCATCCGACAGCGGTGCTGCACCAGGCGGACGTAGGCTTTATTCACATCCTTAACGCTCGCGTCACTCCATAGACGCTCACTCACGGCACTGGCACGCGGCCTACAGACAGACAGACAGACAGACATCTTTGTTTAGAGGCAAACATGAATGCATTCTGTAGAGGTCTGTTTTAACTAGAAAAGAACAGCAGTTTAGGCTCTGTGGATGAGGCATAGTTATGGTGGTGGTGGTGTTGTGTGGGGTGGGTAGGAAGCCCACGCTAGAAGTCTCCATCTTACCAGAGGCGGGGCGTGATGTTGGTGGCATCCACATACTCTCCCCAGAGACAAGCCTCTCCTCCAATCACAAGCTTCTTTTGCTCGTCAGTGCCTGGGGTCAAAGGTGAAATGTCCAGTTAAAGGTCAGCCCTCAGACAACTCCAAAAGCAGAATAATAATAACAACCATCATCATCATGTAAAATTAGTATGAACACGTAACTACTGATATGCACAGTCTAGCTAACATTTACCACACAAATACATGATCAGATGAATATGACTTTAGCTGATTGAGGATATTAAAGTATATTTATATAATGGTTGGCTTATCACTTGTTAACTACTACTGCAAATAAAACAAAATAAGGTTCCTCGTAAACAACAATGTCATCACCTGCATTGCTAACAATCCTGGAGAAAATGTCACCCCAGGCTTCCCTTTGGTTGCACTTACACACACACACCCTGCCTCATATACACACACACACACACCCTGTCACACACACAACCCTGTGACTCAGCAGTGAAGTCTTGTGACTATGAGACAATGTATTATCCTAGTGCTGCAAGTACATGAACAAAGAGAGAGACACCCTGTGGACAGGGTAAACTTTAACTGACAAAGTCAAGTACAACTGCAGCTCCAGACTGGATCATGTGACCTCAGCATAGAACCTCCAGTGCCAGACTGTCACTAGTCATCATGTGATAGGCAATCGCTTGCTGTCACACACACACTCTCTCACACACACACACACACACACACACACACACACACACACACACACACACACACACACACACACACACACACACACACACACACACACACACACACACACACACACACACACACACACACACACACACACAGTATGAGGAGAGTACAGTATCCATCTTAGCTCCACACACACACACACACACACCGGTGAAGTTGCAGGGGTCGGCCTTGTAAATGTTGACCCAGTCCTGGCCGTAGGAGATGCGGTTGAGGTACCAGGGAGTGGAGAGGAGGGTGGCAAACCCTGCAGCAGTCACACGCGCCAGCTCAGCCTGGTACTGCACCTGACTGCCCTTCCACACATGGATCAGGGTGTCCATATTCAGCTACACACATGCATACGCGCACACACACACACACACACACACAGAAATGTGTGCAGAGGCTTTCTTTAAGAGTTGTCCACAAGCAAAATATTTCACTTAATTGGCAGTTTAATTGGCATGTTTAAGTCATAGCCTTCTATTCTTGCAGGCATCTTAGTATTACCATGAGCCTGAAGCAAGGCAGGTACTGACTTATACATGCAAATGCCTCTAGACCAAGCATATCAGTGAGGACATCTGATGGCTGGATGACACTGATTAGTCCACGGTCAGGTTTTGCTTGTCAGTCTATGGTGCATTGTTAAGAGCTGACTACAACACATGCAGCAGCAGCATAGTGGGAAGCCATAGGGTTGACCATAGAGATTTATTGAGGGAAACACAGCAGGTGAAGGGGATTGTGGGACAGCTGTGGGAGTGTGGAGAACAACTGGAGTCATCAGTGGGATTATTTAGTTTCAGGGTGTTAAATTAACACAGAGTGAAGATGGAATTTATAATTCATTTATGGATTGAGATTTGAGGGATAAGTTAGAGACAAAAGGCATTGTGTTCCATCCTGTGAGATATCATGGTAGCTCAAGGAGATGACCCTCAATCTCCCCATGAGGTCCTGGAAAACTTAATGGGTCACACACACCTGCGTGCACACAGTCTTTCAAGGGTTTAACCATTTGAAACAAACGTTTTAGGCCTATTCTTTATTATTTATTTTTGTAAAGCCTGCCAGGATATGTGTCAACTTCGAACATATTAACCCATTACACAGGATGCATTAACACAGGTTTGCTCCTAGTTCCTTGTCAACACAGAAATGCGCCACTCGTCCAAAAAAGGGAATGTGATATTTTTTGCCAGATAGATAAATCAGATAGAGACGAATGTCACCACACTAACATTTACTCCAAAATTCACTCTTCTGCTGAAGTTTTCATTTATTGCCGGAGTTTAAGACAACCCAACGATGCAGAGTACGCCGTTTTCTGCCTGAGCTTCCCCAGCCAAACTAGGGCCCATCGTGTAAGTGGCACAGGTTCTGACAATCATGACTAACTATTAAACACAGAAACCCTCAGTTACCCAGCAACTAGCTGGGTGAAGATCTAAGAATATTAGGGTACATCCTGGATAACAATGTCTTACTTTAGAGTAAGTAGTGGGTTTCCCCCATAACTGATGAGGTGTGGGACCTCCACACACTTCATCTTTGCAAAATCCTCCTGGTAGTTTACCGTATTTCCTGACTATAAACCGCACCGTATATAAACCGCATTACAGTATTTACATAATTTTACAAAACAAACCTGTGTATTGATCGCACTCGTGTATTAACTGCAGTTTATTCAACGTTACATCATCCCACCACGTAAAACGAAATGCCATGGTTGTGGTGATAGTGCTACTAGCCATTTAAAAGTCGTATGGGATGGGCATTTCAAGCAAAAATGGTACACCCTCTCCTCGCACACACACACACCCATAGGCTTCCTCATTCCCATTCACAGTGTTATGGTGCTGTGTGGGAATGGATGCTAAATGTTTCAGTCGAATCGTTAATAGTCCCCCTGGCAACTACTGAATTAACGAGAAGAGCAAGGGGGAGGAGGGACTTCACCCCCTTTATACACTAGACTGGTATCAGAGTAAGCCCTTGCTCCACTGAGGTCCTATTATTTCTCATCCACAAGTGGTTGTGATCACTCTGAACCCAAGACTGCCTTTTAATGGTGAGGTGATTATGTGAATTTAAACTTTGCTTCAGGTTATGCAGCTTGGTTACTATGGTTGCCTAGTTGCAAAGCTAGCTAGCTAGAAACTTTAAATTGCAGAATTGTAAAATTGCAGAATTCCATTTGCATGATGGGATAGCTAGCTAATTTTACTAAATCAATGTGTAAGATATGGAAAATGGTTGGGAAATTACGGTGGTCAGATTGACTTTTGCTACATTCACACCAACCACACACACACACACACACACACACACCATTAAAGTTGTGGGGCTCGACGCTGTATATGCGTTTCCAGTCCTGCCCATAGGCGATATCGTTGAGGTACCAATTAGCCGAGAGGAGGGCTCGGTATCCAGCACCAGTGACCTTGGCCAGTTCCTCCTGGTACTGCCTGCCCTTCCACACAGTGATCAGTGCATCCTGCTTCAGCTATAAATAGCCAAAAAATACATAAAAAAACAGAGAGACTAGAGCACACATGTAAATAGTCTTCCACCACAACACCAATAAAGGCAACCCAAACAGCAGAGAGGTACCATAAGCAAAAGCCCAAAAAAAGCCCAAAAAACATGTAGCCCACAGTCCCCCTGGCCAGAACACCTCTGGAACCCAGAGGGAAAACAAGCACCTGCCACAACCTCCAAATCCCACCGTTGGCACATCTAACGCTTCCTTTCTGCACAATCCCACCTCTGGAACATCCAACGCTTCCTTTCTGCACAATCCCACCTCTGGAACATCTAACGCTTCCTTTCTGCACAATCCCACCTCTGGAACATCCAACGCTTCCTTTCTGCACAATCCCACACAGCCTTTCACACAGACAGACTCAAGCAGAGTTTTATCAGTGGAGGCCAGAGATGTCTAAAAGTAGAAGTGTCTGAAACTGCAGTGCCATGATCTGTGGTTGATCTGCAGCCTGGCAAACAAAACAAGGAACCATGTCTTATGACCTGTCCTTTTGGTTTATCGATAAGCTATTGTTTGGTAACTTGTGACATTCCCATATAGTTCTTCTTTATAAGAGTCATCATGGGGTTTTAAAAAAAGAGCAAAGTCTGTTTTTCCACATGTGGTGAAAGTCAAGTGGTCAACAAAGTAGAACTTGTTGAAGTAGAACAAACCTGAACACATACTCAGATAAGACAGAACCTTTCACACATTTAAAACACACCAAAGTCATCATGTTACACTGGCACAGTGCTTTCTCTTCTTGAAGAGAGCTCACGGACACACGGACACACAGTTTCTTTAGTGGACATCAGTGAAGTAGGACTGGCAACACAAATGTTCAGATAGACCATCATAAACCGTTGGAGACCGTTACTACCACACCAAGCTTGTGAGGTAAAGTGAGGTCACATCCCTTGAGAGTAGTCCAGAACCTTCCCAAGCAGACGTCACTGAGGCAGGGTCTACTCATCACCTCAAAGCTGTTCACGCTTTCAGTCAAACTGAACAGGTCCATCCACTGGACATGTCTTTGCACAGTCTGATGAACTGCTTTAGTACCCCGTCTTCAAAAACAAACACACCGTTGAAATTGTGGGGGTCCTCTTTGTAGAGATTCTTCCAGTCCTGGCCATATGAGATGATGTTTAGGTACCAGGGGGCAGATAGAAGGGTTTGGTATCCAGCGGAGGTGACACGGGACAGCTCATCTTTGTAACCGCCCTTACCCCACCAGATCCACACGTGAACCAATGTCTCTGGCTTCAGCTGAACACCACACACAGAGATACACGCGCATACACGCACACACAAACAGAGTAGGACAATGAACACCTGCCACTAAAATGATGCATCTGAATTATAATGTCAAGACGGGGCTCCGTCTTGCAAGTCCTTAAGCAGCGATAATTAGATACATCTCACCCAAGCACTGGCAAGCAACATTCACTAAACACAGACAAAAAGAAAAAAGAAAACCGCATTCACTCTGAGATTTGTAACTGGCTATGAGATCAGACGACAAAAAGACACCCAATCCCCCAGCAAGCCAGACAGAGTCACACATGCATCACATTTCACAAGAGTGTTCTTTGATAAGAAAGAAAGAAAGAAAGAAAGAAATAAAGAAAGAAAAGAAAAGAAAAGAAAAGAAAGCAGAGAGAGCAAGAGTGAGATGCAAAAAAGGAATGGAGAGAGACAAAAAGAGAGAAAGATATAGAGGGAAGGGAAGCGAGAAAGAAAGACAGAAAGAAAGAAAGAGATGAGTAATTGCAGAACAAGTACTGATGGAAGTTGCAGCATTAACTTGTCATTATCTACACACCGGGCAAAGACGAACCCAAGCGACTTCTGCCAAAAAAAATAAAAAATCCCCCTCCACCCAAATCCAGCCTGAGCCACAGCACAGAGGGAACCCCAGCGGAATACAAAAGCCCCACATCTGGCGGCCATCTCTCACTTCTCTACACACAGCCACGAGAGGACAAGAATTACTTGTCAAGCCCAAATGTAGCTTTGACTGTAGAAATCACACTGGGTGCCCATATTGAAAGGAAGGGTCAGAGGCTACATGCCTAGTGGCCATGGTCACTTATTTCTGCTGATACAGACCCAACATAGTGGCCCCAGCTTTGAGGATGATGACGGCTGGCAGAAATGGAAGCACATTCGCACTGTTGCACAGGAGTAAGGTCAGGGGTAAAGGTAGGCCAAAGTCAGGCCAAAGTCAATTAATGAAAGGTTTGGTCAGCTCTTGCTTCCTTGCTAATACAGAAATAGGTATGTATAATAGGCCACTCTTCCGAAATAGGGAACATGATATTTTTTGCCATATAGATAAATCAGACTTGGGCAATGATATTTTATGATTGGCATATTGAAAATGTTTCGTCACGCCCATATTCAAATTCCACACCTCGGCAGAGAACTTTGTTTATGGCAGGAGTTTAGACAACCCGCCCGGGCAGTTTCTGCCAGCCGTTATCGTCCTCAAAATAGGGGCCAGTGTGTTTGACCCCCGCTGGAGCCGCTCATGTAGACAAGCCAACAAAACACACACCTATTATTTTACTATAAGCCAGTTTCAGGAGCTGCGGTTCCAGGATCTGTGTATGGGGCCAGTTTGGGAAAAGACAAAAGGAACCACAGCTTGTTACCAGTCCTGACTATGGTTTATTGATCATTGCTTGCGTGAGGAGGTCAACCTCAGCTTCGTTCCTAATTAAAAGGGGAACCGTATGAGGTTTTAGAACAGAGATGTTCTCACATCAAAGACAACACAAAGTGCACACCACACTGAACCCTTGCTGGGGTGAGCTCAGTAGTCCTCACACCTCCAACAACTGAGAGGCCAATCATGGACCATCTCTTGAGGTAAGCACACATTCTGTGAGTATGCCCCACGACCTTCACTGACCTCCAGGAGGCCATCAAGGCAGAACCTACTCATCTCAACACAGGATGCTCAATCTTTCACTCTTCATGAAGTCTATCCATCAAAAGTTCTAAATGTCTTTGTGAATATGCAGCTTTAACTGCTTTTTGGGTTTTTTTTTAGGCTGAATCACACACACCATTGAAATCGTAGGGGTCGGCTTTGTAGAGCTTCTGCCAGTCCTGGCCGTATGAGATCTGGTCCAGGTACCAAGGGGCGGAGAGGAGGGTCTGATATCCAGCGGCGGTGACACGGGACATCTCATTTGTCCACCCGCCCGCATTAAACCAGATCCACACGTGGACCAGTGTGTCGGCTTTCAGCTGAACACCACACACACACACACACACACACACACACACAGGGACATAATGCGCTCCTGCTTCTAAAACAATGTTTTTGTCTAAACACACAAATCACAGTCAGCATGATTGCCTCTTACCAAGTTACAAACCTCAGAGAAACAGAAATCACCCGAAAGCCAGAGCAAGCAGTAGGCCACATTTCCCCTCACTTTAACCACAATGTTGAGGATGACATGAAGTCAGTAAGCACAAACTCTCCAAACACACTGAGAAAGTCAGAACCAGCCTCTCCACGTTTACGATCATCTCGTTTTTACGCTTTCAAACGGAAGCCTGAGAGTAACATTTTTAATCATTCCTTATAATTAAGACTACTGTAAGAAAAATACCAACCATCCACAATAATCAGAAGGTCTCATTTTGTATAAAAGTTCTAAATCTAAGGTCCTGTAATAAATGAACATTGTTGAGCTAGGTTCTAACAGGACCACTATGTTAGAACATCTACAGACAAGCTGAGTTTTAAAAAACAAAAAAGACTAACCACTGAAATTGAGAGGCTCCACCTTGTAGTAATCCTCCCAATCCTGGCCATAACTAATCCAGTCTAGGTACCAGGGGGCGGAAAGAATGGTGGGATAGCCCGCCCCTGTCACTTGCTGTAGCTCCTCCTCCAGATTGTTGTTCTTCCACACCCCCACCACAGTGTCAGCTTTCAGCTGCAACAGGCACAGTGATTGGCTGCCCACTAAACAAGTACACAGCTGATTGGCTGCACACTAGCTAATTCAACAAGCGCAGAGGTGATTGGATGCACACTAAATGCGTCCGGCATGCTGGGTAGCTCACTGTCCTGAACAGCATTCTATGCAAGAGCTGGGAGTCTGATTCTACGTGTTTGAAGTTCAAGGGCTCAAAGCTTCATTAGCAGCAGAAGCAGCATGCATGGATTACTTTGCCAAATGATCATTAGAGCCTTATTCATATATTATCTACTATGCTGATATTAGACATGGATGTCTTGTCATGTTTTAGTTCACCCCAAAATCATATTCAATTTAAATTCAACATACTTTATTTATTACTATATACATTTAAGTGCAGGGGAAATGGGAGTTATCCATTTCAGTCATTGGCTGAGGCTCTGATGATCATGTAAGCAGCCACCCTTGGTGAAAAGCTCAACTTACCTTCACTCCGTTGTCAAACACCTCCTGCCAGATCATGTACCCTTTATTAGTGGTGCTCACAATGTCCAGGAGCCTATAAATATGCAGAGGAAACACAGGCCAAACAGATTGTGTCAGATCAGAAGCAGACATAAGCCATGTTGAAATCCAATATTATGAGTTTCCAGCTTGAGTGAGAAGATGCACACGTGTCAATCAGAAAGCTGAAAGATAACCCGCCACATGGAGAAAAGTTTACGCCTCAAAGGTCTCTTCATCAGACACCAAAGGTCACATAAGGAGAAATCCTGCAGCTGCCATACCGTGCTGTAGTTGTGTTCAGGTGTGTTTGTCACAGTACCTCTGGATGTAGTAGGACTCCAGTTTGCTGTAGTCTTTGCCAAACCCCTGTTCCGCCATAAACTTTGTGATATCAGGGTTGGATTTCCTGTTGGTTAAGGGGAAATGTTCAATTACGTACAACATTATCTTAACAAAAGCCATCTGTATTGGGTGAGTCAAACTCCAAGTCTGACAGGTGTATATATAGTTCTTTGTCCTAAATCAAGTCAGTTATTGATAGTCACGGTCTGCTGAGTCTGTACATCACATGACAACACTTTCCTTTCCTGTTACTCTGGAGAGGGAACTACCCCTTTTGCCACCTAATGGCAAATGTGATATAAATCAAGGAAGAACGAAGAATGAACATGCAGAAATAAAAAAATCTTGGTTTATCTGTAAACCCCCCAACTGGGAGCTGTACATTAAACATGTTTATTAGCCACAGCACTCTGATAAGTCACTGGCCTACTTGGCTAAGATAAGCGAAAGCTAATTAGCCTTCTGACCAGCAGGAGAAGTCGACCTCGTCTCCCCCGAGGTGCACGTAAGCGTCCGGGAACACGGAGCTGATCTCCTTGAAGAAGGACGCCATGAAGTCGTAGGTGGAGTTAAGCATGGGATTGACCGGCCCGTACGACCCACTAGGAGTGGCGCCCGAGTAGCAGGGGGTCAGCAGGTCCTTCTGGCCTACCAGCCCAAAACAGGAAGTGAGGCGGGAAGTCACATGATTAATAATAGAGAATTTGCACGATCACACACTTGGATCTGATAAGAGATTCCAGGAAAAGTATATGTAATATCTGTTGCTACTTGAAGAGTTAGAAAAGCCAGTGAATAGCACTTTCTTTAGCTCTCCTTATTGCAGAGACAGAGAGTCACTTGATTAATTGAGTTAAGAACTTGAAACAAACACACACGCACATCAGTTCAATATTTCAGAAATAGACACTGATAATTCTACAACTCCTCTGCTATTGCTCATTTAAGGATAAAAGGACATTGAAAGGAATCATCTTAAGCGCTCGTTATTAGTCTGGAGACTCCCTGCCTCGTAACAGCATGGTACCGAAGTCTGTCTGGACGTACAACCTCTGATCTCACTCACTTTTGCCCCACGACTGCGTGTGACCTGGTGTGTCAAACTCTGGAATGACCCGGATACCCCTCATGCGAGCGAACTCGATCACCATCTTCACGTCGGAGGGAGTGTACACGTGTGTGTACGGGTGATAGGCGCCCTGACCACACAATGGGGAGAGAAGAAGCTTTAACAGAGGATGCTACATCAACTTGCCTGCTTAACTGAGCTATATGATTATGTTCATGGATGTAGGTCATTCAATGCTCTTTTTTTCCAGGCATCAAACTGTAGAGTGAAGTCTGTTTGTTTCTATTTGTGAGGCATGGTACTACACGCCTACTCATACTTCATCCCCATTATGACAATCATCAATCAGGTCGTCCTCACTTTCCTCATAGTCATGACTCATAACCACATTAACCCTTCTCAGTAATAGGGAAGTGAGTGGACTAAAGGAACCCAAATAGGTCCCAATCCATCATGGGTCAAATTAGATGCGACCAGAGAACTATCAGACTGATGAAGTGAAATAGCAACCAAGGCTACAGCTGCCCCCATCAAGCCCTCTCCTAGTGTAAGAGGAGTCTCCTGTGAATGGACATTCATTCGAGATGACCTGGCAGATGAGGCCAGATCTGGCCGTTATGTGGGTAGAGACTCACCTTCTGGCTCAGGTCGGGGAAGGTGCGACTCACGTAGGGGAAGGACGGGTCATCTACGATGTGCCAGTGGAAGACGTTAAACTTGTTCATGGCCATGGCTTCCTGTTAGGGTTGAAAACAAATCTCTTCCTTAACACTCATGAGTGGGGAAGGATAGATGGATGGATGCAAGAACATTAAATATGACCAGTTCATCATATTTTAGTCCTACAGTTCTATCACAAACACAAAAAAGGTTCTAAAGACAAACAGCTAAGGTCAGAGAAGAACCATGCTTAACTCTCCACTAGAATGGATAGATGGTTAATGAACAGACAAATCCACCCTTCATCCATTCATCTACAAAAAATAGGTAGATCATGTGTTCCTACCACACATTTTGCATAATGCTTCCAAAACGATGCTATACGCATGTGACCTGAAACGGCACTAAAGGCCAGCTTACTGCTGATGAAAACAATCAAGTTTTCAAGTGCATGACTGTGCAAAAGATCCACTTTTGCCCCAGCTACACTTTCTGCTAATATCAACTTGCAGAGGAAGAATGTAATGTTTCCAAACAGGCTTTAAGTAACACTAAAGTTTATTTAGCTACCATTACAAACCAGTTTAATGAGCGTCAGACATATATCACAGGCCTGAGCCAACAGAGTCACCTGACTTGTAAAACGCCAATGGGAAAAAGCACCACCCTATCAATCAGGTTTTGTTACAATATGACAGTCACCTGAGTCTCATCTAGACACTCCTGAACTCTGACCAATCCTCAGGTATGACACACACACCTTCATAATAACCTAATTACCTGAATTATCTACGTCAATAACCACAGACAACCTATTCCACTGTTGGAACTGTGTATGGTGCTCAGATTGTATGACAGACTTTCTTTTCAGAGTAATTTAAGGCCTTTTAACAAGGCTTTAAGTAGCAAGACAGAAGAAAGGCCTGGGATATTGTTCATCAACAAGACAGCAAGACAGCCAAACAAAACCAACATGATTACATTTTCACCTCTTCTAACCTTCAGTTACATTGACATTATATGGCTTTAGTAAGTGGATGACATCCTGTGACATGCTGTAATAACATGACAGTTAAGGACAGCGGTTTTAACCTTGGCAGAGTTGTTCAGAAAATTTGCAAAACAGCACTACTCTTCGCCACAACATGTGATGGCTGCCTTGTGATTTCAGCTGCAAACAGGAACAATAAATAATATCGTTTCACCACAGCTCTGCTTCACCAGCTCAACCACAAGATTTCTAAATGCCTACAGCGGAGGCGGGACGCACCACTCACCAGATTGGCCAAGATGACTTTGAGTGGCAGGTAGTGGCGAGATGTGTCCAAAAGCACTCCTCTATGGGCAAACCGGGGGAAGTCCGAGATGGCCGTCTTATTGATATTTCTCTGTTGAAAGAAAAAACAAGAAAAATATTGGTGTTTAGGGATGCATGTACAGCTCTTGTGTATGTTAACAGGGTGTCTGTTTTTTTATGCAGTGCTTTAGCTGATACAAATATATAGTTTCTGATACTTCACAAATGTCGTGTTTTGTCTTATGACTTGTTGGACCAAAAATAATTCCAAAGTCCAATCAAGTTATTGTTTAACGTTAAATGTGTGAACGCCCTACATGGCTAGATGAATCAGAAACATTCAAAGTCTGAATATAACAGTTTTAATAGATTAAAAAGGTCTTCCAATACATCACAAACATCTTTCTGTCAGTGTCATTGTTTAGCATGACAAGTTTGAGCACCATACATATGGCATGGCCAGAGTACACAGACACATTCATGACCAGGATATAACAACTTTAATGATTTAACAAGGACTTACACTTCCATACGCATCTTCATACACCAGCTGGCTAAACGTCTCAAGGCCTGTCAGGGGAAATAAGTTATTGTTTATAAATCAATGTGGACTTTCCACAGACGACACAGGGGTAAATTCACTGAGGGCGAATAGATCCGTTTCAGTGTCCATGGCGTGAAGGCTAAAAAGTTACATGATTATTGAGGAAATAATGTCTCAGAATTATTTGTAAATGCATGTACCATGTTCCACAAACATTTAACGATTTACAAATGTGTTTTTCCATCCACAAACACAGAACTCCTTACTTGTGACTCATTTTAAGTAACGCAAAAAATGAATTTATATTTGTTAATATATACTTTATAATTTGTAAATATACATCAGGGTCGCCGACTCTGCTACTGGTAACATTGTAACCCAGTACAACCTGCCGCATGGACGGGTGGTCGGCGTCTAAATCCCCCCCGCCCCCCTCCATTGTATGCTGGTGAGGAGGGTGGCATGTCACCCAGCAGGTTTAAAAACAAGACCTGTCAAAGGGCGGATGAGCTCCTCGTGAACCAACGGCCATCTGACTATATGTTACTGTGTATGCAAGTGTGTTTGAGTGTGCGTGTCTACGCACATATGCACACACTTTTGTCAGTCAGTGTGTGTGTCTGCTTTTGTCAGTTGGGGTGTGTGTGTGTGTGTGTGTGTGTGTGTGTGTGTGTGTGTGTGTGTGTGTGTGTGTGTGTGTGTGTGTGTGTGTGTGTGTGTGTGTGTGTGTGTCAAATGAACATGTCTGTGTTGAGAGGTTCCCAGTGGGCCTTATGTAGGTGATTTCTCTGTTACCTCTCAGGGCTCCCCACACCGTTGGAGCTTGGAGCACTGCTGACGGCTGGTCTACGCTCAGCAGATCTGCAGAGGAGACAGGACATGCAGTTCTTGAGAAACAACACCACCTTGTGACCACTTGCTCAGTTCAACTGGTGAGTGTAAAATGCTATGAATGTAAAAAGCTAGCTAGGGTTTACATCCACAGAATGCATCTTTAGTAAACAACAGTCTACATTAAAGTGTTATCAAGGGGAATTCCCCAGATTAAACACATTTAGACGTTTAATCTTTTTCCAAAGCACTTGTCATGTTTTGTGCATGTTTATCAGTGTCAAACAATACACGTTTAGTTCTACACCACCTATTAAAATAAACTGACGAAACGTTCAGCATTTGACTGAAGCCAATGGTGTAACTAAAATTAGGTTTCTTAGATTCAGCCGCCAGGTGACCGTACGTAGATTATCCAGTGACACTAGGTAATCTCGGCATTTAAATGGATTTGTGTGCGAAACTATTTAGCGTGTCATTCTGCTGGTTGAACAGGTTAGGGCGGTCGACATGCAGCAGAGACAATAATCATACTCACATGACTCGTCGGACTTCAAACCCGGATAGCCGTCGCATTCAGAATCACTTGATGTGATCAAAACCTGAAGCTCCAACACTTCTTCGCCAACTGTCTTTTTCGGCTCTTTACTGAAGCCTTGTTTCTTCATGTAGCCAAATATGTAGTCGAAATACCTGTCATTATAAGAGTTTCAGTGGATTCCCCATGCTACAATCGCCACTTCTCTTGTTAATGTATACAAATTAAATCGGGAATGTAAATGTACATGTTTACATCCTTGTGTCTTATACCAGTTAATGATTAACAAGAACCAATTTACCAAACAAGTCCCTAACTCAGTAGGAAGTAGTAGCCGTTGATAACAGATAGCAGGGGGGTAGGCCTACAGTACAAAACAAAGACTTACCTGCGAAATGCCGTTTGCAGAAGACTACAGCCGGGTCCAGCAGACGATTGTTTAGCATGGACAATCTGGAAGTTGGAGCTGCTCAGTTTGAAAGCAGTTACGGACGTCTGTACTTTTTGTGGCATTGGCCACAGAGACAGATAGTCCGTGTCTTTTAGTTTGTGGCCGTCGTAGTCCCAGATGTCTTGATATGCCTGACACACAGCGACCACTAACACTAGAATCCCCAACTTCACAAGAAAACCCATAGTGCTTTCTATCAGAAACACTGAAGCTGTAGTGTACAGCGTAGTGTACAGTGTAGTCTAGTTTACAGTCAGCTGAGCAGTGGCGGTAACCGCGCAAACACAGCAAATACATTGAAGGGGAAGTGGGCGGTATAAGGGGCGGTGTTATAGATGAGTACGGAAGTAAGGCATAGTAGCAGGATGCAGTCAATTCCATCGCTTGTGTAGAAAAGTAGGCTGTGACATACAGCTGAATTTGTGCAAATCTCGTATTATTCAATGTATATGCAAAGTAAGTGACAGCCATGATTTTTTTAAAATACATTCCTCGTGGTGAATTTAGTGATATACAAATCACAAAATAAAGATCAGAGAAAATGTAGTTTTTGTTCTTTTTGTTTTGTTTATTTGAGTAAGAACCAAATCAGTTATTTGTGTCTTCATTGCTAAGATTGTTTTAGGGGGCACCTAATCTATTTCACAAACAGTGTACTTACCAAACTAGAGCCCAGTCCACCGCAAAGCAGAAAGACCTGCAATGACCTGCAAAGGCAGCGTCACCTAAAATAGTACCAGATTACACAGCCATGTCCACTTCTGCAATCTCCTGCAAACCGACAATAATTGCAACACAGAACATTACCATGATTTTAATTCTAAACAGGAAAAGATGTTAAATTCCTTGTGCTATTGATTTGAGACATCCCACAGCGGTCAATCCTCTCACTGTCATATGCAAGTGCACATATCCAACAATCTAACCTAACCGAAATAACAATTGCCCAACGATAGATCTGGCGTCCTAGACTTACTCCGCTCGTGATGGGTTAGGACACTTGCCACTACCAGAGACATAAGATAGACCTTGCCAAGGTTTCACAAATCTCAGTTCAGGTTAGTTCACGACCCCAAGTCGTTTGCCAGCAACTCAGCCACAACCACTGGCTCGCTTTTTCAGCAGCCTCAGACAACTCCTTTAAAGCTCCTGTGAGTGACCGTCCTAGAAAACCAAAATCCGACAGAAGTGTTGTGGTTGATTTAGCTACAAAGCCTCTGTCACCTATCTCCACTGGTCTCGTGTGTGCTTGCCAACCTCATTCCCTCGCTTCCGCTGCTTTCATCTCTTTCGCTCTTTCATCGCCCAAACACATCTATGCCAACATTAGGTGGCTCCATGCTGAGCCTGTCTAGTGGCATGAACTTCTCACTTTCCCTTAAGCTTTCGGTATGTGATGCATTCAAAGAACACTCTGTTCATGCATCTCTTGCCACAGATGATCCAATTATCGGCAGATCTGACATCTCCCTCAGTAAAGTGACGTCCCTGGTGTCATGTCTGCTCGTGAAAGTGCATACTAACAGGGCAGCTGCATGATGGTGTCCAGGCAAGATCAATGGTCTTAGTTTGCTCTAGCAAGACAACCTCCAACCCTCAACCCTCATCCTGGTCAATAAATGGATCCAGGGACCATTTGAATGTTGACATTGGATGTGAGACACTGTAGCTCTTTCTCATAGGCCTCACGTTGGTCTCTTCTGATGATGACTGCTGTGCTCTGATTGAGAACATCTACTGCTAGGGGAGTGATGTCATCCCCATACACTCCTGAATGGTGTTGTCCTTTCCTTTCTTGAAGCACCAATAGCCCTTGTAAGAGAACTCCAGCGTGAGAAGCGATTGAAGCGCTGAGACCCAAGATGTTTAGGAACTGTGGTTGACAGTGCCGTCACCTGTGGCCAGAAGTCAGAATCTTATTCTGGCTCCAATAGCTTGAATGTTTTTACAGCGGTTGGCACATCTGTGACACAGCCTGACTCAAAGCTATGTCAACTGAATGGGAGACGGACGAGGGATGAACGAAGTTACAATAATTTATTTACAAAGATAATGAAATAAAGATAACACAGTCAAAACACAGCCATCTGCAACAGGGAAGGGATCTCTCTCGGGAACTGGAGAAGGAGTCCTGATATAGGCCAGAGCCAAACCGGGCACAGGTGTAACTCATCAGCCTGATGTGGAAACCTGGAAATGAACCAGCAAGAGGGAAAAGACCCCTAGTGGCGTGGAGGGGGCGTCACAACATCTTCAAGCAAGAATGCTAAATTATATTTCTTAGATCAGTGTTTTTCAACCTTTTTTGCGTCAAGGCACACTTAAAACACAGAAAAAATCTCACGGCACACCAACAACCGGAAATGATATGAAAATCAAACCCAAACATAGTTTCAGCATGAGCATAATATACTCTAATGGTCTGCTGGGATAGAGCATATTGCAGTGTGTGCAGGATTGTGTTCTGTGTACACATAACCCCACTGTTGTTGTGGCAGTGTGCTTCGTCTGATTCTTTGAACTCGGTTGCCTATATAAAACCTACTTTTCTCATTGTAAATGTGCCCGAGCACGTTAGCTCAGGTAAAGACTCAGAATACACTTTGAAATTTAGATTATATACCAACAATGCCTTCAAAGACAAACGTAAAGTCGAAGAAGTTGTAGAAACACAGAGGAGCAGACCATGCTTTCCAATTAAAAAAACAGTGGGAGTGACAGACATAATTTTATACGCCGCGGATTAACATTGTTTTTGTCCCTATGAGAGAATGAAATGGGTTTTGGGAAATTGTCAAAGTAACTCATGTGGTAGTTAAATAACTGCTCAACAGAATCTGCATCAATTCCGTTCAATAAAACGCATGTGTACTGTATGTCGTCTCCGTATAGAGTTTAGACCCCTTCATCCATCTCTAAACTATCCCTCTGCTAACAGCGAAAAATAACGGACTGCAACAACTCAGTTTCACAAGGTGAGCAGAAGCTAACCATAGGTAGCTTCATAGACATAGTATACTATACATGTATACATGTCTATGGGTAGCTTTACCGATTGTGGATCACAAGTGTTCTCACAACAACGACGCTGTTAGATAGAGTCACTAGATGGCGCACCAAACCCTTCTGAAGGAAGCGGAATACGCACACCGGAAACAAAGTCAAAGGCGGAAGCAGCATGAATGGAGAGCTGCATGCTTACACGGAGGTGACCTTATTGATACGCTAGTTTCATGTTTAAGAGCAGTATTTAAGCGCTTCTATAATAGACCCATAACAGGCAACAGAATATGGCTGAAGCACATCAAGCTCGGGTATCAAAAGCTGTTGAAGATATGGTTCAGAGCCTGGAGCGAAACCATATACGCAAGATGCAGGTAAGACCATAGACATATATAAATATGTCTATGGGTAAGACTCCTTGCACACACAGGTTCTGTTAACCCTGAGAGACTCTGCCTTGCCTCTAGCCGGTAGCTATATCGCTTTACTGATCTCTTAGATATGCATAGGTATCTTAACATAACTCATGGAAACTTGTCATGTGAAAAGAATGCTTAAAATCCCAGAGAAACACTCTCACAGTTGGAATACACACTAAGCAACAACACTGACACCATCATTGAATTCATCTTAAAAAGCCTAATAGCCTAACTGATCATTTCCATAATGTTTCCATTACTAATGCCTTGGATGTGTTGTCTGACGACATATGCCCTTAAGTATTGTTGACCAATGTGTCATCAGCAATAAATGGATGGTTTGTTGGGGACCCTAAGGTGACCGCTAAACAGTTGAATTACAGTGTTTCCGAAGCAGTATGCAGACAATGGCTCTAACAGACAAACAACGTCTAAATGATGGAAAGTCCACACACCACTTAACATTGTAATCGTCTCCATCAGTAACGATTAGAGGATTTAGAAAGCCGCCCAGTCTAATCACCTTTTCTCTCTCTGTTTTGGCTGCGCGCTCATTCAGGGCCGTATGTTCCAGTGTAGCGCAGACTGTTGCGAGCGCTCTACGGACAGCATGACGCAGGTGCATCAGTGCATCGAACGCTGCCACACACCCCTCGGTCAGGCGCAAGGAACAGTGACTGCGGAGCTTGAGAAATTCCAGGTAAGGCCAAAACGGCTCTTCCTTTACAGGTGTCTCACTGTCATCAGGTTAATATGGACCTCATGAAGACACTTGAACATTTAACTGATTTCTTCAAATGCTCAAAGTTTACAGTCAAAATTGTGAAGCTGTTCTCAAAAAAAAAACCAAACGATAATGAATATTGCCAAAGGCACCAGAAAGGACTGTAGTCTGAAGTTGCATGTAAATTGTGCACATATTACAGGTTATGTAAATGCCATGAGAAGTGAGTTATTTTGAAGTACTTGACTGATTTAGCCATTAAAGTGAATTTGCTTATCCACCAAGGTTTAGTTATGTAGTTTCATTTCAGTATTGCTGACTAGATACGGCTAATACAGCAGATAACAGGGCAGATAGCCCTAAATACTCACTGAGCTCAAGAGGAGAGCCCCCACCCCCAGATGGGTGTAGTAATTATGTGATGACTATGCACACTCAAGTGATCAACATATCAGTATATCCACCACAACCATAGTAACAACCTTGCTTTCTGAATCTGACTGACTCACAATCCGCATCTCTCCACTCGCAGGATAGGCTGTCCCGCTGCACCATGCACTGCAATGATAAGGCGCGGGACCTGTTTGACTCAGGGGCCAAGGAGCCGGCCGTCAGGGCCATGATGGAGAATTGTGTAGGCAGCTGTGTGGACGACCACATCAACCTCCTGCCCAGTATGACACGCAAGCTACAGGAGAACCTGGACTCCATATCGCAGTTGCAGTGACAAGCCTGGAGGAAGCGTAACGCTGGTTGGGTCGATCTGGCAGCTACGTCATAGCAGTGCAGATCGGGGGATGAACTAGTGTCATAAAATTCCCAAGAGGGGGATTTATATGTATGGTTAATCAGATTCAAAATAAGGCAGCCAAGAGGGCTAAGAGATGTTTGTGTACCATGAGTTATAAACTGTGGGGGGAGGTTTAGTGCAGATTTTCTAGTCACTGGAAAATCAAATGGGGGGGGGGGGAATGCTGTCAGCTTGAAACTGAACGATATGTTGTTGGTAAACAGCATAAGACAGGGAAGAGCAGTTGTTACCGAAAATACAGAATATGGTGCTTAATGTCCAGCTGACCTGGTCAGGCTTTAGGTAACAAGGCCTTGTGTTTATTACTCACCTGCCTCAGTGTCTTGTATGTCATTCTAAAATGTCATTTTTGACAACTCCGACTTATGCTGTATCTCTGTCTGTCTTTATCTGTCACCAGTGGATAGTGATGTCAGCACTACATGTTTGCATGCCTTGTGTGTGTGATGAATTATTGCAGATTTTTGACAGTCTGTGGGAATGGAGAGAGGCTGAGGTTTCAGTTTGGTGCCCGTTCATGCATATCTGCCTCCTAATCTTAATGCGTTTTCCCCCTGTGAAACCAGTTGTGAACTGTGAAGCACCGGCCTTCTAACCTTGTTCTCTTGTTTGTTTTTGTTCAGACAATAGATCAAAGAATGAAATAATTCAACAGTCGTCTATTATAAATTATTCAAGCACACATTTTTTCCACACTGTCCTGTAAAACATCAAAAACTGTTTTTTTTTTTTAATCTTTTCTAGGATTTTTAAGTGTATAAGGTATAACATTCAATATGAAAGTAAACTGAAATGCAGTAGTAGGGATCATTTGTTGTCTTTGTAAACGTATGTGGGAGCGCACGCACACACGCATATAAAATCAAATGGTGGCAGTATGCCACACCATGTCACATCCCGTGCTTCAGAACAGAAGTGAAGAGAGAAACACCACTGCAGCTGGTTAGTTGTGTATTTAATGGACATTTGGCCATGTCTTCTGCCCAGTGTTGGTTTGGTCCCAACTTCACGACTCAACTCTGAACAACGGGCAGCAGTCAGCATGATGTGGAAATGTTCACAAATGTAAGACATCATACGTCGACCACAAAATACCCAGTTACATCAAGGAAGGGCTAAATATACCCGTGACATGAGAGGAGGGCAGTGGAATGCCCCCGTTACATCTGGGAAGGGGCTTAAAATACCCCCGGTATATCTCGGAAGGGGCTTAAAATACCCCCGGTACATCAAAATAGGACAATAGATGCCCCATTTGCATCTTAGGAGGCCCCCCCCCCCCCTCATATCTGAGGGCAGCCCAAAAATGCCCCCCTAACATCAGGGCAGTAGAGTATATAAAATGCTCCCTTGTACTTGAAAAGATGGACGGTAAAACGTCCCCAATCCTGGCTCCAGAAGGTTGTCCGAGTCCCGCATTTCATGCGAGTAGAGACAACTGTTTTTCCTTCAGCTTACCTGTCAAGAGGAGCACCTGAGAGGACTGGCCGCCTCGCATCAGAGGCAGCACACACCTCTAATAAACACCCACATCTCAGAGCACCACAGATCAGAACACTCAGCTTGTGGACTGGATCAAAACGATACCATTATAAATAGGAATGAAACATAAGGTGTTCTAAAGAAATAACATAAAAAAGGCATGTAAAAAGAAAGTTGGATTCGCTGAGAATGTTCTTGAATGAGACAAAGGTGATTCAAATCTATGTAGCTGCCCAGAGCACACTCAAGTGTGTTGATTTGTTATTGGCATTTGGATTTGTAAATGATAAAAAAGGCTGATGGAACAAAAACTTTAGACTGATAAGGCATGTGAATGATTGTGTGTGTGTGTGTGTGTGTGTGTGTAGGGGGGGGCGGGGTCATGAGACACTCCTGGCACTGCTCTCTGGCTCCGGGGCCTCCAGGCGGCGCTCAGACTGGGGCGATGTGTAGAGGAAGTTACAGCACACGTAGAGGGGGAAGAACAGGAGACGGCTGTCCAGGTTCATCACCACATACTCCTAAAAGGGGAGGGGGAGGGGAGAGGTGGGGTGGGCGAACAAAGGTAATTACTTACTCTTGCAAGCACCCAAACTAGAGGTTCAGGCACTTATTTACAAATGAGGTTAAAAGACAGACTCAAATTCCTGTTTTTGTATTTTGTACATTGTCGACCACCATTCCCTCAGTAAAGGTATGTTTTTACTTATATTTAAGTAAATAAAACCGTAAGCGATGGTAGCTAGTGTGATGCGTTGAGTTCACTAACCTGGTCCTTTTCCAGGGTGAGGAGCTGGTAACCGGTGCTGCGACTGCAGACCAGTTTACCGCTGTTGTCAAAAGAGGCCAGCCGTAACCTGAACAGATAAAGGGATTACAAGCTGGGACAACAGAAGTTCATTTTAGGCAGGTTAGGCCTCAGGTGAAGGGAAAACACAAGTCGAGACATATCACAGTAACTGGCATGCAATCATGGTGGCAGCTAGGCTGAGTGAGACTAAGTGAACATATGTGTGACTGTGAGGCTGCAAAAGAGTGCAGGTGGTCTCTGGAATCAGGTATATCCTGCAGAGCGATGCACAAAAGAAGCACACCTGTACGCCAGGTGTCTTCGTGGCTGTAGGCTCACAGCGCCCCCGCATGGCTGGCTCAGGGTATTGCGCTTAAACATGATGAAACGGTTGGTGTAGGTCACCAGCAGGTCAAAGCCAAAGTTGAAGCCCGTCCATCGCCAGCAGTACTGCAGAAAAATTAAAATTGCTCATTTAAACCAATCAGTCAGAGAGAGACAGTCATACAGAGATCCATATCAAATAACAACCTAGAGCAGGAGCTAAAACTTAGAGGTGGGACATGTTGCTTTGTTGACAAAAAACAAATGCATCAAACTGTGTTTTATAGCTGAATTATATAATAGTGAAGGCATTACAGACAGACAGTGGTACACACTATCCCTGTGCAATGCATTCATCTTTGTTATACCTCCGGATACCTCCATCATTTGTTTACATTTTTGACCTTGAAATATGTAAGCAACAAATACAAAAAATCAGGTTATGTAATCAGAGCGCAGTCACATGATGTGACATCATGTGATCAGCACTCAGGCATGATTACTGAGGAGTAAAGAAAAAGGTGAGGACCTACATCTCCATCTTTGCTCAGCTTCCTCCCACATCGCATACTGTTCAGCTCAAACTCCTCTTTGTTAGCTTCTTGAGGTCTATGGTGGGAAGGTATACAGAAAGAGAGAAAGAAAGAAAGAAAGAAAGAGAGAGTGTAGTTTAATACACTACTACTCCAATAACTAGCTAATAACCATGTGTCAACTCCTCCATTATTGATCCCAATATTACAGCTATCAACAACAATTGTAAGCATGTGCATTGGTTTATCCTTGTGTTGAATATCTTTTCAAATAATTGAATTTGATTAAAATCAAAATACATGTCTAGATGTCAGATCCAAAATGTAAGGAGGTGCTTCTGAGCATGGTCTTTATAGTTTCCAAAGTCCAATGCAGATGAATAAGCAGAGGGAGCTGAAGGTGTGCTTCTCACCCGTGGTCGTTGTCATGTTCCGTCCTCAACATGGTGAACCACTGCTGCTTGTACATGGAGGTGAGCCAGTCTAGAGGAAACACGAGAGGATCACATTCACAACAATAACAGAAGCACACGTATACTAGTCCAATATATCTTCCCAATACTAGTAGTCGTCTCATACCTGGTGGGAGGATGTTGTCTCGCTCCAGGATGCGTGCTGAGGACAGGTCGTTAATGATGTACTGCAAACGAATGTGACGGAAGACAGGGGCGTAGGGCAAGCCCTCCTCTGAGGTCAGGAAAGGCTCCTCCTCTCCGATGTCTGTCAGACACACACACGGTCAGAAATGGTCTGTTTTTTCTTTTCTTTAAATAAGGCACACATGTATACACTCAAAAGATGGATATACTCTTACACACATTCCTATAGTCAAACGGATTAAATATTTAATATGGTGTACCTAAACATTACAGTACATCAACGGTGTGAGAAATGTAACAGGGTTTCGTCAGCTGGCAAAAAAGCCAGGTAAAATGGATTTTAAAAACTATAAATGCCAACTGTCCAAATGTCTGGTAATAATGCTCATACTGATGGTAATTTTGTACCACAGAAATGGAGACTCAGTCAGGAGGAATATAGAAGGAGGCATATCCATTGAGCTGTGCACTGCAGGAATGGCAAGTCCACAACAAGATGCTCAAGGCATCTCTGATTCTCGTATCTTACATCTCTGACCACCAAAGAATCAGTCTAACCTTAAGTACACTACCAGGGCCCAGCCTACGTAGGCCACCCTGGGTTTATCACACCAGACTGCCTTTATGCACCAATGCAACCCTGGTGATTAAACACAGATACCCAATGACACAGGAAATGCACTCAGGAGTAACAGTGAGATCCGAGAACTTGTCTGTTGTGTTGACTGTGAAGTCTGACTACGCTCATCTCACTTCCCCATTTGATCTGCAGCAGCCTTTGCAGCCTTGTCTGCAAGATCATTACCCTTAGTTAGGGAGTCCTTGGCTCGAACATTTATGGACAATCGGGGTGCCTGCTGCTGCTGTTGTGAAATGACATCTTTTCCAGACTGGACCCCAGGTGTGAGTTGAATGAAATGCATAGGCGCCATCGATGCAAAACATAAAACATGTCCTGTTTGTGTTGTAACAAAAGCAAATAAATAAATAAGATCTTATTATTATCTTATTTTATTGATTAATGTGAGTCACAAAATCCAACTGCTTCCCATTTGACAGTGCGGGAAAGAAACAGATTTTATCCAATCATGTTTCATTCTCTGTGAAGCTTAAGTCTGAGCTCCGCCCTCCAAAACCTTCACTTTGTCCGCAGTTGTGGCAATGAATAGAAAATCTAATTTTGATTGTCAGACAAATCACGGTGATTAGCTAATAAAAAAAAATCTATTTCTATGAGGAAGGCATAGTCTATCAGAAACATCAGCAATTTTCTGGGTTTGTTTGTTAGCCTATAATATAAAGGTAAATGCCAACAACCTTCAAAAGGGTAAACTAGGTTATTCACTTCACTGGGGCAGTTCTGTTTGCCATTGCTGTAACTTTTGCTACAACTTGCAGCATAGGTTATGCTAGGAGAAATATGGTTTCACATTCACATTGACCTAGCTAGCAACAGTAAACAAAGCATTTCTGTAGTCATTTTCGTCTTAGAATGCTTAAAAAGTGTGAGTTTAAAAGCTAAACTAAAAGTTTCTTTCTTCAGTTTTAAACTTTAGTTTCACGTCTGTTGTTGCTAGGCAGGACAGGTTGACAGTTTTTGATTGCATCAAATTAGAATAAAGTGGTGTCATGCGCAATCATGCTGTGACGTTGCAGCTGCAGCCTAGACTATGGCAGACTAGTAGGATTTGGACATTTTAGTCACCCACCCTACATCCAAATGCTCACCCTAGGATGACATCCTGGTAACAGTCAAACTGATTTGAGGACGCTGTGATCGTTTTGTTAACCTAGGTGTACATTACATTTGGCTACGTTGTGTTTTTGTTTGTAAACATGCACCGGCAAGTTTCAAATTTGTAAAAAATCAGTTTAGTAAATATGGTAAAATATATTCTTTCCAGACACCGGGCCCGGCAACACAAAATCCTAGTGGAAACCCTGGTGTGTCTTTATGCCTGATGTAACATGAGTGCAGATGTACTACACATACCACCACAAGATTCATAGTAAAAACAATACATACACTTTTGGAATAACACCAGTGTTTGTGTCATGTGCGTGAATGGTGTGTATGTGTGTGTGTGTATATGTATGTATGTATGTATGCATGCATGTAAGAATGTGCATGTGTAATGTAATACTCACCAGTCCTACGCTTGCAGAGCCAGTTCTCTGCATCGGGAAGCAACTGCTTGAGGGGCCCTTCCCAGGACGGGTTGAGTTGCAGGAACATCCACTAAAGTAAGTGTATATGAGTGTGTGTGTGTGTGTGTGTGTGTGTGTGTGTGTGGTAGAGAGGACAGAAAAAGTAGATTTACTTTACTACTCAGTCTTCTGTCAAGGACACATTCCCCATTCTCAGAGGGGGGAGGGTTTCCTCTGCGCGGACTTTCTTTAGTGACCTATTTCAAGATGAGCACTAACTACCTTGAGAGGCATCCTGGATACTGGCCCAGATTGAGTGCCGACTTCACCAGCACTCAACAGAAGTAAGTGAATCAAGAGTCCCCTTCACTTAACCCATTTTATCAAGTCATTAGAGACACAGTTTCTTACTTTCTCTTACTTTGTGGAACAACAGTCAGACATGCTATGCACAGGACGAGGCAAAGCAACAGACCCTACAAAGAACCAACACATTTGCCACTTTAAAGCTAAAAGTGCCACTTGGAGAGCAGACACTATGTAATACACCACAGCTCTTACCACAGCTCTTTCCATCGAACATGCAAAAGGCTCAGTATTAGTAGTTTTAGTACAACACAGCAACTACTACTGAACACACAGGAAGCACCAGCACATCTGGCCTGCATGTCAAGCTTTAACATTAATCAACAAATCACCATTTTTACGAGCACTTTTTTAGCAGACAAACCCTGTGCTTTTTGAACATCCAGCTGCAGTACCTTTTTGAGTGCCGTGTAGATATCCATTTCCACCTGCATGACGAACAGGTCGGAGGACTGGATGAGTTGCTCCATCACATCCACTCTGTGAGCACAACAAACACATACGCGTCACAGTGGCTTTCTCTGCTAGAAATCGTATGGGCAGGGGCTTGTGAGTGGTGGTAAAGAGATAGCCAGCATAGAGGAGTGTGATGGCTAGTTAGTTAGACTACAGCTAATGAAGGACAATGACATACCCCAGTTCTTTCATAAGGTCTACATTTTGATTGGTCATGAAGTTATTGAGGAGCCACTCCAGGCATCTGGAACAAACAAACACACACACACACACATCATATTGTGTTTACTGGGCATGTGGTGACTTGACACTGATGTGATAACGTGGATAAAGGAATCAGGAGGCGCCTCTCACTTCTTCATTACAGAGTCTAGGCCGTAGATACTGGCGGCAGCATAGTAGCCACACACCGTCTTGGCACTGACGTTCTCCTTCATCGTCTCACCACACTGCTGGATCAGGCCGTCCTAACAGGGTACAGAGCAAGACCATCAGGACAGTCTACTCTAAACACCTGCACATAAACTACATGCATGGTCCCAGATCCACTCTTATGCACAGGGCACACAAAATGACAAGCTGCACAGCAACTGTACATAGTTTTGATGTTGGTGTAACCATCATCCATTCAAACATTAGGGCAATTCTGTTGATATCTGAAGAAAACAACAGGGAGAAATGACTGCAGCAGCTTAACATAATGCTATTAACTCTTCTTGGTGCTCAGTATGACAGACAGAATATAAGTCCTCTCGGGCGTTCTCTGACACACTAGAATAGAATCCTTGACATTCAGTATTTCACCACCCTTCAGTCAGGTTGGTGCTGCTTTGGTGCTCACCAGTTGTAGCATGCAAGCAGCGGCCAGAATGCTGACCACCCTGCTAGGCTTGATCAGGACGTCATCCCTGTAGAGCGAACCAAACACGACCTGCAGGGCTAGAGAAACGGAAGAGAAAGCAGAGAGAAAAGACAGAGAATCAAAAAACATAGAGGTGCCTTAGGACTTAACGCTGAGAATGATCACTGCAGGATCACATTTCACATATGACATGGTGGCCTCACCTTCAGTGTCAATATTCTGATCTGGAATTTCCAGTTCGATGACCATCATGTTTGACTCCTTCCATGATCCACTAAACATACTGGAGAAATATCCAGACTAGAGAGAGAGAGCGAGCGAGCGAGCGAGAGAGAGAGAGACACATTTGATATAAAAAAAAAACATTTAAGATGGCCTGAAAGACTATAAGACCCTTAGTATCTGAAATCAGAGGACAACAACTAAGATTACCATTATATTACATGCAACTATGATTCCTACAAATGTCTACTGTCTGTATTTAATATTGAAAGAGGCAACTTCCACTTACCTGACACAAATATATTTTATGCAGATTCCACTCCTGGCCCAAAGCACAGATACGAATGTCACTGTTCTCCCCATTCAGGAAGAGTGTCTGGTAGATGTATTTTGAGGTGCTTTTTAACTTTTTCCTTCAGATAAACAAAATAAACCCAATAATTACTCAGACGTACGCACAATGTAAACAGCTTACTCCCCGTTATTGTTCTCTGTGATTCATCTGGCCTGAAATATGATTGCAAACGAAACGTTGTCCTTCCTGTCAATTAGCATACCTGCGAGGTGTGTCAAGAAGACTGTCATCTTCCTCTGGCTCGCTGTCACACTCACAGTGCGAAGTCCGCTTTCTCTTTCTGCATTCACAACTATGTCCTTTTCTTTCACAGACTTCCTCCGATACCTCTTCAGTCGGTCGCGACGATGCACTCTGAAATCTGCTGCCCAAGGACCCCATCTCCCATGCTGAAGATGTTAAAATATGAACGAATAATAAAAACACATCTATTATTGAACGTTGCACTCATCAACGTCCTCAACATATCTACATTACTAGATGGTTTACTTGTGCTAGGCTCACAATAATGTTCTTCGACAAAGATGGGTCCACGGTATAACTTGTGTTAAACTAGGAACTGAACATTAATGTTGACTGTTTACGTTGGTTAGCTATCGCTAACTAACCTGAGCTAGCAAGCGCAGGACCTGCAACGTATACAAGTTTTGCGCCGGTTAAAATGACATTGGAGCTTCGCAAAACTCACTTCTTGTACATGCGTTTAAACGTATGGAGCAAGATAAGAAGCTCAGATGATATGTAACGTTAAATATCTTAACATACTTAATAAGGTTAGCTAACATTATGTTGCTACTTATTCTGCTAGTCACTGCCTAGCTACCACACATACCGTTAATTAACACAAGAACAATACATTTGTTTGTCATTGAATATGTGGAGACCTTTAATGGCGTATCCTAAGGACTTACCAAAAAATGAACAAAAACCGATGAAATGATGGCTGGTTAGCTAGCCAGCAGGCACAGCAAACCACAGCCCAGCTGGTTAACGTTATTGTCGTGGTCTGAACGACACCAAATCTATTGTTTGTGTATGAAGATTAACTCTAATCCGACTTCAAATACACTCCGATTCGAAATACCTTCAGAACCCAGTTGTGCTAGTTCAGAAATACGGCGATATGACATCAATGGCCAATAGTACAAATACTATACCTAAATTGAAAAAGGTGGAATGTTTTGGTAGCTTCCTCTTTAATCAAAACTGAAGTTGTGAAAAATATCAACTGGTGCACTACTGCCACCACATGGCGTGAATGACAAGTCAGCATTTTCATCAGAAAGTTTTGTCTGAAAACCGATGACGGCTTGCTGGTCACTGCCGCGGGCCCCCGATCCTGGTTCCACCTGTTCAGGCCTTCCAGTGGGTACAACTGAAAATGCAGTACGTTTGCGCTGGTTCCTGGGAAAATAATAAAATATTTTGGCCAATGAAAAAGGTTTTGCTTTTCAATCTGAATAATGCTTTCCTAAAAATATTCAACTTATTTGAAATCATGCATAAGACCAACATTTACCTGTGTGAATTAACCTGTTCAGGTGGCAGTGGAAAGACTTCAGGGATGTGGAACCTCTGGCACAGCGGTACCTGGCCAGGATGACGGCCCCTATGGTTGTGGTGCCTACCTCGGTGTGCAGATGCACACCCGGCATTTCCTGGATGCACCTGACATGGCGTTTCTGCACACGCCAGATGTGCTCCATGCGCACATGGTCCAGCAGTGGCACACCCATGAGGTCTCTCCCTTTTGGCCCCTCCAGTTCCTGCAGCAACTGCTGAGTAAGGCTTATGGTGGCCTCCACGTCGTGCATCCTCCTGCGGCAGTTATAGCTCAGTGCCTTCGTACTGATTCTCGTGTCCACCAGGAGATCAGAAAGGACTGGCACACCCTGCTGCCTGAGCAGCTCTCTGTTCACCTGCCGCAACAGAGTGAGGTCCCCTGCTTCCCACGCAAAGATGCATGCAGACAGGCAGCCCATGCAGGTGGGGTAGAGGGGATGAGCGTTAGCGGTGCAGCCGAAGGCCAGCCTCCTCATGAAATGACACGTCCAGCCATATGTGGAGGTCTGACCACTCTGCAAACCTGGTCTGCAGCTTGCTCCCCACCCTCACTCACGCAACAGCCACAGTCCATGTTTGAACAGCACTGGGGCGGAACAGCTGCCTGGCGCTACCATTCCATCACACCAGACACCATCCTGTCCAGTCCCGGCCCCTCCTGCAACGACAGGACACTGGTCAGGATATCATTGCCAATGGAGATCAACTTATTTGTGGTCTGGAATTTGATGCAGTTATGATTAAGATAATGCACTTTTTTGTGGTCTGGAATTTGATGCAGTAATGTTTAAGATAATGCACTTTTTTCATATTATTATTATCTATAGAAGTAAGTGTATGTAGATTGAATACAAAGCAAACATTTATATTAACTGCATATTTAATGTTATCACTGACAACAACATTAATGTGTATATGAAAGTATACATACATATTACATATTATACAATCAGATTATTTATTACCTTTTTGGTTGGAGGTGATGCTGGCCTTGATATGATCCATGCGGGAGAGGATGTCCCTGCAGTACACAGACAGCAGCCAGCGACTGGTGGGCATGTCGATGGGCTCCGGGCAGACCACTGGGTAGAGGCTGGGCTGATCCACAAAGTCATTCTTGCACATTGTTGCAGTGATTAGTTACATGTTCATTGGAGGATAATTTCAGTAGGATAAGTCTGCACAATCACCATATTTTCAAACTGCTTTACTCACTTCTGGGTCAGGATCAACCAGAACATCCTCTGATGTGGCAGGTCCAGCTGGTCCCGGACAGTCTGACTGGTGGACAGCTAGTCCACAGTCTGGCCGCAGTTAGCCAGAGTGACCCTTACCCTAACCCATTATCTATATGACAATTTAGACAATGATCAGTTAATCAGGTGAATATTAGGTAATTTAAGGAACAGAATGTATTGATTAATCTGTAGTTGGTTTACCTGCTACTACATTACGTGCTATATAAATGTATTTGCTGGTGGAGTGTGAAAAAATATATTAAATACAGTAGCATGAATTTATCAAACCATATTATTATATAGTATAGTTATACCACTCTGGAAGAGAGTTTGCTTCCGCAGCTTCACATATAGGTAAAGCCCCTCAATGGACTGCTGCAGTTCAATGATTGAATATAAAACTAATTTAAGCCAAACTTGGTATGTGCACTTCCTGCAGGGAAACTGGAATATACGATAAAACGGACATTAACATGGCATAACATCTGATGCTGCGTAATACTGTGATAACTCAAAGTATTAAAGGGCAGGGAGGGGGTGCACACAGTCGTATTGTGTATCGTAATTATGAACGGAAGGGGGCGGTATACATTTGTGATGGTCATTTGATGGTCGCGATAATGCATTATCGAAAACATGCTCAGTCGTCCCCGCCGAAGGTGGGCGCTGTTTCGTGTGGAACAGAAGTCATGCAATTGAAATCTCAGAAGAGGAAGACGTGCTGCGGTGTTTACCTTTTCCCTCGTTTTTAATTACATATGTCAGTTAAAACCAAAAGGCGATAATTCAGACTATTTTCTCTGCTTTGTTTTCTCAGCTTCGTGCGCTGACGTTGTCACAGCAAACACGTACTAAATCTTTCAGACTGTTTATCTCTGTGCCATTGCTCTGCTGCGAGCTCGTGGTATGTTAGCTGAGAAGGGGCGCGCGAAAACCTGGGAACCCAACAGCCCGAGTAACGTTACTCGAGCCAAAGGGTTTCAGAGCGTTTCTTTTCCGCATTCAGATATGGAAGAACAGAAGGAGAATATCCAAGATCAGGACGAAAATAAGAGTCCGGGTGATTCTGGGGCCCGTGACACCCCCCATGTAAGTAACTAGCTACTTGTTTTTATCCATAACCTAAAGTCAGCCCAGTTAGCTTCTTTGGAAATGACCAAAGTTGGGGAAGTAGCCAGGTCACGTTGACGTTAGCTATGTAAATTGTCTGACATGTACACTCAGCTAGCTGGCTATTAGTGTTGTTCTGATTTAATATGAACAAGTGTTCGAGATATTACTTTCAACTGCGAAATGTCAATTGGAGGTTCTATCCTAACTAAGTTCTATCCTAACTATCTAAGTTTGGCTGCAAGCTAAGTAATGTCAGAACTACCCAGTGTCATTACATTAGCGATAGCTAACATTAGCGTGGCTGTATTAACCTGTCATCAGATGCACTCGAACACGTCAGATCAGTTGTAACGCTTCAGATTTGTGCCCCAAAATATATGCCAATATATCATCATTGACGTGGTGTGTCATTTAAGTTGGCATTATAGTTAACAAAAATCCACTTGTTAGTGTTGTTATTATACCAGCTAGCTACTACTTTGACTTTTCCTGCTAATTTAGCTGCTTGTATAGTCTCTCATCAAATAATAAGATAGACTCAGGCAGCGAACGTCTGCTTTAAAAATAAAAAAGCTGAATATCGTCCCTCTTTCTCGCTGGTCAGTTGAAACCCGCTTGCCCTCCCGGTAGCAGCATCGTGGATTCGGAGCCAGCTGTGCCGCCTTCGCACAGGGAGTTCAGCGACCCTGTGTACAAAGAGATTGCTCTGGCCAACGGACACATCAACCGCATGAATCGGGATGAGCTGCGCGCCAAGCTGTCCGAACTGAAGTTGGACACGAGGTTAGAGCCGCGTTGTTACCCCGGTAATGATGTCATGGGATTGGCAGGGCAGATTGATATGGGTCAGACTGATAGTTATGTGCCAGCCACAACTATAACAGCTTTCAGTTATGTGCCAGCCACAACTATCCAGAACAGCAGTGATATATGCAACTCATTGCTTTTCATTTGGTACAATTTCTTTAATATGAACATACATACATTTTTGAAACACAAGTGTCCCACATGCATTCTGATAGACTGGATGTAGAAGAGATTGTATTTTTGTGCGTAATTGTATTGTAACAATTGTAGAAGTGTGCCTTTTTATTGATTTAGTGTTTGTGCGCGTCCTTGTCCGTATGGTGTACATCTGGAGACGTACAGCCAACATGGCACTTTCCAACCTTTTTTTTGTTTGTTTGTGTGTGTGTGTGTGTAAGGGGTGTGAAAGATGTACTGAAGAAACGCTTGAAAAGCTACTACAAGAAGCAGAAACTGACACTCTCTGCAGCTGAGGCGGCGAAGACGGGCATGTTCTATGACTTAATCTGTGTGGTCGACTTTGAGGCCACTTGCGAAGAGAACAACCCTCAGGACTTTGAGCACGAAATCATCGAGTTCCCCATCGTCCTCATCGACACACACACACTGGAGATTGTGAGTGGGTGAGGGAACATGCCAGTGTTCCATGGATCGATATTTCCTTATATCCATTAATCTGTCTGTCTGTCTGTCTGTCTGTCAGTCAATCAGTGTTTGTTGTCCTGTTTCTGTCAGTTTCTTTGGCATTAAAATAGAATGATTGGACATCATTTTGTTAATAGATACAGTATAACATGTTGATGTACAGTATATGTTGTGTGAAATGCCCATGTGTGTTCTTAAGTTGCAGGGACCCATGTCCCACCAGAAGTGGAACCAACTGCCACATTTGACCTAAGAGCCAATCATAGCCACTTTGCCTTTTGTTCCATGACTGTTTGTTGTGAGGTCATTTGAAACGCCCAGTCTTTCTCTTTCAGGTTGACAGCTTTCAGGAGTATGTGAAGCCAGAGATCAACCCCAAGCTTTCAGATTTCTGCGTCCAGTTGACCGGAATCACACAGGTCAGGCATGCTCCTTGAGGTCTGCGCTCCTTTAGCCACATGTTATAGTGTTGTATACATTTGTGGCTCTGGTTCTCCTCACCAAGCCCTTCAACAGCATCACAACTCTGGAGACACGCACACATTGCATCCCAGTTGGTGTTAACCCCTGCAGAATAGAACATATCTGCATATATGTCCTTGTTATCTAATCAGGTGTTTCATGTTTTTTGCTAGTAACAGTTGAATTCTACACTCCAAATGATCGTGTTATTCAAGTAAGAGTTGAATTTTAAACTGAACATGGTCGTTTTTATTTTGTTTGTTTTTTTAGAAAATGGTGGATGAAGCAGACACCTTCCCCGCCGTGCTCCGACGAGTGGTCAGCTGGCTGCAGGAGAAAGAGCTGGGCACAAAATACAGATATACACTACTGACAGATGGGTAAGCACAGATATACTCTACCCAGACTATCAGCACCGTGGAGATTCTCAGGCTTTTCATATAGATGGCAATGTTTTAGTAGACGTTTTTATCAACGTACAGCACACTGCAGATGCACCTTTTTAACAGTATGTTAACATGTGACTTGTGTTGAACCTTGGTGTTGTTAGCACCTTGCTCTACTAATTGAGCAGCAACAAATTTACCCCAATAATGAAAACTAGTCAAATACTACAGTCTACAGTCAGATGGTATAATTATAATGAGTCTGTCACCTGATATAGCTAGTTGTATTTTCGGAGATTAGTTCGACTATGATGGAGCTTTATCAGCATGATGTGTTTTTTTTTGCAGGTCTTGGGACATGAGCAAGTTCCTCAATATTCAGTGTAGAATTAGTGGAATCAGATATCCACCCTTTGCCAGGAAATGGATCAATATCAGAAAATCCTACGGGAACTTTTACAAGGTATGATTGTTATTATGAAAGTGTAACTGTCATTCATTGAAAAAAATAAATCCTATACTTTTGAACTCAAAAGTAAAAGTATGGGCGAATTTTAAGGTAAATCCAAATCTGGTGAAGTATCTTTTCAAACACCCAAAGTAATGCAGTGGACCCTGAAGCTTAGACATAACCCAAATAAATGGTGTTTCGCCCTTGCAGGTTCCACGCACAAATACGAAGCTGAGCAGCATGTTGGAGAAGCTAGGGTTGAAGTACGAGGGACGGCCACACTGTGGTCTGGACGACGCGCGCAATATCTCCCGCATCGCCCTGCGCATGCTGCAAGACGGCTGCCAGCTGCGCGACAATGAGCACTTGCACGAAGGCCAACTCCAGAGCGTGCCCAGTTCAGATCCGCCTGAGGGAGCTCCACCCCCACACAACCCCAAAGGCAGACACTAGACCCACAAGCATGTCCTGATTGGTGGGGTCACTGAGAAATCACTGTCTTCAGTGTCCTGTTACGGATATAATAGAAAATGGAATCCATTATCTTTTCAGTACATTGATTGTGACGGCACAAAAATGGAATCCCACAACTAAGGAAATAAAGTAGGGAATCCATTATGTCTCAGATTGTGACTTCACAAAAATGGAGTTTATTACCCCTCTAGTGTATGATTATGTCAAGAGGGTCCAGGATTATTCACCTGAGCCCCAAAGCATGGACTCAATTTAGGGACAGCTGCTCTCTGCTCTTCCCCTATAGCACATATGTCAATATCTCTGTCCGGTTAGAGCTTTCACCTCCATCCTTCCTCCATCTTTTTTATGCAGTGCCTTGAAAAATGTCCATGATGTCAGTGTTTCCAGGCATTCCAAGGGGTTGCAGTCTTTTGAACAATGGTGGTCCTACACTTGTGTGCTTGTGTATACTTGTGTTCCACATTTTGTGCTTGTCTTGGGCAGAGCTGTGACGGCTCAGCTTTTTATGCTCTGTGGTCTTTCTTCTCTGTGTCTTTATTTAATGTTAGTGGAAAAGAGAAATATTGCAACATTTTTGCACACGTCAGATGGATTACGCAAATGCTTCTCTGTTCATCTGTCTTGTCCCATCAATAAAAACATTGCCCTCTTTCGTTGTATTTGCTTGTGAATTTTTTACTTCTTTGGGTTCCTGGAGAAAGGCACAGGGAATGGTCACCCAGATAATTCTTTAAAGATGAGTTTAGTAAATGTATACATATTATAGAATGTAAATGTATGTGACATATATGTATTCTGTCAGACAGAAATGTTAAAGTATTTTACCTGCCTGGACCAGTTCGGAAAAGTATTTGGTTATTTCATGTGTTAATGTAGGTGTACTGTACTGTTTCTGACAGAGCACAGGCTACCTACACTTGGATGAAAAGTTTGTTGTGCTTTCTTCTCTTGGTGCAGCACTGTATCTTTTGTAGACAACATGGGAATGTTAAAATGTTCTCTGTGAAGCTCTCTTGCCCTCTCCTTCCCATGTCTGCCAAGTCAAAGGACACTTCAGAGAACCACGTAGTATGGGGATGTTCTCCTGTAGCCAAAAAAACCAAAAAACAAGCCAAGTCTAACCTGTGGTAAACTCATAACATAAATATTACCCATACACAGGTACACTACATTGTTCTAAGAAACTAGTCTTGTTCTTGCACAAGTCGCCGACAGGGGGAGGCAAATTCAAGTATAATATGCATCTTTGTTGCAAACAAAATCTTCGCTGGTATTTGTATATTATTTACCGTCGATAGTGTTATTTCTCTTCATTAAGTTTAATACCAGCTTCTTTTAACGCTGCATCGGAAATCTGTTGTGCTAACTGAAATACAATGACGTATGTGAAGTGATTTCTGTTTCAGGAGGAGTTCATGGTTCTAGTTTTGTCACATGTCTCCTGTACCATAACACAAATTGACTAAATTGATGAGTTTATAATTTATTTTACTTTAGAATACTACGACCATCTCGAAAATATTATCAAATTATTGAAACTAATCAATTCACCCAATAATCCGTGAAAAAAAATATTTTAAAAGCCCACATTAAAAATAAAACCGTTTTAGTCATTTCAAAGAGGTGCCTTTATTTCCTGATATTACTTGGCATTTTTCTTTGGAGAGTGTGCCCAAGCTACACCTTATTCCTCCCGCTTTTCCGAGCGTTTCCTTCTTCGGGAAGGTGGGCTCTTGATTCTGACGCAGTGTAATAGGCGGTGCTGGTGTTTTCCTCCGAGTAATTGAGACTGCAGTCAGCGAGAACACACACACTCATACACAGAGGCGGAGGTAGCTCAAGCTGAGAGGGACGAGGCACCGTGCGGTTAGTGATTTGAATCGAATTTATTTGCCTACTAAATGTCTGAACGAGCTTGAATGCGGTGGTACTGGAGCACGCACTGGCAGTGCCAGGCGAACCGTGTGCCCTCCAAACTGGACCCGTTTCACCTTTGAATTGGCGGTGGGTTTCGTGTGTCCTGTAACGTTACTAGTCGATGGCGCAGCGCGTGAGGATGTTTGGAACACTGCTGTATCGTCTTGGGCGCTCGGAAGCAGTTGAAAAGCTCAATGGATTTTGTGCTCGGGATGTATTTGGCTGTGTTGTTGTTGTTACGTTTCCTTGGAACCTTGAACCCGTGAGGACTTCCGCACAGTGCATGGGAATCGATGAAGCATGCGGAGCGATCACCATGTTGCCAGGATAAATGATTGCTCCCAATGAAAACAAGGAGGAGGGGTCTAGCTGCAGTACCATGGCTGAAAATGAGAACAATCTAAAGACGGCCAGGTTATGGAGAGATGCAGCTTTGCGCTCTAGAAAGCTGAGGAGTAACCTGCGCCAGCTTACCCTCAGCACTAAAAATAGCCAAAAAATCACTCTCCCCGAAAACATCAAGGACATCGAGGTTCTGAATGTGGGTAATAACTGCCTTCAGGAGCTCCCCGAGGGGCTGGGGTCAACGTTGACGAAACTGCGTATCCTCATCCTTCGCAGGAACAAGTTTGCCACTGTACCCCAGGCCGTCTTTCAGCTCAACCAGTTGGTGGAGCTGGATATCAGCCATAATTGCCTGAGTCATTTTTCAGAAGATATTGTGCTGCTCAAGGGCTTGAAAAAGCTCTGCATGAGCCACAACAAGATCCAGTACCTGCCCTCGGGAATTGGGAGTCTACAGTGCTTGGAGGAGCTGGATATCAGTTTCAATGAGCTCCACGATTTCCCCAGGTCCTTCTCTCAGCTCAGGAAGCTCCGCACACTGGATGCGGACCACAACAAGCTACACCATTTTCCTCTGGAAATCCTAGCTTTGAATGACCTGGAGGAACTAGACTGCTCCGGCAATAAATTTGAGTGTCTCCCTAATAACATTATGATGCTGGAGTCAATCAAAATCATGTGGCTTAGCAATACACTAATATCCTTTTTACCAGAGACTTTCAGTGACCTGCGAAACCTGGAGAGTCTGATGCTGGACGGTAACGTGTTGACAGCGCTGCCTCAGTCTTTTTGGAAACTACAAAAACTGAAAATGCTTAATCTCTCTTCAAACCTTTTTGAAAATTTCCCACAGGTCATCCTCAGAATCAGTGTGCTGGAAGAGCTGTATTTGAGCAGAAATAGACTGACGTTTCTTCCAGAGGAGCTGGGTCAGCTGGTCAGGTTGGCCAATTTGTGGCTGGACAATAACAAAATCACATTTCTACCAGACTCCATTGTGGATCTGGAGAGACTTGAGGAGCTTGTTTTACAGGGTAACCAAATCGCCATTCTTCCAGACAACTTTGGAAAGCTTGCTAAAGTGAACATTTGGAAGGTTAAGGATAATCCCCTCATACAACCTCCCTATGAGGTCTGTATGAAAGGTATACCTTACATAGCAGCCTATCAGAAAGAGCTGGCCAACTCACAGCCTGCTGTGAAACCCAGATTAAAACTGGTGTTAATGGGGCAGAAGAATGCTGGAAAAACATGCCTCAGGCAGTGTGTTGTCAGCAAAGCACAGGATGCAAAGTCACAGGCGGGAAACAAAGGCATCGATGTGACGAACTGGGTGGCAGATGTCGCCAGAAGTCTCACGTTTATAGTCTATGACCTGTCAGGGATGCAGAACTACGATCTGATCAAGCCCTTTTTCCTCTCCCCGGGGGCTCTCTACATCCTGGTGGTAAATTTGAAAACATATACGCCCAAAAGCTTCAAAGACCACGTGGGCTTCTTCCTCCACCTGCTGAGTGCCAAGGTGCCCCACGCAGTGGTGCTGATGGTGGGCACGCACACGGACCTGTGCGAGGAGGTGGAGCTGGAGGAGAAGTGCTTGGACATCCACCGGCAGATCTCCCTGCAGGAACGTCACGACACCGACTGCCTACAGAGCATGGCCCAGCAGGTGGATGAAGCGCTGGAGCTGGGTTACGACGTGCGCACGTCCAGCCCGCACGTACTCTTCTACGGCGTCTCCGACAAGAACCTGCGGCGCAAGAAGGCGCAGCTGCAGTATCTGCTCAACCACCGACTGCAGATCCTCTCGCCGGTGCTGCACGTGAGCTGCACTGAGTCGCGGAGGAACATCGAGAGACTGAAGGAGAAGCTCATGTCGGTCGCCGACCACCGGGAGATCTTCCCCAACCTCCACCGCGTGCTGCCCAAGTCCTGGCAGATGCTGGAGGAGCTGCATTTTAAGCCACAAGACCTGTGGTTGTCCTGGTGGGACTCTGCACGCCTGGGCCTCCAGGCGGGGCTGACCGAGGACCGGCTGCAGAGTGCGCTCTCCTACCTGCACGAGAGCGGCAAACTGCTCTACTTCGAGGACAGCCTCACGCTGAAGGAGTACGTCTTCCACAACCTGCCGCGCTTCATCGCCATCCTTAATGTCTTCTTCCAGAGGGACGCAGCCACCATGCTGGAGCGTCTGCTGGCTGAGGCCGATGGGGAGGACCGTGTGCGGGCATCCCAGATGAAGCACCTGGCTGAGGGTTTCCTCCAGACCGGCCTGCTCCCCTCTAACGTGATCCGGCTGCTGCTGCAGCCACTTGTGCAGACGCAGCAGGACCTGACGCTCATCATGGAGCTGCTGGAGAAGATGGGCGTGTGCTATTGCATCAACAAGCCCCGCACGAAGCCACTCAATGGCGCAACCGTGTGGTACAAGTTCCCCAGCCACGTCAGCAATGAGGAGCCCCACGCCCACGCCCAGGACTCGTGGGCAAGTGGGTCAGCCTCGCCCGTCTCCAGCCAGTTCTTCTCCGTGGAGCAGCTGCAGATCGAGTACAGCTTCCCCTTTATGTTCCCCCCGGGGCTGTTCGCTCGCTACAGCGCCCAGATCAACGCCCACGTGGTGCAGCGCTCCGATAGCCGGCACCAGATCTTTGCCTACCGTGGCAAAGTGCCGGTTGTGGTCAGCTATCGGCCTTCCCGCACCAGGCTGCAGGCCGAGGGGCTGTCCATAACCAGCTACGCATCTTTGCCAAATATCTGGACAGCTTGGCAGGCCATCACCCCCCTGGTGGAAGAGTTGAATGTCCTTCTGCAGGAATGGCCAGGCCTTTACTACTCTGTGCATGTCCTGTGCTCCAAGTGCCTGAAAAGAGGTTCGCCAAACCCACATACCTTCCCAGGTAATTCCTTTTCCGCCCCTACTCTCCAGCTTTGGCAGGTCAAATGGCGTCTACTCTAGACAAAGTAATTTATATTTTGCTCTGATTGATGTGAATTGTTTTGATTTTAGGCCCACATACTGCATTCATTGTACATTAAGTCTTTAGTGTGGCAATATCACGTAATTTTGTATTGACATTGGTAACATTATGTAGTGATCCAGTAGAGGATGATATCTCTTCTGGACTTGTGGATGTTTTGTTTATTGATGTTGGTGTGGTGTTGCACCCTTGGGTACTATCATATTTAAAGAGACAGTGTTCTGGTATATTATTATAGTATAGTATTATCCTCGTAGACTCTGTATGCTATAATTGTTCTGTTTTGTGTAGTCTTGAATGAGGGCAATGACAAAGCATATTTGCGCCTTTATCAACTGAAAGGTTTACTGCTTTGTGCCTAAGTTGACATTAAATATTGACATAAAGTTAGGTAAAGGTTTAACCAGGGGAGACGGAGCAAACAAAGAAGCAAAGATGGTAAGCTGTGAGTGTGTGTGAGAGAGAGAGAGAGAGAGAGAGAGAGAAGGGAGGGAGGGAGGGAGGGAGGGAGGGGGTGTGTGTGTGGGGGCTTGAAGCCCCACCTAAAAACTGAAATTGGTTGAGACCAGCTTGTTTTAGTGATGAAAGATCAGGGTGTGTCGAATGCACTGACATGGTCGCAGAAGCTGGAGGAGGTTACCATGACGACGGACCATGCATATTTTGACTTTCCATTGTGTGTGTGTTTTTCAATAAATGTTGTAGTGGTGTGGATGAAACATATCTGTCTCAGCACGTAGTTGTACCTGTCCAGCTTCTCTGGCTGTGTCACTAGAGTTGTGTAAGCATGCTTGGCAGCTTACTACTTGAAAGCTTTCTGAAAAGAAAGAAAGAGCTAGGATTGCCTGATCTTTTGTGGGATTTCTCTGTGGGAGAATGCTAAATGCGTGTAATGATGTGACGCTCACTGCCATTCGTGCTGCTTCTGCTCCAGCCAAGACTACATGCACACACCCGTGTGTTTGAGACGCTGTGTGAATGTGCTGAAACGAGGGAGTAGTTGCACTAGCCTTTCATCCATTTTGTCAGTGCTTTATGACTGCATCATTTAATATGCCGCTGCTGGAGAGGCAGGGAGTGGCTGGTAGCTTTCATGAGCCCATGCTGCAGAAGGAGTCGCGCGTCTGTCAAAAGGCATGATGGGTAGCGCTCCAACTCCCCTCTGCACCCCGCCACCCTTCTCTCTCTCCTCCCCACCTCCCCATGCTGGCTCTGGATGTGTCTGCGTAAGTTTGCTCTGGCTGCTGCTGTGGATTAGTTCATGTCTGTGGTCGCCGCTGGTTTAAATCATTGACTGCTGTGAGGAACCCTGTGAGGGCTCCAGCACTGCCACTGGTACGCCACCGCTAGCTGTCTGGAGGTCATGCCAGGGCTGAGGCTGAGAATGGCATTCAGATGGCTGAAGAGAGTGTGTGCTCAGATGTGTGAACATGTGCTGCTGACACTGACATTAGATATATACTTTTATTCACAGTCTAATCAAATGCACCATTACGTTTATATGTTTAACATACGGAACAAAGGAAGAAGATGAGTGTCATGGGGGGGGGGGAGGGATTGAGTCATTTATGAAAATATGGCAGCTTGCTGTAAGCCTTTGTGCTGTGTGTAATGCATTTTAATTGACACCAGTGCTGCTGGCTGTAGTGACCCTGGAGGAGAGAGTGACTGTTAGGAGACGGACAGCTGGCCTCTTGGGAAATCCACACTTCCTGTGTAGCCTCCTGCCCAAACACCCTCCCATAGCTGCCAATCACTCAGTCTGAGGGCTTTAGCAGTGTTGCTCCTGTAAAGAGAGAACTGATTGGGGAAAAAACATGTATCTTTTCACAGAGGTAATTGATTGGGTTCTTTTGCACTGGCACAGAGGGTTCTTATGTAAGGAGTGCGGAATAGGCCACATGTCCTGGCGGCTTGCTGTGTTGGCCAAGAGCAGCGGGAGAATCTGTAAGTGTGTCTTTCATGCCAGCTAACGAGGCAGAGAGAGATGAGCCATCATACACCAGCGCTCCTGGCAAGAGTAGAAAGAAAAGTTTCTGTGTGTGTGTGTTTTTTTTTTCTTCTAAAGTTACCGGACCATGGAGAATGACCCTCAGCTAGGTTTTTTTTATGTGTACGGGAAAGGCCAAGCATTTTCCTTTTTTTTGGCAAGGGCCGGTGGCTCTGTTTCCATGAAACTATTTATAATGTTGTGTATGTTTCTATGGACACGGCATCTCTATTATTACTTTGATAGGCTCACTAGAAACAGACAGACAGTTTGAGTCATTGGCTTCTGTGAACTTCCTTCTGTTCCAAGGGTAGTGAAACAGGACAGCGGTATGGCCTACTGAAGAAATTAGGACCAAAATCCAGACTGCATTTTTATGCATAGAAACGTTTTTACATTGCAGAATACACTATATTTTCATTGCAGAATACACAATATCTGGACACTTTTGCTTTGCTTAGATTGCACATGCTGCTTGTGATTACAAAGAGTCATCATGCTTTACTGGTGAGCCTTTTGAAGAGTATTTCTTAGTACTGAGCAGTTCTGAGGAACCTCTTTTTAGTTGGTCTTTTATAATGTTACCCAGGTGTGCTTGAGTTGTCCTGCCAAGTTGACCATCTTCTGCAGTTTTGCTGAGGGATTTAAGCCGCCGTGTTGCGTGTGAGGATCGGAACAGGATGTGTGTTTTTGCTTGGCAGCTCCCAGCTTCCTGAAGCACTTGAGACTCCCCGCTCCCATCCTAACCCTTCCCCCGCTCAGCGCAGAACTATGTGTGTCAAGCCCAGGTTAAAGAGAAGCAGACATCTGCTGACGCTCAGCCAGGCCTCAGAAGTCTGGAGGGAACGAATCGCCCTGCCGAGAGAGTCAGTCAGTGACACCTGCGCGTCACCATGGCAATGCCCTGCATGTCTTTTGTTTGCCTGAACAACAACCTGCAGAATGCCTGCTTACCCTGATGAGTGCAAATAGGTCAAGAACCGGTATTAGTCACATTTCGTTTTTATTATAATGCTGACACGTGTCAACACAGCACTTATTTGGTTGTAAATGAGAATTTGGTTTGGAATGCCTAGTTAATGACCCCACTTAATGCGCAAAAGTACCTGGCAATGTGTTGACTTCCCATGATTTAGATCTCTTCTGTTGTTGCCACGGTGATGTGAAAGTCAGTAAATGTAGATCTTATTACACATAGCCCCAAGACAAAGTTTAGCAGCACAGTTTTTCATCAGTCCAAATTTGGGAATGATATTTTTGGCCAAACTCACTTGTTGATTCAGTCTTGGGGCTCCACTCTCGCACAGACTAAACATGGTAGATGGAGCGCAGAGCACAGAGGGTCCCTGTTACTGCTGGCGCAGATAGCGGTGCGCTGTCAAACACATCTTGCATGCGTCTGGCCCAGATATGTTCTACAGTCTTCCTAGCAACTTGGATAACATCTGAACCTAGCCCTGGTTTGGCCCGGGTCTGGCGCAGGTCTGGAATGGGCCTAGTCCTGGTGGTCTGGTGCAGGTCTAGGCCCTGGTCCTCTGGATCAGCACCAACTCTGACTCTGTCCATGACTCCGCTGCTGTCAGGGAAAACACAGATTCAGCCTCTGGGCTTCAGTTACTTTATTCTCTTTCAGCTCATTCCCACAGGCTCTCCTCCACACCATACCTCTCTATTTTTAATTACAGGCCCTCGCTCAATGGCCTTTAAGTAACCTTAACCTTAACAAGGGTGCATTTGAGAGTGTGTGTGTGTGTGTGTGTGTGTGGACAAGAAAGAGTAATGTATCTCTGTGTGTGTGTGTGTTAGTGTGTGTGTGTGAGAGAGAGAGAGAGAAAGAAATAAAGGATTGTCTGTGTGGGTTAAAGTAATGAGGTGTTAATTAATGTAGTCACCACACAGGTCTTTACTTGGATGTGGAATAATGCAACCCAATGTGACAGACATGAAATCTTCATCAGTGCATTGATTTGATCTCCTCCTTGCAAGTCATGTTGAAGAAATAAATGTCTCAGTCTACTGATGGCATAGATCGTGGGACATCTATCTTAACCATCTATCTCTTCATAGAGGGAATTTCCAGCCGTGTTCATCTCATTTTCACATTTGTCAGTCTAAGGTGCCAGTCTTCTGGTCGCACTGTTTCTTGTTTCAAATGGATAACCGGTCACTGACTTTCTATTTATGTAAGTGGGATATCAGAACTGCTGACATTTTCGTCCCATGCATTCTTTGGGCTCACCCCCTACTCTTTAAGCTTCTATGAGATGAACATGCACCTACCTTTTACATTCCTGACCTGTTTTGGGCTGTTTTTTTTACCCGTCAAATTCCTCAACGTGTTGTAACTTTAGTGGTGGCTGAAGATGTTTAGAGTTACTGTTAATCTGTTGACACCTCCCGTTCTCCTGGTTCCATGCCCCTGGCTCGGTAACATGGTACAGTATCACAGCACAGTGTCAGGGTGAGAGCCCAGGTCGGTACAATGTTGGGGTTTAGAGGCCTGGCCGGGAGCCATTTTGGACATGCAGCCAGGGAGCGACATTTGAACCCCTCGTGTGGTTTCGGTGTTGGGTACATGTGTGAGAAATTAGAGCCATCATACCGTCCCTCAGGGCATCAGGCATGTTCCACCACTGCATCCCTCACAGGTCACTGTGTGCTCTCTAATACGGGGATTATCTGACTGGACAAGCACACAGCTGACCTTATACTACACAGCCTAATACTTTAAGGGTCTGTAGGTATCTCTACAGGTGAATACGCATCTTATTACACCATTGGTACCGTGTTGTTGGAGCTTAGTAGTTGCTTTGGTACAAAGTTGAACTTCAACCAAAATGTCACGTATCTATTATCGTCATTGGTAACCTAGTATATTTGTTCAAATTTGTCTCCAGATTGTTGTGGCAAAATGCAGTTGTCAGGTTGTGATTTTCCACAGCAAGTACCTGTTGGCTGTAGCAACGTAGAGGAAAATGGACAACTGAGATGTCCAGTTCAACTGAGTTCTCCACTATCCCACATTCTCTGACATTACTCTTAACTCCCTGTGTGTTTCTCCACTTTGTGCCATCATAAACAGATGTCCAGTTTGAGCCCTCGGAGCCTTTTCAGCTTGTGGTGCCATCTCTGCATGGCCGAGAATAGCCCACTTAAGGCTGTAGGGTTGGGCTGCTGTCTGTGTGGATGATTGTGTGTGTCTCTCAAGGCCTTTCTATCATCATACTGGGCAGGGTCCCCTTTCCACGTTAAGCACCTCTTTTCTGAGCACGTGCAGTTCGACACGTGTCACTTCCTCTGACCTCCCTGATCTTTCCTGTGACTTTTCCCCCTCAGACGATTGTGTGATACTAGTGGTTGTTGATTCAGGTGCTTTGGTAGAGGATGTCTCACGGCCTCCCTTCTCTGAGGTAAAGTCTGGTCTATCTGACGGGACCGAAGTGTGATGAAAGGAATGTATGCAATCAGGTTATGATGCACATATAATCCAGGTTAGGATTAGAGTTATGGATGGGTTGAAACATGCTAACGTTGGGGTTAGCCAGGTCTAGTCATTATGTTTTGTCCCAGGTTGACACACAAAGGGCATTTTGTTGTCTGAACCACTCCCTTCAGAGTGCCTGGACTGGTCCCAGCTCATTACACATTGTCTGAGTTGTCAAAACAAGTGGTAACAGCCACTAATTCACATCGGATCTCCATCGTGATGAAATACATTCGGAAATATCTCCTGTTGGTGTGCCCTTTTTTCAACTCTCAGGGTGCAACAGGTGATGGCGGTACTGTAAGGACAACCAGACTTGTAGTAGAACGTCACTGCATGAGAACTTTGTTGAATGAGGTGACCAAATGCACACAAACAATCCAATAAGATATTGCCCCTGCATCCTGAGACTCGTGTCTCTGTGCTGATCTTCGTCGGCTTGCTGAGGTTGATCTCTTGAACACTTTCTCTCTCTCTTTGCGTTGCTGGTCCCGTCTGACGGTGCCTACTGCCCTGCACACCCCACCGTAATCCAGTTAGCGTAATCTGTGCAGATTAGAACATGAGGGAGGGACGGGTAGGTGACTTTTCAATTAAGTCAAGGTGGAGTTGGTTAACTGATTACTGGGTAGAATCTAACCGATCCACGAGACGCAATCAGAATCAGAGTTCAAGGTGGAGTCATGTTTGGTGTATTTCGTGGTGAAACATTGCCATGTCCCTTCTGAACATGTTGTGAAGTATCTACTTAAGTCTGGTTATCTAGCCAACTCCAAATATTAGAACGCATTAGGATTCAACATATATGGAATATTCAATATTAGATCAAGACTTACGCTAAAACGAATTAACGTAATAGTTTAATTTATTTTACATCACTGACATGCAGGGTTATGAAGGGTCACTCCAAGTTTTCGAGCCTCTGGTCAATACTAGTGCAGCTGTTTTTGCTCACAGCAGTGAGAGGAACAAAAATAAACAAGTGAAGAACGGAAAGAAGAAAACGAAACAAACGTAAATCTTTATGCTGCCTTTATTGGTCATCCCCACCAGTAGAGTAGCAAAGCTCAAAAAGAGTGGACTGTGACTCTTCTCCCTTGCCAAGTGTTCCAGAATCCATTTTAGATCTCTAGGTCTTGCCCTGGCTTCCAGAATTCTTTCTAGATCTCTCACTCAGTTGTAGGTGTCATCGTAAATCTCTTGCTGTCTTTACATTCGGTTGCAACATTCCTTTGGATCGGCAGCAAACATGTGAGAGCTTGTAAAACACAAAAGATCAGCCCCGAGGTACAAGCACACATATTTAACTGTGCCAGAAACTAAACACTTCTGACAAGACATGCCGGTTCAGACACATGGCCAATAATGTGGGGGTTTCACACAAAGTGAAAAGAGGTTGTTGGGCTTGTTGTGGTTGACGTCACAGTGATGAGGGGCCTCTCGGTTCCTATGTTGGGTTTCTGGATGTGGCCGTATAGAAACAATAAGGAGTTCTTTGATGACTCATGAACTGTGAAAACATCCCCATGCTGTGAATCACTGTGGCCGCCAGTATCAGGTTCAGGTCCACGCAGACACGCACGAAAACCAGCACAGCTTTTTCCTACACGCTTCCTTGTTCGTTATCAGTCGCCCGCACGCCGACCGCAGCCCGTTTCAAAGTCCGGAATGTGGGAAAGCGGTGTTGAGTGAAAGCTGTGTGTGTGTGTGTGTGTGTGTGTGTGTGCGTGTGTGCATGAGAGAGAGTAGAAAAGCACCATAAAACTAGCACTGGAGCTCATTTTGAAGCAACAGAAGGTGTGATCAGTGGCATTTCCCACCACAAACAGCCAGTACTCTGATTCCTTCAGCGTTTGGACAGTGCAGTCATGCCGTAGGCTATCCCCCAGCCTCCACAGATAGCCACCTGGAACCGTGTCCATCTGGCGCGTCTACTAGTGTGCCTGTGTTTTTGGGTGGGGCTCTGGAGACTTGAAAAAGATTACTATCATATTAGTGGGAGAAACAGGAAACCTGGGGGTGGTTTCTGTTGTAATGGATGGGGTCAGATGTCTGGCTTTCCTGACCTACTGTCAGGCGTGGAAGTGAAAGCAATATGGCTGTAATTTAGCACAAGTTGTTCAATGACAGGCCCGTAGTTGAGCTAAAGGTCTTCCATCAGTTAAAGCTTTTAGAGGTCTTTCAAAGGAGAGGGCTCAAATGTTCCACACAGTAATGGGGCTGTTTGTATCCAACTTCAGCAACATGAGGAGGGAGCCTGGCAGCTCTTTTAAAGCTACCATTTGGCAGTCATACATAGTCACATAAACTGCTTGCCCTGCAAATATGGACCTCAGTGTTAATTGTTAATACTTCAACAGAGATGAGTTTTAATCAGTTTAAGGTGAACTCCACCTCAGTGATAATTGTTAATATTTCGACAGAGGAGATGAGTTTGAATCAGTTTAAGGTGAACTCTTCTTAAATCTGTCTTTGGACTTTGCATCTGTCTTCGGTCAGGTGAGGGCATTAATGGTGACCTCACACATATTAGTCACCTCTCACAGAGAAAGGGATGAAAAACTTGTTTCTTAGTGTGTGTGTGTGTGAGCGGATTACTGTGTGTGTGTGTTCTGGTTCAGAACCCCAAAAAGTGTCCTGCACGGAACGCTTTTCATCTTTCTCATTGTAACACATGAAAGCCGCGTTGCACTGTGCTGCGGCCTAATCTGTAGGACATGGCCGAGGGCAATCCTGTTATGTCACCGCCAGCCCCAGAAGTCTCCTCCGTAAGCTGGCTGAATCATCCTGCACATGTGACCCAGGACAGGAGAGCCTGAGCGCTGAAGGGGCTTTGACAGGAGCCTCCACCACAGGTGCATCATGGGTAGTCTCTCGGTGTCTCTCCGGTCAGTCACCGGAGATCGTGACAAACGCGAGTGTGTGTGATCTCCGCTCGGAGCGTCTCTAAATGGTGAACACAAAAAGAGTGAAAAGAGGAGTTTGTGTACTGCCTCACACGAGTAAGTTCTCATAATGGGGCAATCAGTGGATCTCTGCTGTGTGTTTGTGCCCGCCTGTTAACCTGCGGCGCATCCGGCCTGGGTGGCTGAGCTGCATGAAGCTTTACGGCCGGGCCTCTGTGGAGCTGTTTTACGCATATTTACACAAACTAAGCTTGCGTGTCGCCCCTCCGGTCCTGTCCCTTTTAGATTTGTATTCACAAGGCAAGCGCTGGCCAAAGGACAGCCGAGTCAGGAAACACAGCGCGGCGCCCTGCCGGACCACATCCAGATTCTTCCCAGGACCCAGTCTTGTGTGTGTGTGTGTGTGTGTGTGTGTGTGTGTGTGTGTGTGTTTGTAGATGAGAGGGATTTCTCACATTGTACCCCAACAGTCCTTTGCAGGTCCTCTGCTGGAAACATCTCCTGATTTACTGCACACACTCACACACACACACACACACACACACACAGAGCGTGTGAGAGGCCTCTCTGTAGTCTTCCTGTAGTGTGTGTGTGTGTGTGTGAGTGTGAGTGAGGGCAGAGAGCTCCAGCTCAAGCCTGTTGTTGTCATTAGTTTCAGCCTCAGAGCCTCCAGTCTGTACAGTTCAGAGTACTTCAGTATTCATCATGAATACTTCACACACACTCTTCTTCAAGAATGTCTCATTCCCCCCTCACCCCCTCAGAACATACTGTATAGTAGCTGTTCCCTTTTCATTATCTAGTTATCCTCCAAATGTTAAATTACATTACAACCAGGGATCTAAAGAACATGTACTGGATAAACCCCTTAATCTAAACTGAATTATCATTATATTTTACATCACTGATGTGTGACGTTTCGAAAGGGTCAGATAAAGTACTAGAGCCATGGTAGTGTTTTACTGCCGGTGTGTCTGAGCAAATAGAAACACACACACACACACATACACACACACACTCGGGCTGTGCTGTGCTGGTAATCTGGACCAAGGCAGCTTCGCCTGTCTCTCTGCATCAATCACTCCCATAGTCTGCCAACCTCCTCAGGCAGCCATCCGTCCGGCTTCGCCGCCTCACGCTCCGAGCGAGTGCTTTTTCTCTCTCTCGCCCTTTCCCTTTCACCCACTCTCATCCACGTCTGCACAGAGAGGGCGCCGGTCCAAGTCATGCTGGCTCACCACTCCTACCCCCACCTCCCTCGCTCCCTGGCCGCTGTCTTGGAGTCTGATCTCACAGGATGTTTGTTCATGTCTTGGGTTATTATTTCATTTTGACCCAAAAGTTCACTTGCACTAAACCATTCAGTTGAATTCCTGTTACAGTCGCAGCTCAAGGGTACATATACGTAGACACAGCTCGGGCCAAACAGGCTCCCACTTCTGTAAACTTCATGCGAAGACTGTCAGAGGTGTGTGTAACCACTGGAGACTATTGTTTTGGACAAAGAGGATGTGTAATCAATTGGCTTTCCTCTTCCAGATGTTCAGTCACAAAGGCAGAATATTCTTATGCAGGCAGCATTGCAAAATGAGTTGCAGCTTATTTCCAAACTGCTGACAAAACACTACATCTGATTTATCAGCAGTGTTTTGGCACTGTAGCTGTGTGTCTGCCAGGACTGTTCCTGTGTGTGTGTGTGTGTGTGTGTGTGTGTGTGTGTGTGTGTGTGTGTGTGTGCCTGCTTGTGTGTGTGCGTGAGTGTGTGTGTGTGTGTGTGTGTGTGTGTGTGTGTGCGTGTGTTTGAGTAATGGTGTAAGGCAACATGACCTCTGCTAAGGAGTGTTGGAGTCAGTGCCCTGGGAATGTCTCCTCATCATTAGATCACACAGACAAGTCAAAAGGACAGGAGTGCAGCATCCCACGCGATTCTAAACTTATCCAGAATCACCCTGTTTCAGATTGCCCAACACTACACAAAATCGTTCCAGAATCATTTTGCACGGCTCCAGATGATGTTCTACTGTCTCCGACTGTTCAGCATGATCCCAGACTCTGGCAGACAGTTCTAGAACCTCCTGGCATGGGTTACAGTCTAAACTCTTTAACCTTTGGCAGGAACACTGCTGCTAACAGCATAAACACTTGTAGATCAGAAGTAAATATAGATTACATATCACATTTTCAGAGTTATCGGAGAGGGACCACTGTCAGTGAGCAAATCATCATGTGGGTTCTCTATGTCTGTCCTAATCCTAAGAGGTTAAGAAGTGTAAATTGATATACTGTCTGTTGGGAGTCTTCATGTAGGGATCAGTTCAGTCCTGGCAACCAAAGAAGAGGCTTTCAAATGAACCCCTACTGATGTCGGTCTGGCGGGCCAACGGGGCAATATGTTGCTCTGGCACTGTGACAAGGCTATTAGGGCCTTGATTATGTCTGTCAGACATAGCCGATCAACAAGCATTTTCACCCATTTGGTTCATACTCAGATTATTTTGCCAATACATCTAGATCTAAAATCAAGATTTATATTTCATGTGGTATTACAGCACCACGGACTTACTTAGAGTGTGTGTGTGTGTGTGTGTGTGTGTGTGTGTGTGTGTGTGTGTGTGTATATATGTGTATGCATATGAATGTGTGTGTGTGAGCGTCTGTGTATTTGACCCCGGTCAGATGTGTGTAGTGTAGTTGTGTGAAGCCTCTCTGTGGGATTAGGGAGAGAGGGCTGCTGAAGCCTCATCTGGCAGTGCTGTGCAAAGACCCCTTTGGCTCCTGCTTCTGCTCCCACTCTTGCTCCTGTCCCCACTCCTCGTCCTCTTACTCTTACTCCTCCTGCTCCTGCTCCTGCTCCTGCTCCTGCTCCTGCTGCAGCTCCTACCCCTGTGTTTTTGGTTCTGATAAGGTTTTATGGGTTTATGGCTAGTGATGGGATAGAGTGGCTGGGTTTTGGGAGCTTCAGGCTCCTTGGGGGGAGAGCTAGAGCAGGAGGATGGAGATGACCAAATCACTCCAGGAGTGGTGTGTGTGACCACTGAGTGCTGGGAGGGGCGGGGGGCTGGTGGTGACAAACGAGTGTCTGTGTGTATATGTGTGTGTGTGTGTCTGTGTGATCTTTATGCACCATGTGGAGAAGGCAGAGCAGGAGGGTAGAGGTTCTGAAATTATTATTAGTCGGACAGTGCTGAGTGTGTGTCTTTCAGCAGGTGAGTGTCAAGCTGCTTGTGAGGAACACTGGGTGTGACAAATGAGTGTGTGTGTGTATGTGTGTGTGTGTGTGTGTGTGTTCACACTCAAAAGCTTTTTCTTAAGCTTAGATGATACATTTCCCTGCTCTTGCTAATCTCACAGGTCCCTGGCTCTATATAGCCTCTGAGTTGGCTTCCCTCTGGGTCCAAGTGGGATGTGTGTTTATGCCTTTGGCCTTAGTTGTGCTTGTCTTGGTGTTGACCTCTTGCCCAGTCATCGCCGGGTCCGGTCACATTCCTCAGAGCAGTGCTGCTGGTCTCTGCTGGGTTTCTGACCACCCTCCTCACAAGTTCTCAAATTTCACAGAACTTTACTTTTTTTCCATGGAAATATCATCCTGCCTTGAGCATTCTTGAGGAAGGCCATTACAATTCTACACCAAAATAACCTTGATTAATGAAATGTGTGCCATCCCAGTCCACAGCAGGTCAGGTTATACAGCTGTGTGTGTGTGTGTGGTAGTGATGAGTGGTTCCCGGTGGTGCCTTATGCCTTTGTGTTTGTATTGATTGTCCCGTCTGACAGAGTCCAGTCACCCTCAGGTCTAGTGCAGATGTTACATAATGGACATCGCAGGCAAACACAGGGCCGGCATAATGCTAGGCTAGGCCTCAAAGGGAACGCCGCAGTTTCCAGGGAGGACTATTCTGGTCTGGAACACAAGATGGACTCCAGCTCCAGCTCCTCCTATTCCAGGATCAGAGAGCAGAGGAACTGACCTCAGGCTAGTCCAGTTAGCATCTGATCTCTGTCCGAGCATAACCTGAGCTATGTGAGGAAGCATGAGTAATTCCTGAGCATGTGTTCATAGTACACAGGGAAGCCTCGCGTTGGTTCAGTAAATAAAGTATAATATGTTGTGTGTAGATGTAATGGATACATTGAGGTGTCCCGTTATATGAAATTAATAGATGAGGCGGAGACCAAGAACTCTGACGTGAAGTGAACGCCTTGAAGGGCGTTATCCCACTTATTCCCTGGTTCCCACACATGTAGGCATGCATGCATGTATAGCCCTCAAAGGAAACATTAGGCTCTGTTTAAAAATAAGGCAACCTGTTTAGTTTGTAGTATTTCTGTCTTTAGTCACAGGCAAGAATAATGTTGGGTGATTCCACTGTTGCTAAGCCGAATCCTTTAGCTTGCTAGCTGTTTCTGATTCCATGCTTGCTAGCTTGCTTCAGATAACATGTTATTTAACCCTGAGAGAATATGTTTATTTTGTTCATTCATTAGCCTGCCTTTAGGTGTTCCGTTATAGAGAATTAATGGACACCTGTCAGCCAATCAGACAAGAGTATTTCTCGTCTCTGGGGGAAAAAATATAATATAAAAAATATATAAAATGGACATAATGTATGAATTTCCAGTTTTGTTTGAATGAGATTTTGTACAGACGTAAGCATCTGTAGTTCAGTGTTATCTATCTTGTACTTCCATTTTTCGACAGCAGAACACAAGATTGTGAAGATTTGCCCTTTTTGTCACAGATCTGTTTAGTCTGAATGAGGCTTTTCTTCCCCTGAATAACGTGCCAGTCTGTCCCTTTTCCTTCCTCTGGCTGTGTGTGTTTTGGAGATCGGAGATCGGAGAAGATGTTTGGGGCGTGCCTCTGCTTTTGAATATGCTGCCTTGCCTCAGTGGGCACAGATTAAATGATCTTCACTGTAGCGCCCCCCTCTCCCTTTCCTCGCACGCCGTCGCCCGAGGCCCACCCAGCACCGCGTTTCATAACTCATCTGCGCTAATGCTCACTGACATTCTGTGCCGCGGCCAAGCAGGCCCTCGGCTGCACAGAATAAAAACACTCTTATCGATGGGCATGTAATATCTAGTCCTCGAGGTCCTCTGCACTAATCCAAACACAGAAGTGAGGTAATGTCTGTGAAGCCTCATGCGGATTGGAGAGTGTGCTTTTCTCATGTGGTCTCGTAGCAGTGTTACAGTCGGCTCTGCTTCATGTAGTCATCCGCGCAGTGATGAGGTAATGCCTGCTATAGACTCTCCAAACCTCATTACAGATTCACCCATTAAACGTCAGTGACGGAGCTGCGTATCGAGCTTTCAGGCACTTTGCTCTGATTAAATGGATTATGGCGTAGCCTTCAGCTATCTTATTGTTGGGACTAATTAGTATCATCATAGAGGATGTACAGTTTTATCATTTTAATTAATAATGACTCCGGGAAGGGGTGGAATAGGTCTGGGGGTGGGGGGGCTGGGGGTGGGGTTGGGTTGTCCATCATAGCCCCTGGGCGGGGTGGGGATGAGCGAATTTGTGATCTGATTGGCAGCCATAGGAAGCGCGGTGCAGTGGCAATGATCTCATTGTTCACCATATGCCAGCATCTGGGCACGGGGCTTTGGTATTTCACGCCCACACAGTGATCACCACTACTGCTGCAGTGCCTCTGTGATCTGTGTGTGTTAATGTGTTCTTCTAGCTCAACTGGTAACACCTTGAAAACGAGATGGCACATCTCAAGGGGTTATTCCAAATAAAGACATTTCCAACAGTGTCATGGGTTAGATGCCCAGGAGGCACACGTATTGATTAAAAGGCATATCTGTACACCAGTGTTAAGCACTTCGGTTAAAGTATCTGACTAAGTAGATGACTAAATATAAATGTTCATGTTGTCCCTCCGCACACAACATGGTGTCCACCAGGCATTTAAACATTGTATAGTAGTGCTCTGTGTGATATTTGTCAAGGGATAGAGGGGGATTAAAAAGGGCAGTATTTTTAGGCCATTCCTCGTTGGACTGCCGCCCAGCATTGCATTGTGGGTGAAAGGCACATTGTGTAAATGTTTTCAGCAGTTAGCGGAGCGGCGAACACCAGCAGCCTTGAGCTTGAAACGGCTCCTCAGTGGAACAGCCTGTGCCACCACATCACAGATGTGGCTGTGGAGAGAGCTCTCATGTCTAATTAAATACGGCCCCCCCAAACCCACTCTTACCCCAGCTGAGGCAGACCCCAGCCGCAGACGTGCTTGAAGTCGCAGGTGCTCTTGGCCCCATTTCACCGTATTAGCACCCTAGAGACATTGGGGGGAGGGTGGTCTTTGAGACTGCCATGTCTGCTCCAGACGTCACCCACACACTTCTGGAGTTTCCATGGAAATATCCTCAAGAATGACACTGGGGGGATGGGGGGGGGGTGGAGGTTCATCTGTGACTTTTATGGAGGCTTGGTATGGGGGGGTGGGGGGGGGGGTGGAGTGGAGTGCAGTCTTGGCTTGTTTTGACCTCATTCAAGATGTGTACTGTTTGCGAAACCTTTCTTAGCAGTAAGTGACATTGGAACGAATCAGGTCTGTTCTGGCATGGTTTCAGTGGACTGGGTCAGGTCCGGCATGGTCTCAGTGGACTGGCTCAGGTCCGGCATGGTCTTACTGGACTGGGTCAGGTCTGGTAAGCAGCTCCTGACTGGGTTATGGCATTCCTGTGTGTGTGAAGAGAAGAGTCTGTCATGGCAGAGACTGAACCATAGAGTCAGTATCTCTCTCTCTCATACACACACACACACAATGAGCCAAGCTTTAGAATGCAGTGATTGCTCAGAAGCTTGCTGTTCACACAGGCCTGCTTCCCTTATCACCATGGATACATATTTGTTTGCCTTTCCCTCTGAACCAATCTTGTTCTCAGGAAGGGTTTCGTTTTTCCCCCTCCCATCACAAATACCAGCTGGTATGAGGGAAACTGAACTAGGCCTGTACTGTCGTGTAGAGAATGGAAGTGTTCTGGACAGATTCTGAGTGTAATGTTCTGTGTTCTGAAACAGCATTCCAAGCTCAGTAATGGTTGCCATGGATACCACACTATTCTGTATTCCACTGTTTTGAAAGATAGGCTTCACCCTCTATATTACATTGTTTTCATACAAAATATGAATAATTTACAAACCTTTATCATACAGTAGTGAGAGAATGGTTACTGTATGAGTATGTACAGGAACATTTCCTCGTGCCATATTGCTGAAAGAAATGAGGATGGGTTGAGCTATTGTTCTAGGATCAAAGGATCACACTCTTTGCCGCAGACAGTGTCAGCATTCTGTTGCCCCAGGGCTGCCTGGGACTGCTCTTGCCCCTGGCAGCTAGAGACACTCATACATTTACATCTGTTTAGCGATTTCTTAATCCTGTCCACACTTCACACGGGCCTGTTTCATCATTCAAGTGGCAAGACTGTCAAGATGGCCCTAATTCAGGATACAATATGAAGATGCACCCATATCAACCTTAAGGGATACCAGCAATAAGGACATGATGAGGACAATAGAAAAAGAAAAGTATTTGTATGCCTTCGGGATTAAACAAATGGTGTTACATGGCATTACAGTGTGTACCATCAGCCTTAGGTTGAGAAGACACTGCAAGAGTTGATGTAGCAAATCCAGGCGGATGCAGAAGCTTATTGGGTGATGTCAATATATATATGTCTGCTTATTCCATCAAGGCGTCATTAGCTGCGTAGCGGCGGCTGTCGTGGCAGCCAAAAGCCCTGTGAATGAGACGAGTGCGGTTAACCTTTGACCCTGCCTTGGTTGGCCTTTTCAGCACTGCAGTCTGCTCAAACAGCTTGTTGGCAGTTTCATCAGGTCAACACTCTAATTGAAACTTTTCAGCCTGCCAAACAGATGCTTAAGCTGTGTGTGTGTGTGTGTGTGTGTGTGTGTGTGTGTGTGTGTGTGTGTGTGTGTGTGTGTGTGTGTGTGTGTGTGTGTGTGTGTGTGTGTTTGTAGATGAGAGGGATTTCTCACATTGTACCCCAACAGTCCTTTGTGTGTGAGAGACTGAGTGAACGGGGAACATAGGGGAAGTGAGTTCATGTGTGTATAAGAATGTTCAGATATTCTATCCCCCCTTAACTTAAATGTGAATTTTAATTTTAAACTACCGGTATGTATATATTTCAGGCTATGTGTGTGTTGCAGGCTATGTGCATCTTGTGGGTTTCCCTGCACCTGTGTGTGTGTGTGTGTAATAGGTCTCGTGTGTGTGTGTGTGTGCGTGTGCGTGTGCGTGTGCGTGGGCGTGTGTGTGGGTAATGGGCCTCATCTCTGTGTGGGCGTGTGTGTGTAATGGGCCACATCTCTGTGTGTGTAATTCTCATGGGTGTTAATCCCCAGTGGCTGTGCTGCTGGCCTGAGTGTCTGACCACAGCTGTGCATACTCACGTCTCTCTCAGGCCTGTGCTTGTCATCCCCTTCTAAAATAGTGTACTTGGAACCATACTTATCTGTAGAGGGCCCATACACTATGTTCTTACGGGATGAAACAACTGAATTAGACTGAATTGTCACAGTTAGCCTGAATTGTTGTAGTTTTCTTAGAGATACTTTGAAAAGGAACCTTAAAAAACAGTACACTAGTATGTCAAGCAAATGGGCAACTTTAAAATGTTCTTTGAGACGAGTTTGTGTTTTGTCAGGGATTGTTTTCTACTCTCTTGTGAGATCAAACTCAGGTACTCCGCTCCAACTCCTAGCCTCTGCATCAGGGCTCGTTATCAAGAGCAGAGCGTGGACTCCAGACTCTGTAGAGAATGTATGGATGTGTTTGTTTGTTAGGTTGTTAGTTTGTTGGCTGCGTGTTGTGATGGGAGAGTCTCTTGGTTGTAACCACATCAGGTCAACCAGAACACGCCACAATACAAGAGGACAGCATGTCCCAGCTAAGCTGCTACATGCACATAAATACATTTGTTTACACACACACACACACACACAGACACACAAATACAGACACACTCAAACATGCACACAAACACACACATGCATACTGTACACACTCACAAACTGTTCACGTCCCCAACACACACAGACGTTTTAATACACACTATGCATATACACGTTGTACACACTCACAACCTCAAACACTCACATGCGCACTGTTTGTCTCTGCCTCCTCTCCAGACCTGGGCCATGCAGTGTGTTGCTGCTCCTCACTGACCCACTTTCCCCACAGGCAGTCTGCAGTCTGCAGCAGCGGTGGCGGTGGCACAAAAGCTTTCACTGAGGCATGTTGTGGCACGCATGAGCCTGTCAGCTGGTGATGACGACTCTCAGGAATGCAGGGTCCTCGGGGAGGGGGGGGGGGGGGGGGGGCTCAGGTTGAAGGTGTACCTTTGTCCTCTGAGAGGTGTTTCTTTTGTCCACCTCGTCCTCCGAAACCTCTCCTGGGGTTCTTTTGTTTTTGTTTTCCCAAGCACGCCGGCAGAGGTGGTGTCATACTGATTACATCGTGCAACGTTGCTCCTGCTCCTGCTCCTGCTCCTGCTCCTGCCCACAGATCTCTAAAATGCCAGCTGAAATGTCAACTATGTGTGTGCATCAGCGCAACAAAGTCCAGTCTCTTTGTCCATCTGCTATCCCTGCTCATGAGTTGGTGAGAAGTTGACTCACTGGAAGGCCTATCAAAAAGCTCTGAGCTCCAGTGATCCTTTACCTTGGTTTTAGAGCCAAGCGCTTCTGTTTGTGTCAAAAACACTTGTTAAAATGTGTATCCTCCCGGTACAGCAAGCTATGGTCGATGATAAATGCCTCTGTTGATTAAATGCATACATTTTAAACACAACTACAGACCAGGTGCTGTGTCATGACCTTTTATCGTCGGGTCTTATATCATAAACTTTACACACTTCACATTCACACTGCATTCTAAAGACGAGCTGACCCTGGATCAGGGTCAAATACATGCCAGGTTCCACTGCTAGCTATCAGTGATGGCCCACCATACCTGGACGGTCAAGCAGCACAAGCAACCCTCTGTATGCCCAGTGGACGGTGGTTCATGCTCCGTTCTGTTCTGTGCAACAAACAACAGACCAAAAGCCTTGGGCCTGGTACTGTTTTTATCTCTCTGCTCTGTCACTCTCTGAAATCCCCTTCTGTCTGTTGGTAGGGCTGGAGCATGCAGCATTTAGAAGGTGTGTGAGTGTGTGCGCGTGCGTGCGTGTATTAGTATGTATACATTTGTGTGTGTGTGTGTGTGTGTGGGGGGGGGGGGGTGTGTGTGTGTGTGTGTGTGTGTGTGTGTATTAGTATATATATGTGTGTGGGGGTGCGCGCATGTGTGTGGGTGTGCGTGTATTAGTGTATATATGTGTGTGTGTGTGAGTGTGAGTGTGCATATATTTGGCATCTCCTCCACAGGGGCGAGGCAAGAGCCCAGAGGCATCTGTCAAAGCCCACTGCATTATTCTCTTTTAATATAGCCTGCCTCCCTCATTAGGCATTACACACCCACAAACACACATATTCTCAAACATGTGCATACACACATATTCTCAAACATGTGCATACACACACACACACACACACACACACACACACACACACACACACACATACATACATTCATATAAATGTACACATACACACAGCCACTAGACCTGAAGGATGATATGGTGTGTGTGTGGATTATTGTGTGTGTGTGTGTGTGTGTGTGTGTGTGTGTGTGTGTGTGTGTGTGTGTGTGTGTGTGTGTGTGTGTGTGGATTAATGGAATGTGTTCTGATGATGTGTGTTGTGTTGTATGCATGTTGATGTTGCAGCTGTTGTTGTGTATAGGTCTGTGCTTTGTATCTTGTGTGCGTGTATGTCAATGATGAATATGTCTTGTTTTGTCTGTGTTTGTTTGTGATGGTGCTGTGGGGTACGGTGGCCATCTTGGTTAGGTCTTCTGTGTTATCGCTGTGCGAGCCCAATGGATAACCTGATGAAATTGGTTTTCCTTTAATCCGTTGTGTGTCTGACATAAGCTGATTTAGTCTTTGTATGAGACCAGAAGATGATCTGTTCTCCTCTATCAAATCCCTTACTAAATGCCCTGGTTTTATGTAGAAATGATTGTGGTCATTATCCAGGAGGGGAGAAAAACACCATTAGGGCAGTTTATCTGACTGTGTGTTTGCTGTGATGTTGAACGCTCCAGCCAGACGCTGATGAAGGAGCAAGGAAATGTATCATCTCAGCTTGATAAAAAGCTTCTCAGTGTGAACTCACACACACACACACACACACACACACACTTCTTATTTCTCCTCTCCTCTTTCTCCCTCTGCCAGCCTCTCCATCACTCCCACTTACTCTTGTTGTCTCTCTCTCTGACACAAACACAGACACACACTCTCTCTTCCTCTCTCTCCCATGCCCCCGTCTCTCTGTCTCTCTCCCCCATCACATTTGACCTCTCTCTCTTTCTCCCTCCCTCCCTCTCTCTTCTTCTCTCTCTCTTCATTAATATGGGTGCTGTGGATGACTGGGAGAAAGGCAGCCAGTAAGGCCTGACCTTGGCCCCATGCCAGCTCTGTCTGAACACCCCCCCCCCCCCCAACACACACACACACACACACACACACACCCTCCGCCAGTGGGGGAAAGTTGCCACCAATCCTTGGGGGCCTTCTGGTTGTCCTGGTTACCACTTCCTCCCTAAATGCTGTGCTGTCTTATTTACCAAACACAAAGCACTTGAATGTGGCAGAGGTAGAGGAGGCACTGGAGGAGGACATCTCACTCATTTACATACCAGTGTACAACTTTGTGTTAAGTGTGTGTGTGTGTGTGTGTGTGTGTGTGTGTGTGTGTGTGTGTGTGTGTGTGTGTGTGTGTGTGTGTGTGTGTGTGTGTGTGTGTGTGTGTGTGTGAAGGAGAGAGGGGGGCTGGGTTGGGCTTGAGTGGGAGGGGGGAAAGGGGGTTAAGCTCATTGTTGAGGGGATAGTGAGGTCACACCCTGTGGTGCTGACATGAAGGATATCAGCACTCATTCAGAAACACAGCACACACACATGCACACACACACACACACACAGCCCACAGACACACACACGCACACACACACACACACACAGCCCACAGACACACACACACACACACACACACACACATTCTGACCACAGACACTTAAACACACACACACACACGTCTGTTTCCACCTGACCCACTTCCATTTCATACACATTATGCTCTTAGGGAGAGAAACATGGGGGAGGATTTACTTAGAACTGACCCACACACACACACTCTCACACACACACACACACACAGACTCACAAACGCAGAGCAGATCAAATATTTGGGTAATATTTGAATAATGGAAGTAGGCTGTGTGTCCTCCTTTTCTCTGCTAGGAATCTGAGGAATCCTAACATGCTATGCATTATAACATTATGTGGCGAGTTATACATGAATATGTGGAATATATAGGCTCTCTGGCGCAGCTGTGGCGGCCAAGCCTGCAGCCCCTCATATGCTGGGTAGTTGGAATTGAAGGCAGCCCCTTAAAAGCTGACCTCACACTACCTTCACTGAACCAGAAGGAACGCCGACACAGTTCTGCTCTGCTTTTGTGTTCGTGCAACTCGACCAACTCTAATGAGTGTTCTTAATAAGAGGAGAGGAGATGAGTGTTCTTAATAAGAGGAGAGGAGAGGAGTGTTCTTAAGAAGAGGAGAGGAGATGAGTGCTCTTAATAAGAGGAGAGGAGAGGAGTGTTCTTAAGGAGAGGAGATGTGATATCGTGAGAGAGAAAGAAAAGATGGCTTAAATGGCACGTTATAGAATGTCTCTGCTATTGCACTCCATGGCATATGGTCCTGTCATGTGTAAAATGTGACTAACACACACACACCCCACACCCCCCCTCCGGACACCCCTTGTTCGAACAAAGAAGAGGAAGTACAGAAGCCATTGTCAATAGAGTCGTCCGTGGCAACCCAGCAAGACTTCCCCTGTGTTGCTCCCAAATACAGTCAGCATGCCTTGAAACAGGAAAAGGCTTTTTTTATACAATTTTTTTCCCTCTCTCTCTCTCATTCCAGGAAACTCCAGAGAAATGGCCGTTCTCCTTTTATGGCTTTGATAGTTCACTGCAGCATAAATGAAAAAGAATGATGGAGAGATAAAAAAAGAGAGACACAAAGAGATATGGTTAAACCGAGAAAGTAGAGACCGCCAGAGAGACGTAGGAAGAGAAAGCTGAAATAGAGAAGGGGAAAAGAAGAGAGGGATGAGCACAGATAGAGAATGAATGCGAGTGGGAATATGAAACTGGTGAAAGAACGAACCCTGCGTATCTTAGTGCAGCAGATCTGGGCCAGTCCCCTGGAATTCACCTCATTGCTGCAGCTGGTAATGTTATTTAAGAGTGAGGGAGGTGTGTGTGTGTGTCTGTCTGGTGGTGGTGGTGGTGGGGGTGTACAGGACAGGACGATGGCACATTCCTTTGCCGTGATGCCAGAGCTGAGCCCAGCGTCGGTGATGCGTATAAGAACAAGCCACACACAGCACAGAGCCTCTGATTGGGCAGTGGCCCAGACGGTTGTGTGTGTGTGTGTGTGTGTGTGTGTCTCATGAACAGCCTGAGAGTTATGCGACATGAATCAGCACCCAGCTCACACTGATTTCACTCCTCTGTCTTGCTCTGATTCAGAAAACACATGATGGGAAACCGTCTGGCCAGAGAGGCCTGCTGTAGAAAGGGCGGGTGTGGCACGGGACGTAAGAAAGGAAGGAGTGGATAAGAAGGGAAAGAATGGGAATGAATGAATAAGGGGAATCAAAAAAGACAAATGGGAAATGAAAGAGGAAGGGAAATAAAGACAAAAAATGAAGGACTGTGACTGTCCCCTCCCTCTGATTCAAAAAACACAATGAGGAAACTACCTAAAAGTTGCCTCTTCACATACTCCTGATATAGTGTCCTGTCTGAGACCTTTCATACCCAGCTCTCCCCTTAGAGATATCCGGAGACCTCACTGGAGTCTAAAGACAGAAACTGAGATATTTCATCCTCAGATGACATTTCCCTTGAAGCTGTCTAGTGTCGCGAGCCCAAAGACTGAGACTTAGACCTCGCATAGAGCTGTGGAGTCTCCTGAAAGCAGCACTCACTCAGATGTGACTTCTCTCCTCCTCATCCTCACTCCACTTCTCTGCCACTGACTGCCTGCTGCGTACCGATCTTTATTCCGGATAAGGCCCATCTCCCACTCACTCACTCAGTCATTCATTCATTTATTAATTTAGTCACAGTCACTAACTCACTGAGCCACTCATTAATTAACTCATTCACTCATTAACTAACTCACTCACTCACTCACTCAGTGAATCCGCAGCCGCACTCTCACGCCCACTGAAATATTAATATGGCCAAGAGTCTGCCTCTGGCCTCGCTGCTTTGGGCTGAACTGGCCTTGCACTTCACTGTGGTCAGACTTTCCCTCATTTAAATGGAGGAGAGAGAGCGAGAGAGAGAGTGGGTGAGTGAATGAGAGAGAGAGAGAGAGTGAGAGAGAGAGTGGGGGAGTGAGTGAGTGAGGAAGGGAGGGAGAGAGAGAGAGGGTGAGTGAGTGAGCGAGGGAGGGAGGGAGAGAGAGAGAGGGAGAGAGAGGACCAACTCAGTAGCACTAATGGCTAAAGTGGCAGCCAGGCTTTATTGCCTTCAGTGCAGCCGAGAGGCCATTCAGGGTAAAACACTGATGTAATCTGGGCATAGCGTGTCAAATAGAATAGAACATACTGTATACAGTACACTTGCGATATACCTCCTTGTTGCTGGGATGTCTTCAGATGTAGAACGAACTAGAAGGAGTGTGTGAAGGCTTCTAATAAACCGGGTCAATCTGTGTCTGCCACTCATAAGCCTAGATCAGACTATCTGTTTACAGGTCAGACTGACATTAGTGGTCTTGGAGCAGATGCATATGAGTGTGTGTCTATGTGTGTGTGTCTGTGTGTGTGTCTGTGTGTGTGTGTCTGTGTTCTCCCCTGACATTAACACAGATCACCCTCGTCTAAATATCAAGAGGCTTTACGCTCGGCTGATCACCACAGAGCTTTCTTGGCATCAAATCTGTGTTACTGCTAAGCCAAACATTTTAGAAAAGTGCTTTTGAATCAACCCCAAAAATATCTTCCCTTAAAAAACCTCAATGTGTTCTCTCTTCTGTCTCACTCACTCTCTCTGTCTTTCTCCACCACACACACTGAGCTATCTAAAGTAGTACATGAATGTGTGTGTGTTTGTGTTGTATTCTGCTCTCTATGTAGCTCAGGCTTTCTTTAATAACTTTATTTTGTAAATCCGTTGTGAGCATGTGGCCTTGCTCATTCACGCAGGTTTGGGGGTTCCTCTGGTTCTCCCATTCTCCCCCTACTGGTTCTCCCCATTCTCCCCCTACTGGTTCTCCCCATTCTCCCCCTACTGGTTCTCCTCATTCTCCCCCTACTGGTTCTCCTCATTCTCCCCATACTGGTTCATAGTCTGGTGGTGTGAGCCGGAGAAAGATCCGGTGACTCAACCAAGAACAACGCTTCAAGGATTTAGTCTGATAGTCTGATATAGTGAGCAAGAATTCACCACTGAGGGAGAAAGAGAGGGAGAGGGAGAGAAAGAAAGAGACAAAGAGAGCTGAAGTCACTAAGCAGTGTTAGCAGTAAAGGGTTCGGCTGTCACACAGAAAGGTTTTGGACTCCCTATAATCTCTTAAACTGACACATGATGTAACGCTTTGTTTCATGACTGGATGAATCTGATCCCCCTTCAAGAACACACACACACACAGCCACATACACATGTTCAGGCACATACACACACACACACACACACACACTCCTTTTGTATCTACTTTTCTATCTTTCCATCTCTGTATTTCTGTGACTGTTCCATCTTTTCCCCCCTTCAGGTTTTCTGACAATTCCATCTCTGTTGCTCATGAGGTCACACGAATCCTCCTGTACATGGTGTTATATTTGGGGGGGGGGGGGGGGGCTGCTCCTTTACTGTAGGCTGTTGAGGTCAGCATTTCTGCATGTGTGTGTGTGTGTGTGTGTGTGTGTGTGCCTGCCTGCCTGTGTGCTGTTGTCATCATTATTGAAGTGCACAGTCACCATGGGATCTGTGTTAGGGAGGCGTTCTTCCCAGGATTTACTCCCCTCCCTTGTTAAGTGACATGGCATTGTTAATTGAACTGAATGGCCTGGTGCTACTCCCTTGTGGTAAGAGTGCTGTGATTCAGATGCTGTCTTTGGCTTCCATCCAGCATTGTTGAGTGTCAACAACACAAAAGCAGCCTGGTCAAGAATGTGTGCAATATGAATAATGCATTTATGCATTTATATTTATTGCATGTACAGGATTCAGATATTTAAGTTTACATTGGACACTCCACTGTGTCAACTGGTAATTTGTAGTGAGAAGGATGCAAATAAAAGTATCCAGACCGACTTGGCGTTAGGTGTGACCACTATTTGAAGTGCAGTAGTGCTTTAGAATGATGCAGCATCATTAGGTTGATTTACTGTAACGGGTCCACTGTTTCTTAGAATATGCAGAAGGACTGTCTGTACAAAAGAAACGCTGCAGGGTTCTTTCCCCCGCTCTCTCTCTTTCCTTGGACACATGACATTCCATATGACGCGAAGAATCAGAGTCAGATTGCTGTTGGTGTATTTGTAAACAACTGTGCAGTCACCTTAATGAGATCTTAGCAGTATAGTTAGATTAGAGCCATCAAACTAAGCTCGCACTCTATAGACATCAAAGGCCTGTTTTGTGTGTTAAGAGCATAGACATAAGAACCTAGGCCTACACTTCAGAGCCGAGAGTTGGCTCTTGTCATGCATGCCATCTAGTGGACAAACGTGGTAGTGCTGATAAATGCCAACATGGGTGTGTTGATGTGCCTCCAAATGTGGATTTAATGATATATCCTTTTCCAGAAGAAATGTCTTTACGAAGGGGACAGTTTGTAATCAGACTGAAAAAGCAGTTTGTAATCAGACTGAAAAAGCAGTTTGTAATCCTTCAAAATCCACTGATGTCAGTGGACCCGGCCTCTCCACCTTTTTAAAATTGGTTTGGTCCAAAACTAAGACTGATCCTATCTGTGATTTTCATTAATCAGGAGGATAACATGTTGTTCTGATAGTGTATGATATGTATTATAATAGTGTATTATCTCTCTCTCTCTCTCTCCCTCTCTCTCTCTCTCTCCCTCTCTCTGTCTCTCTTTCAGGCGAGCTCCTGAGCCAGCCCCGCCCAGAGGGCCTGACTGAAATCATCTGCCCTAAGAACGGCTCTGAGCGGGTCAACGTGGCGCTGGTGTACCCCCCCACCCCCACCGTGGTCAGCCCCTGTCTCAAATGACTCTCTTTTCTCTCGTGGCTTACCCCCTCCGCGCCCCCTCTCAGTATCCCCAGCTCCCCTTGGCCCTCTCCAGAACACAGACCCCCACCTGCTCAGGAGAACACAGCTCGACTGCACACACACACACACACACACAGACGGGCCGACACACAAAAGTTGAATGATTCTTGCTCATTCATTTTGTCAGAGTTGGATGGTCACTTGTGCAGCACCCATGATATACATATGAAGACTTGCCATGGAAAGATTGCCATGGCTAAAAACCCCCCTGATAGGTGGGCATGGCCAAAACAGGAATGCCATGGCATAAAGAGATTCCTGTTTTGTCACGTTAATCACTCACTTGTAGTACATGTGCTGCACAGACTGCGCCTCCCCAACCAAAGCTGTGTTCATTGGCCTGCACAGTCTTTCCCTTTGTTCATTAATTTCTTTTGTTTCTTCTTTTTTGTATTTTTTCTTGGCAGGGTAATCGTCTCTGACTACCGGTCCTCAGTCTTAGAGACTGCTGAACTGAAACCAGCACCATCCTCTCGCTACTGGTGTGTGGGACGGACGATTGGTTACAGGCCCCTTTTTTCTTTGACACTCCCCCCAGGGGGCTAAAGTTATAGCCACAGTGCCTGCACCGTCACAGTTGTGTGTGTGTGTGTGTGTGTGTGTGTGTGTGTGTGTGTGTGTGTGTTGCAGCACACAGATAGGTATCTCCTGTCACACAGCATCGACATATACAGGTTTGGGCCAGAGAGGAAAGCATTATGTGAGTGACATCTGTGGGAGGAGAGCAGGGGCAGAGGCTGGTGGATACATGGATGGATGGGGGAGAGGACAGGATGTCATGTTGGAGAGAAAACAGCTTCCTTGAATGATTGAGACTGGATTGAGGGGCATATGGCTTGTGGACTATTGAAGCTTGTGACACTCACTCACTTAACTCACTCACTCACTCACTCACTCACACACACACACTGACCCTCACAAAGGCGCAAACCAAACACTGACATCAGAGAGTTTTTATTTCAAGACCCCCCATATCAAAGTGCTGGGTTAGCGGGATAGCAACCACAAATTCAGTACAACCTGTATTCATAACCTGCATTGAAATTCATGACGTTCAGCACATTATAAACATCTCCCAACATGACAACATATGGAAAATGCACCATGTGTGGTGTTCTCTGTATGTATGGACTCCTCTGAAAGATAAAGCCTGGACTGGTTGTCAGCACCTACTGTCGCCACGGAGATTAACGCACCAAACAGCTCGTCAGTAGAGACAGGAGAAGACCATCATCCTCCAGGACATGAACAGTTCTCTTGTGATTATCCTGTGATGAGTAATCCAAATTTGAGTTCAGCTCCTGTGCTGTGCTGTCAACACCTAGAATAGTGCCCAGTTGTTGTTTGTGATAGCTATGCTACGCCTTCAATGTTTCATCGCCATTTTGTACATTATGTTTGACTGCCCTCAGACTGATCAGACCACAGGCCCAACAGTATGACTGTCAGTAGTGTTCTGAAATAGGAGGCATCTCCTTACAAGCCAAGGATGTGACATTTTAGTGGATTATGGAAAGGGGTTTGGATATATCATGCCCCTGTGCAGTTATCTGATTTGTTTCTGTGAGTTGAGCACTAAAAACGGTTTTAAGCATTGTTCCAAAAAAAATGTGTATATTTGAGTGTACATACAAAAGTGTACAGAGACGTTAAAAAGGAAGATGTTGAAAGTGTGTTGAGTTGGCCAACAGGTCATTAATCAACACTCAGCTATGTCACAAATGACAAAAAAGAATCCATTTCAGTAGTTTCCATGTAGGGAATGGGGGAGGGGGGGACATACTGTAATATGTCAAATGTTGACACCTTTTGTATATAATATTTTTATTTTTGTAAGTTGACTGAAGGTTGTCACGATCCACTTTTTCAGCGTTAATCAGAATTGAGCATTGTGCATGATCCACGTGCTCGATGTCAGAATGTACAGTACAAACGGTTTTATATGTCCTCAGATGGCTGCCGTCTCTGGCCCAGACCTGGCCCAGACCTGGCCCTGATGCGCTCCAGCCATCTGCTCTCTGGGATTTGTTGCTGGTTCATCCATTTCACACTTCATGAAAAAGCACCAAATACAATAAACCAATAAAAGGTTTCGATACAAAAACTGTGTTTTGTTGTCCAAATACTTCCAGAATTATCTTGTGATTCTAAAAATGACTTTGTTAGACGCCAACATCTTTCATTTCAGGGATACAACAAAAAAAAACAAAGACTGAATATAGGAATTGGTCATTTAGAGCTCAATTTAAAATCTTTGCAAAAGCAGGTTTTGTAGCACTGTGATATGCTAGGCCTAATAATTACAAACTGGCTTCACCCTGATAGCCCACATGTCAACAGCTCAGATTTGATGACAATATTAAACTGTTCTAGATATGGTTGCAGAATGTATTCATTTTTACTGATTTATTATAAATGTATTATTTTCTAAATGTATGTAAGAAATGGGCCCACATGTAGGCCTGTCAACTGAACTAAAATCGTGCTGAGCACTTAAAACAGATGAAAAGACACAAGGGAAACGTGTACAAAACATAATGTACTCATCCTTTGGTAAAGCAACGTACAGTGCAAGTTGTAAAATGGAGACGTGCGTGACCTCGCTAGGAATACATTGTCAATATATTAATGTATTATTCGCTTTATTTAGCATATTAGCCCTAATCTAACTTTGAACACAGATATGACCCACAGGACATACCGGCAGGATGCGCAGCAAGATCATTTCAAGATGTCATCATGTCTGCTGGTGCATTGTCGCTCACCTAAAGCCTAGTCCAACTTTAAACTTTACTCTGAAAGTGCTTGGAATTATGTTTTAATAAGGTATCGCAAAAAGTGTTTGCATTTCTATCACATGTGCATTTGAAGCATATGCTTATGTATTTTGTCCATGTAACTTTATTTTAATTCTTTATTTTTGGTTCTTATCATTTTTCTTGACATGAAAATAGCCAAAGGTGCTGACATGACATGAAGCCAAATTTAGCTACTCAGGCTACCTACCAGTGAAACCTAAAGTGAATCTTTATAACATAAAGGAGAACATCTGGTGTAGTGTGCAGCTGTCTGTACCTCACCATCTCACCACAGGGGTGCCCGAAGGTTCGGTGTTGGGACCACTTCTCTTTGCCATTTACACTGCTATGCAGATGATACCCAACTGTATCTTTCTTTCTGTGCGCATTACTAACTTCCAGGCGAATAAAAAGCATTTTATATATGTATGCGTATGAACCAAACCTGAGCATTAATCGCAGGGCTGCAGAAATTTAACAAAAGCAATGTATGAACAGCGGTTAATAGTCTGGAAATTACGGTAGCATGCTTCGTTGGCTTTTTGCCTTAAACCTTAACGTTGTCTTTACTGCCACCTTGTGGCCACACTGTATTTATTGAGCATATTATCAAAAATGATCTTGCACATTAAACCCTTGTGTCTTTCTCTTCTATTTCACTGTCAGAGATTTTTCTGCATAACACTGAGGCCCATGCAGGTTTTCTGGTAGCAGCCTTCTGGCAGTTTCCTGTAGATTCATGCCTCATACCATAGCATGCTTTCTAGTATGTTAGGCTATGAACTAAACAGGGGAAATGTTGCTTTTGCCACATTTTTTATTTTTTTTATTTATGTATTTCTTCTCAGTTTTAACCTAGCTTCCTCTCTCTCAAGAACTTCTTTAGTTCTTGACAAAAGTTTCAATGTTGCATTGTAACCTTACATGCGCTGCATGGTCAACATTCTGTAATACACTTGCATGTGTTTATCATTCTTTGGAATTCATTGGGTCAACTTTGCAAACTGATGTCTTCAAATAAAAGGGGCACATCAATTTGCTATTTTGTTATTTTCAGCTAAGTTATAGCTGGGTGAGAGAAAGATAGTTTTGCATTTGGGTCTCCATACTGCTTATCCTAACTGGAAGGTTTTAGAGTACCAACCCCATACATAACTATATGTTTTTGTCCTGCTCCGGCCCCAAGCCCTGTGAAGCATGTCGTGTGGAGGGTATATTTGAAAAGTCTCAGTACATGCTGTACAAAAAAGAAGTTTGTTTGGAGAAATGACTGCAAGAATATCTTGCTTTAGATGGTAGATACCTCTGATCATTTCTCTACCTGGCCCTTTCTGCACACATTCTGTGTGTGTGGTCCCTTCTGCACACACTCAATGCTACTGATACATGGCAGCGAAATGAGCGAAGTGAAGTTCTGTGTTCCATTAATTTCAAGGGCTGGGCCATGTGATCACTGATATGCACGCTGCAGTGAAGGCATTTCAAACCAAACTGCGCCTGTGGGAGATCTGCGTAGATGCTGCAAAAAACCTGGGCCATTTCCCGTGCTGCAGAACTATGAAAGAACAGGTCTCCTTGTTACCATTTGCTGAAAAACTCGGCATACTTAGTGCCAACTTCACACGCCGATTTGCCGACCAAAGGAGTAGGTTTGAACTGCTCAGTAATCCATTTGCCATTGACGAGGCCAGCGCATCACCCAACCTCCAAATGGAGCTGATCGAACTCCAATGTAGCGACACACTCAAGGCAAAGTATGTCTCTGTGGGCACTGCGCAGTTTCCACGTTTCATCCCAGACACAATGCCCCAGCTGCCTACCCAAGCTGCTAAAATTCTCTCTATGTTTGGCAGCACATACCGGTGTAAACAACTTTTCTCTTTGATGAAGATGAACAAAACATCACACAGGAGTCGACTTACTGATGAACACCTTCACTCAATCCTGAGAATGTCTTCAGCTCAGAGCCTGACCCCAAACATTGATGAAATTGTATCTAAAATGAGATGCCAAGTATCTGGCTCAGGCTAATGTGCATCAGAGCACACCAGAGTGCAGTAAACTGAGCTTTAATGTAGCCTAGATTTCCTTTTTGCACTTTACCCTTGCTACTGCAAGGCATGGACTGTTAATAGTTGGATGTTTGGATTTCCATTGAAGGAAATTCGTTTTTGGCTGTTGTTGTCATGAAAAATGTCATTGCAAATTAATCTGGTAAAGCGGCAGAAAGAGAGGCATAAGAAATGAATGCCACAGATGTTTATTTTATTTAAAAATCTGATCTCTGTGTTTATAACTACATTTACTTTTACAGTGTGATTTAGCAGACTAATAGGCCTACGCTTTAGGCTGCTTGTCCCAGATTCAATAGGCCTATGTTAAACTTAAGTTCTTTACATATGAAACAATATAATATAACTTTTTTCCCCCGAATAAATATTGATTATGTCCGGCCCTCTGTGTATTTGAGTTTGACACCCCTGCTCTAGATGCTAAAAAGGACATACTTGCAAAGCTAGCGAGATGCGGTGATGCACTGTGCATTCAAACTGATCCGAAGAAGATGAAGAAGCAACTAGCGAGATCTAGGCTGGAATGGTTCTCGCGAGACGTTGTTGACGACTTTAACTCCCAGAATGCTCTCTACTTCCTCTTCCCCTCCGCGGCCTGAGAATGTAAGTAAAGCCACACAAACTGTGGAGTTTGAATGATCGAATAATCTTATAAAAATCGTAGCCATCCAGTTGTAGAATACTATGAAAACACTAACATGGCTTGTATACATCACGTTGTTGTTGTTCAGGATATTATTTAGTCGTATAACGTGAATTTTGTGAAGATTTCTATGTGTCTTCCTATTGCATGTCGCCGTCTAAACAGAACCCCATTTTGCTAGTCTTTAAGGCCGAGTACGCTAGTTGCCTATTGCTTTATTCATCTCGTCTGATCTCATAAAACACATTGACTTCATTTCACTCTCATACGTTCACAACAACGAGTCATTATAGTTCGTCTTTGCTCTGTTTGCTACCTAGCTGGCTAACTCGTTAGCTGCGGTATGCTGCAAAGTAATGTTAGCTAACAAAAGCTAGCATTTACTAGTTAGCCTCGTCATCATGCCCTGATTGCGATTCATGTCGAGTTTTAATTGAGGTGTTTTCTTGCTACACAGACCCTCTTATTTTTCTTGTTCTTGTTTATTCTAGACCTCCGAAGATGGTCCGCTACTCGCTTGACCCCGAGAATCCAACAAAGTGTAAGTTGAATGTTCTAAGCTACATGAAGACTGGAAGACATGTCTTAACAAATGTCTTGCTTGTCTAACCTGATTGTTGTTTTCTATTTAAAGCATGCAAGTCCAGGGGTTCCAATCTCCGCGTTCACTTCAAGGTAAGCATATTGTTTATTTTTGCACACACAACTGCTTGATCTGAGATGTGCGTTATAGTATGTAGTAGTGGTCTTCAGTTTTGTGTACCGGGGCGCTTTCTTGTCCATTAGTATCATGACATGACCAATAGCTGAGATCACCCAGGTTGCAATGATGACAATCTTAGGACACCTTTGGAATTTAACATGAAAACAAAACCGTACCTATCTGAGCAACCTGGGGAAGTCGAGGGGTATTGTGTACTTTGGTGCAATGCACTACAGATTGACTGCTTCTGCGTTGTCAGGGTTTAACATGTCTCTCTGATCTTTAATTCTGCTAGAACACCCGTGAGACTGCTCAGGCCATCAAAGGCATGCACATCCGCAAGGCCACCAAGTACCTGAAGGATGTCGTCATCAAGCACCAGTGTGTCCCCTTCCGTCGCTACAATGGTGGTGTTGGCAGGTGTGCCCAGGTGAGACAATGGTCATGTTTATGTGTATCAGGACAAGACACTAAATGTTGGTTCATTTAAACCAACTAGTAGTTGCCCTTGCCACAAACCACTCTGCACATGGTGACCCTGTTGCAATGATGACAATCTTAGGACACCTTTGGAATTAATCATGAAAACAACACTGTACCTATCTGAGCAACCTGTCCCAACACCTGGTGCTGTTATTTGTGGGTTTTATCGTGAGTGTTTCTGACACATGTGCTTCTGGTTCCTTCAGGCTAAGCAGCATGGCTGGACTCAGGGTCGCTGGCCCAAGAAAAGCGCAGAGTTCCTTCTGCACATGCTGAAGAACGCTGAGAGCAACGCTGAGCTGAAGGTAGGAGTGTTCATAGGTTCTGGAAGATGCCCTTGTCTCAGGCACTTTGGTGGTCTGTTGTAGGCCTATGCTCTCCCTGCTTGTGTTGAGGAGTTAAGTTGGACATTTATAAGGCCCAGTTCATTAATAAATAAATCTACCCTTGTGAGCTTAGCACCTCAGATGATTTTCTCTGTTTTCCAATGAAGAGTGCTTCTGATATTGCTCAGTCTGTGTTGATACTGATGCGAAAAGGACACTCCTAATAATAATTCATTTAATTTATAGCGCACTTTACATTCACCTGAATCTGAGTGCCACAGTGCATAGTGAGATCTTATTCCCCGTTTCTGGCTTTTTGCACTGCTAAACTAGTGGTGGTAGCAAGTATTTGTTGAACTTAATGAAATTTGTCACTCAGTATTTTGACCTAGTGATCTCTTGTTTTAAGAGTGTTTGCTTTTAACTCAACGCAGCCGATGGAGACGCGTACTCGCGTTTCTTTTAGCTGAATGCACTTTACATATGCTGATGAGTTGGATGGAAATCCATCTACTGCTAGTAAGCAGGTGCATTTGGTTTGTTGTGATGGTATAGTTCTTCCATATACTGCTATGCAATTATACGGCAAGTTGAACAATAAGGTGATCTTTGGGTGCTTTCAGAGTAAACCCTGATTGACTTGACAGTTGTGATGCGTTAAAGCTAGATCTTTCACAAATGGATTGCATGTGATTACACATGGTGGGCACTACCTTTATGGGTAATATTTTGTCTAGGCTGCTATGCTCACCGCTTCCCCCTCTAGTTCCAACAGTAGACAGACTGGAAAAATGTAAGCATGCACCACCATGTTTTAATAGCATGTGTGATATATAATGATTATGTGTAACATAATGATTGAAATCGCAGCAACCTATTGCTTAGGTTCTCAAGCTATTGATTCCAGATGAGCATGCTCTCCTAGTTCTCTTTTAAACAAGTTTTTATTAGGGGACTTTGTTCGTCCCTGCAATATTCTGTGGCTTGGGATTGTTGGTGTAGGTTTCATTTTTGGGTACTTGCTGTCACTGTGTGAGACAACAACTTGATTGCAATGATGACAACTTAGGACACCTTTGGATAACTCATGAAAAGACTTCACTGACTGAGCAATCAAGTTCCCTTTCATTGTGTTACTTCAGTGAGACACCAATCCCATAAACTCGCATCAGCAGCTCTTTTTGACACACTGTACTCTCCGTAGGGTCTGGATGTGGACTCCCTGGTGATCGAGCACATACAAGTGAACAAGGCCCCTAAGATGCGCAGGCGTACGTACCGTGCCCACGGCCGCATCAACCCCTACATGAGCTCCCCCTGCCACATCGAGATGATCCTCACAGAGAAGGAGCAGATCGTGCCCAAACCTGAGGAGGAGGTCACCCAGAAGAAAAAGGTAAACATGCCTTCAGGATTGAAGTGTTTATACTTCACCGTGGTAACATGGTACTGTGATTTAGAGATGAGCTGATCCTTATTGTAGATTTGCTGATGGTAACCACACTGCACATGGTGACACTGTTGCAATGATGACAATCTTAGGACACCTTTGGAATTAATCATGAAAACAAAACTGTACCTATCTGAGCAACCTGTCCCAACACCTGGTGCTGTTATTTGTGGTAATCCTTCCTGGTTACTATATGTGGGTGGGTGTGTCCCCTGCCCCACCCTACACGGGCACATTTCACTGCCTTTGGGTCTTGAGTTACTCGTCGTAGGTAAGAGACTAGATTCTTACTGGACTGGATTCAGACCAGAGAATGTTAAGCTTGTTTAACAACACTTGATTTGTGCCCATTAACATGTGTCCACTCAGTTCTTACTAAAACTATGGAAGGAATTCCCCCTACCCTCAATGTATGTCTGTTGTTGAATTTAGACCATCAAATGTTGGGTTTCTAATGACACTTGATTTGAAATTTCGGTGGCAAGGAAACCTGTAGAATTGCCCTTAATTTGCTCTTTGATTCTTTTTTTTTTAGGTATCTCAGAAGAAGCTGAAGAAGCAGAAACTGATGGCTCGGGAGTAAATGTATATAAAATAAACCATTCGTACCCAAGCGAAATGTTTGTGCTGCTATCCTCCTTCCATTCAGTCCTGTAGATGACGGATTATAAATTGACATGGTTTTGGGTGGCATGGTGTTTAGTGTGTCGGTGCCTAGTCATGAGTTTAAAAGAAAAAAGTACTTGCAACAGTGAAATGGTACTCGACATCCTATGAGAAGGATGGCATTTTTTTATGTAGGCCTAACCATTGCATATTTAAACTAGACAGAGTAGTTTTATGTTGCGAATTACCTGCAATGGCATGAAAAGCCTCTTTGATATTAAGATGCTCAAATGACCAGGGAACGCAGTCAATGCATCCAGCAGTTCAGAGTGAATTCAAGTAGTCTACCACCCTGCGAACTGCACGCCATGCATTAGCCCATTCTTGCTAACATGTTCAGCATTACCGATGGAACAGTCTCCGCTCACAAAAAAAGGCTATGTTCAACAGTGACTGCATCACTCAAGCGAGGGGTGTAGAAGACATCTGGGCCTAGCCGCCGCCGAAAAGGTTACATTTTTCAGAGAACATCGGAATAGACTGAAGGATTTTGACGGTCGGTCTTTAAAACATCCTCTACCGGCCGAGTGAACCTCAATCCGTGCGCCAATGTCTGAAGATTATGGGCAATGTCTATGTAGGATAACATCGAGTTCTAAACGAACATGACTGCTGTAGACAGATTAATAAATGCATCGTTAATGGGCATGACTGCAAACCGTCAATGTTTCTACCTTTCTGGTTAATCCAGAAAATGACACTCCTTGAAATTACCTCTTTTACTAGAATAACCCTCGGGATTTGACACACTAGGTCATAAACTCAGTCAAAACAGATGAGCTGTTTTAAACCATGTTGTGATTTTAGCATAGCAAATGTGTGACCATAATCCTAAATAGTGGTTCTCAAATGTTTTCTGTCATTCCCCACTTTGAACAAGAGGGGCTTTTCAAGCCCCACCTGTCACTCATCGCTCAAATACAATGGTCAAATGTATTGAAATGACGATAAACTCAATCTTAATAACGAATAACATCAGTTCAAAAATACAGAAAATCTATAACAAATAATCAGTTCAGAAATAAAAAAAATAAAAGTGCCAATGGTGTCAATAGCCTACTTGCCTCAAACGGACTGAGTTCCAAAAATAAAGAAAACGAGCCTACTATGCAAATGTGTTATCAAGGGTAGGCCAAGTTTAAAATCTCCCTTGTTTGGGTAAAAGCGTCTACTAAATGACAATGAAATGTAAAATTGTCAAATTTATTGAAATTTTTCTTTTTGGTGGATCAGCTGTCTTTTTCACCACTGGTACTGAATCGCCAACCTTTGCATTTCGTGACACAAATGTATCCATAACGTCAATATTAGCCTATCGCCCACTACACTTTCATGCTCCTTTTTTTTTTCACTGTCCCGCTGCAATTAATACGCCGACGTCAATCAACATTTTCGCACTATGGTTCCAGGTCACATTTTTATCCCGGTCCCCCATCTAATGTTAATACAGTGTTGTATAATGGTGCGGCTCGTATAATGTATAATGTAGCAATGTATGTATTATGGGCCACATCTTGCCAGGGACCAAGATGATACTCTCAGCCAGCTCAGCTTCACTTCGGTATTTGGGGTTATGGCAGCGTTTCTCAAAGTGTGGGACACACCCCACTGGTGGGGCGCTGAGACGTGACAGGTGGGACGGGAATGTCTTCCTTTATAGATGTAACGGGTCCTTCTGCGTTGTGTTCTATTTGTCTGCTTTGCTGAACAAGAAACGGCCACGAACTGATGGTTTGCGTATTTATTCCTGTACAGAACAATACACACGAGACAGTTAACATGCAGTCTTCTTATTCGCTGGATACTAGCCTACTGTCTTCAGCTCAGCAACCGCAGACTCAATCATTTTACCACAATGAACCTTATGTGAAAGCACATAAAATCTAACATTACAACTTTACACATTCGAACAACAATACAGGAAACAATACATGACAATTAACATACACTGAATTCAACATACCTGTACAGAACAATACACACGAGACAGTTAACATGCAGTCTTCTTATTCGCTGGATACTAGCCTACTAGCAAAGGAAAACATATGCTAAAGACCTCATGACTTCATACAAAACTAAATATATGTATTCAATATCACAATATCAGAATGACAAATTGCATGCTAACTATTTTCTAGTATTAACCCCTTTATGACAACATTATATCTAATATATGTGTGTTTACTACTTATAAATATATGTTTAATTTGCTAGACATGGGAAGAAGCATACCTGTCTTCAGCTCAGCAACCGCAGACTGAAGACTAAACGGGGTTTCCAACGTACTAAACTAATTCTCTTAAAGGGGCAGTACAGATTAGTACTCAGTGTGTTCAATCATCAACATTTAATATATACAAGACAGAAAATAAAAGGCATAATCAAATCAGAATCTGGTTACATTTCATTAAATAAATGCAACCAAAATAATACATTTTTAACTTCGTTACATAGACAATAACAATCATACACCCCCATCGCACTAAAACAACCAGACCAGACTCATTGTATTAATTAGCCATTAAGTATTGTATTGTATTCATTAGCCTGTTGTAAACCTTTCCTGCTAGTCGTAGTCGGTGATTACAGGGGAGACTTTTGTTTACTGCTCCAGGGCCATCTCCCTTTCCCGGCGGTAGATGAGCAAATAAATGGCCACTTGATTTGGCCCACGAATTTATTCTCCACACTGGTTGCACAGAGTTCAATGTTGCAGCAACATAACTTTGCTCCGGTCGCTACATCTGATCTATCCGTGTGCATCACCGTTCTCTGTCTCTTGCTGGCTCGCTCTGCCTCACCCACTAGCCTACTCTCTCACTCTCTCGCTCTACCACACCCACGTAGGCTAGTGGCGTAACGTCACAGGCGAATTTTTGTAGTGTCCTCCCAGTTTTTGTAACAACAAACAAGGCTGACTTCAGTCAGTTCTTTTATTGCCACAAGCGGCACACTGCAACACACACGTGTATTTTATGGAGGCGACACAGGACACACACACACACACACACACACACACACACGCACGCACGCACACGCAGGCAGGCCTGAGGTCGCTGTGAAATGTACGCTCTGCATTTGACCCATCCCGGACCATCCTTCCTCCAGGACCCTCCAGGAGCAGTGGGTAGCTTCTCAGCGCCCGGGGACCAAGTGAACCGTCCGTCTCGGTCACGGACGGACAGGAGAATGTTCTGTTTTTGCATGTTTTTCCTGTTGGGGTTCTTATTGGAGGAAACCTCTTGTGAACACGGGGAGAACATGCAAACTCCACACAGAAAGGCCCGGGAGATAGCCCACCTGAGCACTGAAGGTCTGGGGAGGACCTGCCCCCCTGAGCCAACAGCGCCCAAGCGGGAATCGAACCCATGACCTTCTTGCTGTGAGGCGGCAGTGCAAGCACCTGACTCCTCCCAGTAGACTCCTCCCAGTGTGCATCCCTGTGCATAACCTGATGTGAACAGTCAATTTACAAGAAAGAAGCTGCGTACTATCACCGCTTTGGAGTTGTATTGGTTTTTAGGTACAGGCCACTGAGCGTATCGGTATTCACCAAGCGGTAAGTAGCCTATTGCTTGGGGTGTACGCCGACTAAATCGATGTTGTTAAGAAGCTGGTTAGGAATTGAATGACATTAACAAGCCACACTTTAAGATGTCTTAAATCCAGTACTGTTTAATCTATTTGCATCAGACCATTGTTCGAAACAGGTTTCTAAAAGTTTCAGCTGTAACCTATATGAGCAAACCTGACGTGAAAAGATGTTTATTAACGGTTTCAAAACGGTAACTTAACACAAGCGAGGGTGAAGGCGAAGTGCGCGATTCTAACTAGTCCTGTTCGAGTATTCACAATAGGTTCACGTTAGGCTGTGTTAAGGTTTTAGGCTGTGGTAACAGTGATTCATGTGGAAGAAGAGTCGTTCAGCAATCGGAAGGTTGCTAGTTTCATCCCGACTTCTGTCACTGAACTGAACTCCCAACCGTTCCCACCTTAGAAAGTAGCCTTTGCCGTCGGTGTGTGATGGGTAGATGTCTGAGGCTGATGGGTAGATCACCTGTAAAGCGCTTCGAATGGAAAATCGCTATACAAATGCAGTCCATTTACGGAGTGCTGAGTGACTTAACGCATGAAAGAAGTGTTAAGAAGCTGGTTGACATTAACAAGCCACACTTTAATGTATCTTAAAATCCAGTGTTTAATCTATTTGGATCAGAGCATTGTTCCAAACAGGTTTCTAAAAGTTTCAGCAATAGCCTATATGAGAAAAGAGCAAAGACTTGAAGAAACTGTGTTAAATCCAACTGTTGGTGTGGCTGTGAAAAGACTTACGTCTGACTGTTTCAAATATAATATAGAAGTTTTTCGCGGGGTTGGCGGACATTCCTCTGACATTACGCCTCAAAGATTCTGTAGCCTAATGTATTTTCCACCTTTATACACTAGGTGTCAGTATGTTATTGTTTCCACTAATTTGGGCTGTTTCTATCAGGGTTTTGTTCCTGATTAACAATAGACTAGTTTCAAAACGGTAAGTAACACAAACGAGGGTATCAGTAGAAAACTGCTGTAGTCCATTTACGGCCAACAGGTCGATCAACACAATTCTGAAACTTTCTAGCGACATGGCTACCAACTGGGACACGTTCAACGAAGCCTTTGAAGACTATATGCGTTGTCAAGATTGCTGTACAAAGCACAGGAGGCACAGGCAGCAACATTTAGAAGGGTCATTGCTAGCGAAATGCCAGCAACATCAGCCATCACCCGAGGTGAGATCTCTTCCACACGGCATGGGATTCACATGGCACATGACACCTTCAGCGAAGACTTTGAGGACTATACGCTAGCATCAAGATTGCTGAACAAAGCACTGGAGGCACTTTGAGAAAACACTGATGCCAGAGCTGCCACATTGCCGGCTCCACTTCAAAAGCGCACAGTGGGAGAAATGCAAAGTTGAATCACAACTGGCCGCTGTTTTTCTAGAGGTCGCTGTTCATACCCATCCAATATGGCCAGCTTTACTGGCATATGCCCTACCTAGTTTATGAGGATTCTTACCATAATCTTTTCTTTTATTATCAGGTCTTAAACGATTATGGGAGAGTGGCAGATGAGGTAGGCCTCAATATAAAAATATGTATGACTACAATATGGCTGAAATACAGTTTCCCTTTAGCATAAGCAATTGTCAGTCAACTAAGTAATTGTAAGTGTATCTCATCTAGCTAACTGTCTGTCTCTATCCATCCATCCATCATCACAGCTGTTCAGAAAATGTGCGGGTTACGGATGACCTGGTGTCCGCTGAGATAGGAAAACGTATGCAGGTAGGCTGCCTGTGTCTTTCCTGCATTGAATCATTTCCTGTGAACATGGATGTGTGATGCATACTTCAACTCACAAAATGAAAACAATACTAAAAACACCACAAAAACATTGTAAGACTATTTTAGTGAGGTTTAATAGCCTGCCCTGCCAGGACACCAATGTGTTTTCAGAATAGCATTGTTGATTTTATTTGTTTTCATTAAACTTACTTATAGGCCTATCTTAACTATGTTCTGCATATCCTGACACATGTGATGTGTCATACTGAATTAACCTAGTTAATTGTTGGTGTTGTTGTATGCTATCTAAGTTAACAAGCACATTCAATACCTCATAACTGTCTTTCTTTTCAGGGCCCTTTGCAATGTGTAGATAACCCTAGGGGATATGGTGTGAGGGTTTATATGGACAAGACCTTTTATATTGCTCCTCTACCTCAGGTATGGATGGTTCATGATAACTGAACCTGATGCAGTGACTTATTAAAGATATAATGGCAACAATGTTTTTGTTGATGGTACAAGGATTACAATTCATCATACAAAATTAAACCAGTTTCAGGCAAGGCGAGGGTAAATTAAGGAGGAAGAGTGCAGAATGATCTAGATCAGTGGTTCCCAAACTTTTTACAGTCCCGTACCCCTTCAGATCTCCAGCTACTTTTCATGTTTGTAACCGCTGCCACGCCCCCTCCCCCGCGCACATATTCAGCCTATAACAACAACAAGGCTGACTGCTGTCAGTTTTTTATTGCACAAACGACCCACTGCAACACACACGTGTTATATATGTAGGCGACACAGGACACACACACGCAGGCCTGAGGTCGCCATGAATTCAACTTCTGCCTTTAACCCATCCCGGATTGTCCCTCCTCCAGGAGCAGTGGGCAGCTTCTCAGCGCCCGGGGACCAATTGAACCGTCCGTCTCGGTCAGCGACGGACAGGAGTGTTCTGTTCTTTTTGCATGTTTTTCTGATTGGGGTTATGAACACGGGGAGAACATGCAAACTCCACACAGAAAGGCCCGGGAGATAGCCCACCTGAGCACTGAAGGTCTGGGGAGGACCTGCCGAAACCAAAACACATCAGCGAGTAAGCTAGTAAGCATTCCCTTGTGGGAATTGAACCCATGACCTTCTTGCTGTGAGGCGGCAGTGCAAGCACATGAGCCACCGTGCCACACTTGAAACTATGAAATTGTCAGGGTAGGTCCCTAACCTACCTGTAGGGACAATGATTTTCTGTTTTAAAAAAATGAGTTTTCCTTTTCACCTTTTGGTGAATTCCGTTTTATTCTGTTTTGGCTCATGTTGTTAACCCTGAGGTAGATTGATGGCTTAAAATGAGTGAATAATATGTGCCACAAGTGACCCAAACCTTCTAATATTGTTGTTTGCCAGCCATCAACAGAACAGAAGACTAAAAAAACATTATTTGGAGGCCATTGGGAAGATGAGCGAATTAATGTGACAGGCTGTAGCGGAGGTGTGTGCGTCAACCGTTGGACAGGGGGGCGTGGCCGGAGCGGAGTTCAGCGCAGACGTGACATTTTCTCAGTGGTTTTGTTTTTTAATTAATGTTTGTTCATCATTGCGATCGTTGTTGTGTTTATTTGAAAGAAATACAGCCTTGCAGGGAAAAATACAGGGGAATTTGGAAGATTTTGATGCCTATTTATAGCTCAGTTTGAAAATGTAATGGGCTTTTTCACTCTGAAAACGCAAATCCCCGCGTACCCCCTGAACCACTTTGCGTACCCCAATTTGGGAACCGAGGATCTAGATGAAATTTACTCAGTGTGCATCACTGTATCCGTCTGAAACCACTTTTTTTGCTCAGCCAGGAACTTTGAAACATGAATTGTAGAAGTTATTTGCATGTGATTGACAATGTTTATTTGTGAGAGACATGATGGCTATTGTCTTACAGATCCCATTTCAATGTGTTGACAACCCAGAAGGACATGACGTAAGGATTTACTATGACAAGACCTTTTACATAGGACCTCAATCTCAGGTAAGACCAGTTCATGGACACCCTGTGACACAGCTCTAAATGAGACACACATTATATTGAACTGGCCTATTGCTGATATCATTACTCAACATAATGCTTTGACATTGCATAGGTATCTGACAATGATGGACGTGACCCAGCCCCAGGCACTGTACCATTATGTGAGGCAAGTAGATCATATAATTATCAGTCAAATGTGCTCCTCCACAGCTGATATACCTGTGATATACCTACAAACCTGTGATGTTATACAGAACTTTGCTGTGTATTGACATTGCAACTGTTTCTTTTTTTGCAGCGATGTGGAACAGTGAGACCAACTTGAAGATGATTAATATACAAAAAAAGGCACAACCTTTATGTCTTTTTATGCTTGAAAGGGAACAGCTTTTACATTTGTTATTTAGCACTTATTCCCAGAAGGTGTGTGTGTGTGTGTGTGTGTGTGTGTGTGTGTGTGTGTGTGTGTGTGTGTGTGTGTGTGTGTGTGTGTGTGTGTGTGTGTGTGTGTGTGTGTGTGTGTGTGTGTGTGTGTGTGTGTGTGTAAACTAACAAGGAAAGAGCCAACATATTTGCCTTACAGACACCACCAACAGCATAGTTTGCACTGATAGACGCTTACTAGCTTACTCGCTGATGTGTTTTGGTTTCGGCTTTTGGACCTGGACCACAGAACTACATAGTGTACAGCCTGGGCAGCTAGTAGGAAAAACAGGTGTGTTCATGTCCTTCACGTGACATCAAAATGAATTTGAAAACGTTACCAAAATGAGTTACCTGCACGTCCCTCAAAAATGGTAGAAACTGTGTAATGTCCAAAGAATGTGAATACAGCTACTTAACTGTTATGTGTCAAAAGGAGATGTAATGACATTTTTATTTTGGTATTGCTTTAAAAAAGAAGAAAAAAATCAAAAATACATCCTGCATACTAGAGAAGCCTGTGGACCAGTTCTGCCATTACGCTGTGTCCCTCAATGCACATGTCACTGTTACTGTTTGACAAAAACATATACATTGTGTCAAAGCTGCTCCAAAACTGTTACCCAGACACACACGTGCACTTTCTTGTGATCTGTTTTTTGTATTTGTCTGTTATAAGCCTTCTGTCTGGACATGCTTGTAAAACCGTTTGATTTAGTAACTCAGGTATTTTTGTACTTTCAAACAATACAGAAATATTAAAAAACAAATGAAGATTGAAGAATAAATAAAATGATGTATGAATGTTATCCTTTATTTCCTTTTATTTAATATTTTTCAATTTAAGTTAATGAATTTCTTGACATTTTCCCTTCTGGAGAGATTCACACCAACTAAAAACTTCTCTGGCCCAGTTTACTATCTTCAGTGTGGGAAAAAAGGTATTTAGTGCTAGTGTTTAGTGTTGTGAGTGCTGTCTGCTTTACGTCTTACAAAACCACAGAATGTAACTCACAGGTACTGTTTCACACCCCATCAGTGCACAGCCGCCATATCCACAAAATACAGTTCCTTACATTTTCACTCAGAGTAAGACATACAACCTTTCTAGTCTGTATTTGCCGTTTGCCGTCATCATTCAGGATCACACACTTTTCTTGGAACGGAAAATATCTTCTTATTTCACAAAAATCTTGCTCATTCTCTGGCCTGTTTTACTTCATGGGTGTATTGGGCACAGGCCCAGAGCTCACAGGGGCCCTAAAAACCTGCATCAAGTAACCTTGAGAGACCTGAAAAGGCCCCTAGCGATACTCAAAGGGATACATAGGCCCTCAGCCTGAATGCAAGTGGTCTAGACTCTCGAGATCCAGTGGCTTCGTTAGGTCTCATCACTGGAATATTATAAGCCTAGCTCTATTATTTTTGCCCTGAAAACTGAGGTGTTTATAGCAAAACAACAGATCGACTGTCTAACAGAGTGGACCTTGACTTGCAGCGTGGAAGATGCGCACACCCTGATGGAAAACACAATCTTCTTCTTGGCTATTTTGAGAAGAAAACTCAAGGTAAATCATTAAACGTGGGTATGTAGACAATGTATTGAATTATGTTGATGCCAAATGTCCTCCTTCCATTCAGTCCGGTAGATGCCTGATTATAAATTTACAGTACATTGTTATGGGTGGCATGGTCTTTAGTGTGTCAATGCCAAGTCATGAGTTTGTAAAAAAGTACTTGCAGCGGTGAAATGGTACTCAGGAATCAGCCCTAAAGCAATTCATTGACAGTAACATTGTGTTCGCCAGCTATAAATGGGCGTGGACAAAAATAGTTCTCTGGAATGCAACCTGGACATTTTGAAAGTTGTCAAAGTTATCAAAGAAGGCAGGCTGACTAAACATATCATTCCAGAGAACTATTTTTGTCCACGCCCATTAATAGCTGGCGAACACAATGTTACTGTTCTAAAGTGTGCCCATTCAGAAACAGTGGGTGGAATTCCCCCTACCCTCAATTTTCAAAGTTTGTCTGTTGTTAAATTCGGACAATAAAATGTTGGGTTTCTTATGACACTTGGTTTGAAATTTCAGTGGCAAGGAAACCTGTAGAATTGCCTTTAATTTGCTCTTTGATTCTTTTGTTTTCAGGTATCCCAGAAGAAGCTGAAGAAGCAGAAACTGATGGCTCGTGAGTAGTATATAAAATAAACCATTCGTACCCAAGGGAAAATGTTTGTGCTGCTATCCTTCTTCCATTCAGTCCTGTAGATGACGGATTATAATTTTACATTGTTATGGGTGTCATGGTGTTTAGTGCGTCAGGGCCAAGTCATTGGCCTATTGCTGGTATCATTACTTAACTTAATGCTTTGACATTGCGTTGCATGCTGGGTATGTTTTCGGAAGTAGATCATATAATTATCAGTCAAATGTGCTCCTCCACAACTTATTGCTCAGACAAGGCGTGACCTGTGATATACCTACAAACCTGTGATGTTACGGTACTTTGCTGTGTATTTACATTGGAACTGTTCCTTTTTATTGCAACGATGCGGAACAGTGAAACCAACTTGAAGATGATTAATATATACAGTAAAGGGCACAACTTGGACGCCAGCTGGCTCACTCACTGATGTGTTTTGGTTTCGGCTTTGGGACCTGAATCATAAAAAGACATAGTGTAAAGCCTGGGCAGCCTGTTTATGTCATTCACATGACCACATATCAGATGAATTTGAAAAAATTAGTTACCTACAAAAATATCCCTCAAAAACAGTAGTAAACTGTGTAATGTCCAAAGAATGTGATCCCCCCCCCCCCCCCCCCTCCCGCCACGAGCCTGTAGGGCCTGTAGCCCAACCCCCAACCTGGAGGTTGTTTTTTCTTTCTGGGTTTCCCTTCCCCGATTCCCGATTGATGTGTCATGTACGCTCTGCAGTTTTAACGGCATGCCCAGGAATGTGAATACAGCAAATTAACTGTTAATGCGTCAAAAGGAGATTTCTAATCTTTCATTAGCCTGGCAATCACTGAAAATATGTGTAAATGGTAAATCGAATGAATGTGATATAAATAACATTATGTTATGCTAGCAAGCCTGCCGTGTTTGATCGGTTTGGAAAGGTCAGGCAGGGTCAGTGGCATGGCATGCTGAGACAGGAACAAGATGAACAGACACAGCATCTGCCTGTGGTATTAGTCTCATATTTCCTGTATAATGGGATATACAAGTGTGTTTTTATTTTGTCCATTAATGATATATTTAGGCGAGTGAATGGTTATGGTTCTGGTGTGAATGGTTTTGTTGGCCCTGCCAAGGGAGCCTGTCTAGATGTGGATCTGTTTGTTCATGGTGGAGAATGGACATGCTGCACTGAATCCATGATCACATTCTCTACAGACCTGGTGTGGACCCACCTGCACACACACATGAAAGGCAGAAGCACAGTGGAAAATTCCATGAGACTGGGTAAGCAAAAGTATCCCCCCCCCCCCCCCCCCCCATCTAGATAATCTGCCCGTACTATTAAGGGAGGCATGACATGCTAGCATTACTTTGATAGGCCTACACACCTCACAAACATTGATACGTTCCCCTGACTACCAGATAGCACTATTAGGTGTAGCACCAAGGACTGTTTAGTGGTCTTATCTCTAGGCTCTTATCTCTTTCTATTGGTTTTATCAGAAAATCTCCCCAAACCTCAGTTCAATTGGAGCTCAGTACTGTCCACATCCAGAATGGATTAGCGTAGCGGTCAGTATGTTAAAATATCTACGTAAGTTGTAAAGTCATGATAAACAAGATGATGCCAATCGCCTCTCTGATCAGTGTGTGATGGGGTGTGATGTTCTGGTTTACAAAATACGACAAAATGTTTTGCAAGAGCCCACATTCTCAAGGACACCTCGTACTAGCTCATGACACTGAATGCGTTGTATTACTGTAAAACACACGTACACACATTTCCAATGTCATGGCATTAAATGGTTGTAAAAAAGGGCGTGGAGATTGGTCATAGCAACACAAATATATTACTTATTGCCTGTAACGTCAGCTGTGTATATCTGTTATCTGTGCATGAATACTATCTTTCAGGTTTTTTTTTTGTTCGTCCACGCAAATAACTTTTGCAATAATGATTCCTTATTATCTGGGATATATCCATAATAGCTTACATTTATTCAGCCAGAATGTTTCGTCAGTTGATTAAAAATTACCTCTTGCACATCCAGCACGTCTCTTATCAGTGAACTTCTTGTTCTCACCAGGAGATGGCAGAGGAGAGCAAAGAGCGAATGTTGGATTTGAGTATCTGAAAATGTATTTACAAACAAACAAGGCCACTTAACATAATTATGTGAATTACATTACTGAATTACAATAAAAAAGGAAAATAAACCAGGTTTGAGCAATGCTTCAACCTGGTTGTCAATAAAAGAAAGATTCTCAGAGATAAATCTACTTTTTTCTTTTCTTTTTTTAAAACTATAATGGCGAGGTTCAGAAGAGCTGACAACATATTCAGTCAATGACGCACAAGAGTAGGGCAAACATATTCAGAATGTTCCATTGGGTCCTGTAACAGACAGAATGCCTAGAGCCAGAAACCAGGGGTTTTGTCACCTGTGACATATCTTGTTTATAAGCACCTTATGACATATATTATTTATAAGCACCTGTGACATATCTTATCTATAGACACCTCTAAACAATCCAGAACTGTGTTATACATATGGTATGAATGATACACAATGGCACATATCTTGGTCTCATTCCTATTTTCTATCAATCCTCCTCAGAGGAAACGTCGAGCTGTGTGATGGCAATGCCATGTGAAGCTTCTGTGCTAGGAGCAAATATGTGAAAATTATATTAACATTTAGCAGGATTTCAAACATGGAGGTACCTATATAGGCCTGTCACATGGACAGGCTATTCTGATGCACTATTTACACACCACCGCTAGATGGCAATAGATGGCAAGCTTTTTGACGTGGACATTATGTTACAGTACCAAAACGTCGTCGTATCTAATAAAAATAACGTAAGCCGTTCCAGAGCTGTGTAGTTGTTATGACAAATATTTATATTTCCAGAATTTACACATCTACACAGGCTATTTCTTAAAGGGAGATACTACTAATCTATTAGATGTTATTATTAATAAGCTACCCTATTGACCAACTTCCTATTTAGCTTTTTATTGGGCTCAGTTAATTGGCTATATAGGAGAACATATTCATTGTCTTCCTCTACTTTTCCTTAATGAAATATTACTTCGTATATACCTTCTGCTCAAAACATCGTTTAACTCGTTTCAACTGAAACCACTTGACAGTTCAGAGAAAACTGAACACGCCGTTGGACGTGCCGTTTTATAAAAGCCTACAGACCAAATTAATCTACGTGTTTGTATGGCTATACCGTCTTGTAGAATGCACTCTCTGTTAATACGGTATCATATTTCTTCACACAAGTCTCACACAGGCCTATCCAGAGGGGCGCCTCCGAGGTGAGGTGAGCTGCACTTGCCGAGGGGGGGAATTTAATTGTTTTGAGACTACCTCTGTTCGACACAATGGAGATTACAAGCACCCATTGATCGCCCAGTAGGACCACATAAGGGACTCTTATCCCCTATATTCCTCCTTCATTTTTCTCTTTCTTTCGCCTCTGAAAGAGATCAAATAGGGCGCAGCAGGCCTGAGTAAAGACACCCGCGAGCCCTTCTGCGGGCGCACAATGCCGCCAGCTCCCGTCCGTCGTCGGCGTTGGGACCCTGATTAAAACGCTTCCTGCGTGTGGTTGAGAGTGGGGAGCTAAACCAAAATCAACAAAGGCATCCAGGCAATAAAAGGACTTCTTTCAAGTACTGTTCTTTGCGCAAGGAAGGTGTGTGTGTGTGTGTGTGTGTGTGTGTGTGTGTGTTTCCTTGATGGAGCGTCCTACTTTCTTCAGTTTTGTTTGAAAAAGCTGCGTCTTCAGGTTGGCAGGTTGTATACTGTACTCTGACAATTAAAATGAAATATTTTTAAATTGTATGCTTAGTTCTTGAGATAATTCACCCCAAATTCGTCTAAGTTTGACAGTATACCATTGGGAATGTATTGCTGCACCAATTAATACCAATTCTTCAAATGTAGGCTTATGTGCCATACCATCAAAATGATACATTTGGTAAATTGGTGTTCTCCTTAGTGTCCACTATTAGTGAGTTATCACACATGGCCTGTATGGCAGATTGAACAGAGGGAGAAGTTTTCTCTGGAGGGCAACTAGTTCTGATCTCTGCCATATCCAGGCCAGAACTGAAAGAATCCCTTCACATTTACTGTAAACCATCCTTTGTGTTAGTGTTTTATCTGCCTGTCTGTCTGTCTGTCTGTCTGTCTGTCTGTCTGTCTGTATGTCTGTCTGTCTGTCTGTCTGTCTGTCTGTCTGTCTGTCTGTCTGTCTTTCCTGGCCGTCTGTCTGTCTGTCTGTCTGTCTGTCTGTCCTGGCAGTCTGTCTGTCTGTCCCTCTGTCTGTCTGTCCTGGTAGTCTGCAGTCCCTGAGTATGTTCCCAGAGATGTGAATGGACTGGCTGCCGCTGCAGCGTCCCCTCAGTCCTCCGCATCCGGGAGAAAAGAAGGAGCTTGCGAGTCTGTCTGTTAGGCCGCCCCTGGCTGGCAGGCTTGGCCTCAGATGAAAGAAGCCTGCAGGTGAGGCCCTAAGCTCTGACTCCAAAGACCCATACAGCCAGGGTGGGGGACCGCTGGACATGCCACAACTAAAGTCTCACACACACACACACACACACACACACACACACACACACACACACACACACACACACACACACACACACACACACACACACACACACACACACACACACACACACACACACACACACACGCACACACACACACACACACACATAGAGAGAGGGAGATGTAAGAGCTTTTGACTCTTCACAATCTTGTCCAGTACAAAGCTGAGGGTTTAGATGAGCGTTTAGACAGCCTGCCAGAGAGAAAAAAGATGAACTGACAGGCATATTTTTCTTGTCCACCTTCCTTGTCTGAGGTGGTTTTGTTTTTCACCAAAGGAGATAATTAAGAAAAGAGTTAGAAAGAGGAGCGGAAAGAAAAGCAAATGGTTTTGTACATTCTTACCAGACATTTTTTCAACACATGAGTAAAATTGTATGAAATGACTATGTGTGACACGATAATTTGACATGACAACTTTTTTTTCTTTGTTTTTCTGTACAACTCATCAGAGCATTTCCATCCTTTCAGCCAAACTGAAGGAATTCTATGTCCATAAATTGTTGCCACCGGTAACCTCTTGCCCTCAAATGTCAACAGACCTTGTGTGGGCCACCCTCAGACAACCTCACATCTCTTAGCGTTTAACAGGCCCTCATGGTTTTTGGAGAGGAGTAGGGGAGGGGGGGGGGGGGGGCAGTTATTTCAAGATGGGGGTCTATCTTCAATTATGGGCTAAGACCCCCGTGACAGAGAGCAGTTAACCCCTGGCCCATGCCGTCCCTTGGGGCAGGGAGAGTGCAGAGCACTGGGCAACACCCTCCAGCCACCATGTAATCCGTGTGTTGTGGATGAGGCAATGGCAGCGGACTCCTAGAGATGGGGATCTGCCCCTCATCTAACGAGGGTCCCTGGAGGATCTGATCCAGAACCAGGCTCTGTGGGTTGGAACCGTGCCGCTGGTAGCCATTAAGTGGGAAGAACCTTTGCGTTTGCAGGCTGTGTTCTCTCTGCATGTCCAAGCACATAGATCCAGAACAGGCTCTCTTCTGCACCAGAACAGGGCTGTATTTGTGGAGGGGCCTGGCTTCCCTCGCTGGGGCCATTCTTGGCTCATGAGTCCAGGATATATGGACCTTTCTTGTCTAAACTAGGCTTTTATGAGAGATTTTTGGCACTTGTGGGAGAGAGACTACAGGAAAACAGATGATTTGGACTGAATTGTACTGGTTGTACTTTATTTATTCATTCATTTATTTATGTTGATTTGTTTTTTATTTCAGTGAAATAAATGAACTCCTTTCTGCCCCAGAAAAAAACACACTATATTATAGAAGTTACTGAATTGAATTTAAAAAGAAATAACATTTTTGTTGATAATTTTAACTTACTTTGAAATAACAGCAGAGTTTCAGATGTTTTTGTTTTTTTTAAGATTTCTGTGTGTCTGTGTGCTCATAGGTGTGTATGTGTTTGTGAAACCACAGACGTATGCAGTACCACTGACCAGCCTGTTCTCCTGCGTAAATGGATGTGACAGAGTGGTAATGCTACTCGCTGCTTTTGCATGGACTGGCAACAGCGTTGAGGAGGCAGGGTTGGATTGGATGCCCCCTCTGCTCATTGTCTGCTTACTTTAATGAGATCTATAGCCTTTCTTTTCTGCTATATTTTTCAATCGCTCTTTTTGTTATTGTGTGTGTGCGTGTACATGTACATGAATATCTGTGTGTGGGTCTGTGTGTGTGTGTGTGTGTGTGAGTGTGTTTGTGTACGCATGTGTGTCAGAGTATAAACTGTGTCAGTTTATGTACTGTATACAGGTTTATGTTAGTGTGTTTATATATATACAGTAAATATATATATATATATATATATATATATATATATAAATATTTGAAATGTAATACTGAGTGTATGTATATATAATATCTTACAAACCCTATTATCTTAGTAGTATTGTTACTGTTTTGACATTGCATCTAAAACAGAGTAGGTCTTGCGTTGCAAATAGCTTGTAAAACTGAAGGAGCACACATCCTTAAATAGAGCTGTAGGTTTTTATTTTTATTTCATAAAGTACACATCCTTAACCAGAGCTGTACTAGGAATGTCAATATATTCCATGTACTGTTTAATTATTTGGTTTTGGTTTTCAGTTTGTGTTCTGCTTGAATTAAAGGACAATTGAAAGTTGGAGTTTAGCAAGAGTTTAAAATTCAATTCAGATTTATTTATATAGCGCCAAAACAATAAAATTGTCTCTAGGCAACTTTACAGAGCCCAGGGCCTGAACCCCTTCAGAGCAAGCACAATGGTGACAGGGGAAAGGAAGACTCCCTGGCACATAAGGACCATCTTGTTTGTAATGTGTATTTGCCATAAAGGGAGGTCTTTGTTATTAGAGCACAATATTTCACATGGAACTGGAAGCTTGTGTGGTAAAATTTCTTGCAGCTTACAGGGACTACCTTGCATTTCAGCATTATATATGCATTTCATCAATTCTGTTAATGATAGACTTGACCATGAAGTTACTTTGGCGAGATGTAGAGTGGATGTCACTAGATGTCTAGTTTTGTATACATTTGAAGATGTGTCTATTTCAGAGCTGGTTGTGAGTGATATTTCGTTGTCTCAGTACTTGTACTTTGTGCAATGACAATAAAGTTGAATCTAATCTAATCTAACATTGAATAGAGCTCTGTTTTGTTCTTGCAAAAAAGTGTTTTCAATTTTTTTTTTTTTACATTTGACAAAAAAACTAACTAGGCCATTACTGTTGGGATAAACAGGTACACTGAAATACTGTGCAAAAATGAAGCTAGTAAAAAATGGTGTCAGTGACCTCTTCGAGAGTCTGTTGGCACAAGACTAGTAAGGTCAGTGGGTCATGTTGTCCTGCAACTGACCATCAGCTTCTCCTTTTCTTGTTTTTACAAAAGGAGTCCTCTTCGTTGGTCACTTAACTCTCCCGGCCACGCTCGCCCTGTCTCCCCTCCGCACAGTGCAAATTAAGACACTTGACCGCCCATCCCTTGACCTCTCTCTGTGTCCACCCATATGGACACAAGGCCAGCGTGTTGTTAGGGAGTTCCTGAGGTGAAAGGTTACTGGATGATTACAAGGAAAGAGCGACAGTGAACATGCCCCTCATGGGACAAAGAACATCCCCTTTCCTGGGGTCAGTTGGTCCTTCTCTGGTCTGTTGCGAGTTCATGTAAAGATGGTAAAAAAAAAAAAAATGTTTATTTTTATTTACAATTACAGTTATTTATTAATACACAACCTTTCCTTTTGTTTAATCATTGCAGTAATTCTGTCAACGACGATCTTTATCACAGCTTTTGGCTGAAGGAAGTGCCAGCGTGCAGAGGACACACGTTTTTTTGCTATGTGCTAAAGCTGTTGGTTATGGTGCGCAATTTTGTCTAGTTATTTGTCATGCAGAACCATCCCTGTCTCTGTCTATCTATGTGTGGGAAAGTGTGTGTGTGTGTGTGTGTGTATGTGTGTGTATGTGTGTGTGTGTGTGTGTGTGTGTGTGTGTGTGTGTGTGTGTGTGTGTGAGAACATGTCTATGGGTGTGAGAAAATGTGTCTCTGTGTCTGGGTCTGGTGTCTGTGAGAGAGCATGTGTGTTTGTGTGTATGTAATTGTTTTGTGCATGTGTGTATGGTGTCTGTGTTTTTTTGTGAGTGTGTAAACTTGTCTGTGAGCGTGTATCAATGTGTGTGTGTGTGAGATCCAGACAGACGTCGAAGCAGACGTCCAACCGCCTGCACCAGGTTATGAATATGCTTATAAAGAGGGGCTTTGTCTTGTGGCGGCTCCGCCCGCGTTGAGAGCCCTCACGCCGTGACCCCAGGGTCATGGGGGGCGCTGGGATGGTGTCGGGGAGCCCTCGGAGTAGTTTTTCCCACGCGCCTCTCCGGCCCCTATTGTCCCGTGTGCGGAGAAGCCCCCCCCCCCCATCCCCCCCACCATTAACGTTTGGCCCGTCTCCGTGCGGCCGCGGCTGCAGCCCTGCTGAAACAGAGGGGTGGTGGATGGGTTGAAATAAATCCTGGGGAATGGCTTCCTTGCAAACGGGGCTAATAGGGGGGTTGGGGTGGTGGGGTTGGGGGCTAAGAACACCAGTGTGGGGGCGATTTTCCGGCCTACTGGGTCTGTAAGAACTCTTCTGACGAGCACTGCCTGAGACCGCGATCCTTCAGGGGAGTGTGTGTGGGGAGAGAGGGCTGCCCAGGCACGCCAGTGTGTGTGTGTGTGTGTGTGTGTGTGTGTGTGTGTGTGTGTGTGTGTGTGTGTGTGTGTGTGTGTGTGTGTGTGTGTGTGTGTGTGTGTGTGTGTGTGTGTGTGTGTGTGTGTGTGTGTGTGTGTGTGTGTGTGTGTGTGTAAGAGAGAGTAAACAGAGAAAGAGAGGACCTGCTTCATCTAGTAGTGAGACTGAATAAAAATGTATGCTTAAATAAGTGAATGCATATGTATGTATGTAGGTTTCTATTAGAGACTAAATAGATTGCATGTGTGTGAATATATAAGTGTGTGAGTGTGTGTGTGTGTGTGTGTGTTTGTGTGTGTGTGTGTGTGTGTGTGTGTGTGTGTGTGTGTGTGTGTGTGTGTGTTTGTGTGTGTGTGTGTGTGTGTGTGAATATATAAGTGTGTGAATGTGTGTGTGTGTTATTACCTATTACACAAATAAAACTGACATGGCCCTTCACTGATATAGCTTATTACTCTTTTTAAAGCTGCTTACACACAAAATATTTACATGTCCCACATTTCTGAAACCTGTCACTCACATCCGCACGACCATAAGCTAATTCTCAGCCTTTGACTCAGTTTTCAATTTCATAAAACACTTGTTGCAAAGCATTACACACACAGTTCACTTTCCAAGATCCAATTATCAGACCATGAACACTGCCCTTCAAAAGGCAAGACATATAGCATATGTGATAAAACACACACACACACACACACAAACAAACACACACACACACACACACACACACACACACACACACACACACACACACACACACACACACACACACACACACATATATACATAACATATTTGTCCAGAAGACCCAAATAGGAAGCTTCTCTTTTTATGTAAAATGTAAATTGAGTCCATTTAGTTTTTCTCCCATACCCTACTGTAAAATATTGCATATGGTGTGTTTCTATACTGAACACTTTAAAATGCTGTTTTGGTAAATTTTCTCCACTGTAAAATGTCTGTTCCAGCCCTTTGCATCAAACATGGGCTAGGCTGTATGTGTTAGCTACTAATAAAGTATGTTTCAGTTTGCTGTAATTCACTTTTGTTTTTGGCAAACTGTTCTGTATTTTGTACATTCTAGCACTGACATTGAAAAAGGTGCACTATATGTGTGTGCAACACAGTGACATTTGTGAGAGTACTCTATTTATGTATTTATATATTCAGCCGGTTTTGTTAGATCTCTCTATGAAGTGCGCTGTAACACTGTAATGGCAAAAGGCTTTAGCCTAAAAAAGACAGAAGGGTTTTAGAATTATTACATTTGTGTGTATCTAGTGACTGAAAGTGTAACCATATGAATAGTTGTGTTTACCATTTGACACAAAAGTTAGATTTTGAGAAGGGGATTATTATTACGTTTTGAATACAGTGTGTCATTTTGTAGGAGATCTGTGGTGTTTTGCATTTTGCGTGCATGTAGAGTTTTGATAAAATTAGACCTAGTTTCAGAAAACGTGTGTAAGCAGTTGTAAAAAAACTTAATGTAACAGTCTCCTGTTGAGGTCCTTGCGAATGATAGCCTCTTGATAACATACAGAATTTTCTGTGTGCGTGTGAGTGTCTGAACATGCAAATGTTGCTGCAGAACTAAATATTTTCCTGCTACCGACCACACCCCACCTACAGGGGGGGGGGGGGGGGGGGCATACATTCTGCTGTAGCTCCACAGAAGTGCTAATTATAGAATTAATTTATAAATTGAAAAATTATTTTCCCAAACACAACAAATGCCCTTCCGTCCATCCGTCCAGGGGAATTCTCCCGTGAGCTGCCTGTGACATGGGCTCTTTTGCCTGTGACATGGGACTTTGTCACAGGTGAGGAAATTGGCAGGACTCTGAAGATGGTTTCCAGTTAGAATCATGGGCTGGGGGTCTCTTTGGTAGCTCTTGGTGATCACCGCTGTGCCCCGGTTAAAGGCAGGCTCATTAACATGCTTGTCGTGCGTTGGACAGGCATTCGTGTTAGGGAGAGAACACATCACGTGTAGCCGAGCAACAGCGCTTCAGCACTGATTGTTGTGCTGTGTACATTTGCAACATCCAAACCCCTTTATTATATTCCCACTGTAATCCACAAACACACACACACTCATTTTCGTATGCACAAATCTTTGTGTTTGTATGTGTGTGTGCCCCTAATTTGCGTGCGTGTGGGTGCACCTAGCATTCTGTACACACGCATACATACACATGCCCTTGCCTGCACCTGCCTGTGTGTTGGCACATGGAATACACAGATATACACGTACTGATACACTCTCTCTCTCTCTTTTGTGCACACACACACATACTTATTCACTTACACATGCACACACACACTCATACGTGCACACACATACAGACACAAACGTGCATGTATGTTACTTGTTAGATGCGTGCATTAGCGAGAGACGGAACAGAGTGACCAGCAGCTGGTGTTTGAGTCTCCCAGCCCTGCCCTTTATCTCCTCAGGCAGGCAGAGAAATCTTCCCATACATACACACACACACTCACACGTGCACGTGCACACACACTGTTCACAGACATGCACACACACACACACACACTCACACGCGCACACACACACACACTGTTCACAGACATGCACACACACACACACACGCTCAAGAGAGAAAGCGGAAGAGGAGTCATCAGAGGCTGCCTGTATGTGAGTGTGTGTGTGAGGGACGAAAAGGGGGGGGGTTCTGCCAGATGAGTCACTGTGATGGTAATGAGGTTTGGGCCTGAGGGTGTTAATGGGGGAACGAGCTCGTTAGCGGGGCGCTAATTAATGTGTGCAGCCAGCGCAGGCTGGGGGTTGGGTGGGAAAGAGAGAGAGAGAGAGATAAAGAGAGAGAGAGAGAGAGAAAGTAAGAAAGGCCAAGAGAGAAATAAATAAAGAGGGAAAGAAAGGGCGAGAGCGAAAGAAAGGGATAGACAGAAATGAATAAAGAGAGAAAAAGAGAAAGAAAGAAAGAAAGAAAGAGAGAGGGAGGGATGAGCTGTGGTGTGATGTGAATTTATAATGCCACACTGGACCTGAGAAGAACATGGCCAAGCAAGACCAGGCTGTTTCTCTGCATTAATATCACACTGCAAACATGTCTCTCACTGTGTCTTCCTCTAGCAGTGTCAGCCAGTATTCTTGCTTAAAGAAGAGGTTATAGACTTCTAAAAGGCCTCTGCTTTTTAACGTGTATGTGTGTGTGTTTGTGTGTGTGTGTGTGTGTGTTTGCTGAGGTTTGTTTGGAAGTGCAGCGGTAGCGATCCTTGCCGCTCTGTCCCCAGCCTAAGGAGGATCAGGACTGCTTAAAAGCCGCTGTAGGAAGCCAGACAGCGCCGAGATGCTTTGGGCCTCGGTACCCTGGCAACTGTCGCCGTGACAGAGTCTCCCATGGCTGTGGTCGGCCCTGGCGCTCTGGTGCCCCAGACGAGACGGCCTCCTGATGGACTGGACTTGGATGAAATGACCTGGTCATTGAAGTCTGAAATAAATCTGACAAGAAGCACACTCCCCCATCCCACGTCCTTTATTCCCTCCCAGCATTCCCCACAACTCCCAGCACCATCTTCTTCGGATCATCTCTGAGATGTGTGTGTGTGTGAGAGAGAGAGAGAGAATATGTGTGTGTGCATGTGTGTGTGTATGGGGGGGGGGGGGTGGTCTGAATACATCTGTGTGTGTGAATATAAATGTGTGTGTGAATATGCATGCCTGTGTGTGTGTGTGTGTGTGTGTGTGTGTGTGTGTGTGTATCACCCTCCCTCCTTTTCTCTAGTCCCATTGTCGTGGTCTCTTCCCAGGGCTGTGGCAGTAATGTCATAATTTACAGACGTGTATTGTGCAAGATGAGTGATGCCCACTCTCTTGAGTTAATAAGCATTACCCTTTAACAGATAATAGCCCTTTGGTAGTGCACAGTTGGAAGGGGAGAGAGCCTGAAAAAAGGGAACACCTTCAAAAGGATTTTTCTCTCTTTTAGTTCTTAGTTTCGAGTTAATAGGGGGAGGGTTTGTAATGATTCTATTTAATGAGGCCAAGGATCTTACCCTGCCGCCAGGGACAACCTGCTCTTTGCTTTCTGCAGTCTTGTTACCTCAAAGACATAGAGGAGCATATAACATTATAGTATCCTGCAAATATACTAATAGATCCAAATAGATGTTTACATTATGTTTTGTTTGTCCCAGATCAGGGCCAGATCAGGGTTATGTGAAAGCCAGACAGCTGCTGCTTGGGATGATCTAATATGGCCTTGTTCTGCCATCTTAGGTGGGTTTGATTGATTTTATTTCTTTTAACTGATGATTCACACTAAGATCCCCTAAACTAACTTTGAATCTCCAGTGTAAATTGCAATGTAAAACTATCTGATTGATTCCATATCACTCAAAAGCACTCTTCAGGCAAATAAAATATAATAATCTCTATTATAATTTGTTTTCATTGCACCGATGAATCCACAGTTTGGTTCAGTATCCCTGTGTGTCGCTGTGGCTCTCGCGCGGACCACTTGAGCGATTAAATGTGGTTGAGTAGTTTAAAAACCTCATTGGAGAGATTGCGTAAGCAATTACATTACTGCTCTTTTATTTATTTTCTTTATTCCACCTTTTTTTGGCATTGCTTCTGCCCCTAGTGCTTTTGACATATGGACACTACTCCAACTCTGACACGTCCGTACTGATCCTGTGCAATGCTTGCATTAATGCTAGTGTTTAGAGTTTTGGGAAGTGGACACACAGTAAACTCACAAGTCCAAAAGTCATAGTGAAGTTTATTATTTCAAACACCTCACCTATGCGCTGGTGGTCTCAGGTTAGGTGGTTTGTTTGACGCCTCAATCATGGGGCCTTCGTCAGGTACTAATATTGTAGTTGAAATGATGGTGTCTCAGAGGCACTAGGTAGAGAGTGAATGTCTGTCGTGTTTGATCTCTTCATTCAGAACCTGTGCCAAACTACTGTGTTTCAGACAAGCATGGCTTTGGCTTTGTGGATGAAAATTCCTCTGAAACGTTTCAGAAATATCCCTGAAATGTTTAAAAAGTGCCTATGCAAAGTTTCAAAAATGCTCCACATATCTGCAATGTGGAGGGATAAAGTGTTTTTTTCATCTGTTAAATGTGTTGCATTAATGAGCATGGATGTCATTAAATAGTGTGATGCCTGAATGTTTTTATTTCATTCTGTGTGCTTTCCTTATGCCGTGTGATAAAGTACTCCACAAATCCCAAAATTGCCTACCACTGATGTGCAGGTACTAATCTTTAAATAAAGACCTGTAGAATTATTATTCAGCCAGCTGTGACACACGAGACTTTGGTCTACAGGACACAAAAACAGAACAAGATAACAACAGGAAGAAAAGGCTTCCGTTGGCAGGTGCTATGGGCAGGTGGATGCTCAGTGATTAAAGAAATGATACAGCAACGAGGCATGGAACCCGACCATAGAATTAGGATAGGGTGTGAACATTCCAATTCCCAGAATGCTTTGTTCCCTGTGAATCAGGAAGAGGAAGTGAACAATCTAGGCTTTTGATATTTGATCACATACAATAAGTGTCCTGGGGTACCTCTTTAGAGATACAATGTAAGCCTGTAGTTAGCTGCTGTAAGTGTTGGTTCTGGTCAAGCATAAATACCATCTGGTCTGACCAATTCATAAATACAGTGGGTGTTGGAGTCGGCTTGGTGTAGCTTCTGCACTGGATATCTGTCAGTAATCTATGTCAGAACGGAAAAAGCACACATAGACTGTAATTAGTCTGACATCAGGCCGTTGTTATGAGTGTAACACATAACGAGGAACGAGTAACGAGTGCACCAGCGGAGTTGCATGCAGAGTGGAAATGAAAATGGATTCCATCCCACCGTGAAGGCGGTGGACGTTAAATCAGAGCGGGGTGCCAGGGTGAAGCGGCGAGGCTGCTGGTCAAGAGGCCGTCGGAGTCGCCGTGAGGCAATTAGGTCTGTGGAGCTCCGGTTGGGGGCCTTTGTGGAGCAGCACTTAGAGGAAACGCAGGCGGCGAGCAGCGCAGGCCGAGAACCCGCCCCCTCGATGAATCGGTGCTGTCACCCCCCACCCCGCTGTGAGAGGCCGTTATACCCCCTGGAATGGAAGAGCCTTTCAGGTTGCTCACTGGAAATGGCAACAAACGCCTCGCCGTTCGCCTCATAGATGCCGGACTGGCGAGTCCAGTGCAGTGCAGGGCGTGTTTAGGCTTGACAGCACACAGAGGAGAAGCGTGAATAGGTTGGGAGCTGAGAGCTGAAAGAAAGAAAGACAGAAAGAAAGAAAGCAAATGCAGGTTTGATGTGGGGAAGAAAGAGGTTTTGAAGAGCAGAAAAGGCTTCCACGGTGACTAGCCTACAACGGGTGGAATTTGTACAATCAAAGCCTTGCGTAAAGAACAAAAAAGCTTGTGTAGAAAATGAATTGAATCCAATATGCAGAAAAGAGTGTGAGAGGTTATTAGATATCATTTACTCAAGTAGTGTACTTACCAGTCCCACTGCCTTAGCGGGTCCAAGGGGCTGAAGCAGAATGTGGAGGACTGAGATTTCTCCCAGGTTATTGGGTCATACCTTACACTTTATTGGATAAAAAGGGGCCTCAGGTTCTCAGAGGCCAGAAATAGATGCCTGCCCGTCTCTGTGGTTACTTGGGCAAACGACGGGCACATTCTGAGGGCTCAAGTGTGCATTAGGAGCCATCTCGATTGCTGCGTTAATGGTCCTGATGTTGGCACATTAGGTGGGCTTTTTCCCCATCCATTAGTTCCTTCATACCCCTGACGCTTGACATCTCTTAGGAGCTAATGCAGCACCACCCCATCCCACATACCCCTGTTGAAGAGGTACACTTCACCTATCTGCTGAAGCACCCCCTGACTCCCCCAAGGGGGCAAATCACAGGGGCTATTATAAGATTCTTAGCTCTGATGGCAAGTGTCAGTGGACCGGATCTGGTGATGATGTGGCTCATCTGCGCTACACCAGGGTCAGAGGCTGATCCAGAGGCACCTACAGTCTGGGAATTGATCTCTATTTCTCTAAGCTTTGGAAGATGAGGAGCCTGCCGTAGGCTGTAGGAGCCGTAGGCTTGAGGTGCGCTGTGGGATTTCATACAACACTCAAGTGTTCAGCTGTGCCATTTATAACTGGTGTGAAATACTGAAGTAAATAATAGTCTGACTGTGTTTGATGACTGTGTTACCTACTCTTTTGTACCAAAGCATATTCAAGTAAAATGGTAAAATGGAAAGGGAACAACATGATAGTTCAACTATCAGAAGTGATTTAAGAAAAATGTGTCTACGGGCGTAAAATGGTCTCAAAATGAGAAAACTATTTAAGAAATCTGAGAAACACTTGTACCTACACAGGCCAGGCAAATGTACAGCCAAGATGCACCGTATCAGTCTGGAAAAATACAGATCAGGTTGAATTATGTAATAACTCTTTATGTTGCCAGGTACTCACAAAGATTTTTTTGCAACAAACTGCCTGTCAGACAGACATAAAACGTTAAGGCGTTCATGGTTGCACTTCTAATGCATCTTATTTAACGTCCAATTTCAAAAGTATCATGTAATGTCCTGGTGTCAGGCGAGAAGAACTGACAGTTCACTTCTTTTACGCCCAAATGAACAAAAAATACGATTTTCAGTGTCCAGTGCTGGTGTGTTTTGTCTGTGAGAGGTATCATGCAGGTCAAGCATATCAGGGCGACCTACCTTTGTTCGAAGGACATTTCACAAAATGATAGCATGAGATCTGTCATTACCATGGTAAATACCAGCTGGATAGCAATCAGGCTACAGAGGGGGATGGATGAGGGGGATGGATGAAGTTAAAGTGCTAAAAGTGTTACATATATAAAGTACATACAGTTGTTACAAAAAGAACTCCCACATGACATAGTTATAGGCCACGATTCGTTAAGTTACTGAGAACTTTCACTGGACTGGACTTTATGAAGGCAGAAAGACACCAGGTGAGAGTGCCAGCCCAGCTGTAGGCTTTGCTGTTGCCATTGAAAGCCAATCACAGATACCTATTTCTGTGCACATAGATGAATTTGTTCACCTTCAATTAAATTAAATTAAATTCAATTCAATTCAATTCAATTCAATTCAATTCAGTTCAATTCATCACTATAGCTTCAAATGGAAAGGCTGTCATGTCAAATCACAATTACATAACGGAGACGCCACAGTACATATCAACAAAACTGACGTGTAAACAGAACATGAAGTCTGTAGCAGTCAAATACTGGACCTACTTGTATATATAGGGCAATTTGTGTCATGTCTGCTGTTGTTGTCTAAATATCTTATCTGCAGTCTTTTCTCTTTCTCATCTCTCGTCTCTTCTCTCTATCACTGGGAGATATCAGCTGTGATGGTTTGTACCCGTACTCTTGGCACTCTATAAAACAGAAACAATCCAGTTAAACAGCAACAAGGGCCATTTGGGTTGGACCTCTAGGGTGAAAGGTCATGACCTGTGCTTGACCCTCAGTTCCACATGATTGTAATCCAATGAGCTCCTACCCGTGAAGGCAATAAGACAGCACCTTGTGAATGAACCTGGGGTCAAATTGATTATTTTTGAATATTTATTAGGAATTTATATGGAATTTATATTTATAAGTGCAATGGGAATAGAATAATAATCCACCTTACCCAGTAATGGCTGCCAGGTCTGTGACTCAGGCTCAGTTGGATATACTTTCTACTGTTGCTTTACCTCAGCAGTGAGATTAAACGTGAGCCTCTCTGATGGCTCTTCGAAATGAGTAAAGTTACTGCGACATTTTAAGTCCTGACATTGTCATCAGAGAGGTGAGATACAAAATGCATCTCGTGACGACCTCCTGGAGAGCCTGATGAAAGCTCAGGTTGGAGAGATGGCATGTCCCTTTTGGTAACTCTCATTGCTCTGACAGCATCTGACCCTGAGTCTGAGTGTGTGTATATATGTTTGTGTGTATGTAGGAGATGGGGAGGGGAGGATAGGACACTCAGACAGTCAGGTCACACTGGTCACAAGGTTGGACGCGTTAAAGAGTGAGTATGTCACAATCTGGGCAGACCACCCCGGACAACAGCTGATTGTGGCATGACTCTGGTTCTGCCAAAGTCTGAGAGTCCTGTACCATACCAGGCCTGTGCCGGATCTACGCCAGATCAGGGTCTGGTCCACGCCTAACTGAGGCCAGTCATGCCGGGTCTGGGCCCGGCGGTGCAGCTCTGTGGGCCCGGCAGACTCCCTGAAGGGTCTGAAGGAATCTGGCTGATGACTGGAATGGAGGCTGATGACTGGAATGGAGGCTGTTCCGTTAGCATAACAAAGCCCCTGGAGCTTGTGAACTTGGGGAACCTCTTGACCCTGCCGTCCTGCTTGTGAATGGGCCCTGGTCTCACCCACACAGACTCCCCCAGTACCCCCAACCCCATCCCCACCCCCTCGGTTCGTGGCTAAATTACTAAGCATGGTAATTTAATATAGTTTTCAGGGTGCCTCATGTCTCATTGGATGAATATTCTAAAGAGTCTCTCTCTGTCTTTCTTTCACTCTTTCTCTCACTACCGCCTTCTCTCTTGTCTTTCTTGCTGTGACCCCACCAGGAGAACAGGGTGTCTTTCACCAGTGGGGAGACAGGCAGCTGCAGTCTAGAGAGAGAGAGAACGGGGTGATGGATGTGAGAGGAAAGGAGAGGAGAGAGGAGAGAAAGGGAGTGGAGAGGGGGAGAGAATTAATAAAAAAGAGAGAAAGGGGTGAGGAGTGGAGAGAAGATAATAGAAGAGAAGAGGAAGGGAGCGACAAAGAGATGATGAGAAAAGTTGCGGAAAAGGAGGGAGATGGGAGGGGGAAGTGAAGACCTGAAAGGAGAGGAGAGGACAGGTGAAGAGAGGGGGCCACCACTTAGAGACGTCTGACGTTTTCTGTGACACCCAGAAGTGGATCAGCAAGGTCCAGTGTGTAAATGTGAAACACTATAAAGGTCCAGTGTGTAAATGTGAAACTCTATAAAGGTCCAGTGTGTAAATGTGAAACTCTATAAAGGTCCGGTGTGTAAATGTGAAACACTATAAAGGTCCAGTGTGTAAATGTGAAACTCTATAAAGGTCCGGTGTGTAAATGTGAAACTCTATAAAGGTCCGGTGTGTAAATGTGAAACACAATAATGTAAAACACAAAAGGGGAGAGTAAAATGACAACCTGAGAGGAGGGAGAAAAGAGGAGAGGACAGAAGAGAAGAGGGGAGGAGAGGAGCGAGGGCTCAGGATGTGAACATGAATGTGTAAATCTTTTTACATCTCTTCTCAATCTCTTTGGATGTCTGACATCTCCTGTGATACTCATAAGTGTACCAGCAAGGTCCAGTGTCTTAAGGACTGTAAACACTTTAAAGACCAGCCTTGAGTTCTGGAGGATCACTCTGTGCTCAAAGACATTCCACCCAATCAAGAGCACTTGGAATGAACACCAGCAACACAGACAGGTATTTTTTCCCCACTGTCTTTATTTAAAACATTCAAGTCAACTATTGTATCCTCAGTACTATTTGCTTACACTTTCTTACACAGGCACTGACTCACGGTGTGTGTGTATTGATTCAGTAGGTGCTGGTGTGTGTGTGTGTGTGTGTGTGTGTGTGTGTGTGTGTGTGTGTGTGTGTGATTCAGTAAGTGCCGGAGTGTGTGTTTGTTGATTCAGTAGGTGCTGGTGTGTGTGTGTGTGTGTGCGTGTGTGTGTTGACTCAGTAGATGCTGGTGTGTGTGTGTGTGTGTGTGTTTTGATTCAGTAGATGCTGATGTGTGTGTTGGAGTTGCGTTTGATCAGAGCCAGCTATGTGCGTGTTCTTAGCGGGTGATGGTCATATGTACATTAACTGAGTCAGTGGTGGGAGAAATAGAGGAAGTGGCAGCTGCACTGTGTTGTGTTGTGAAGTGTTGCGTTGCGTTGCGATGTGTTGCGTTGTGATGTGTTGCGTTGTAATGTGTTGTTTTGTGCAGATCTGGTCCAGATTTGGCTGCTCTCTGGGACTACTGTATGGGCTGCTTTACTGCTGTTTGGAGCCGTCTGGCAGGTCTGCACCAGATCCTGGTCAGAAATGTTCCAAAGTTCCTAGACATCTGGATGCCTTCCGTTCTGTGACTGTTCAACGGTTCAGGCAGAATGGGGTTGCTTGCATTGCCTGCTGTGCCAGTGAGTGATGGTGTATGGTCTTCCATTGAGTGACTGCAGGATTCTTCTCCATTACATAACGTGTAAGTGTAACTGACACCAGTGAAGTACTTTTCTCAATCTCTGCACTGGATATGGACATAACCAGCAATATGGAAATCTAGACATTAACCCTCAGTGAGTGGGTTTTCAACATTACATTAAACGAATGCATTCATTAACAATGGTGGATAAAAAAAAATCTGACAATTCGATGTGTCTGAAACCATCACAGATATTATATGAAATGTTCATTTTAGAACATTCTGAATATTGTGTGCAGGTGGACCCTTAAGAGTCCTGAGCAACCTCGTCAGAGTTCGGAGACGGAATCCCACTAAAGAGCTACAATCCAGGTCGGAATTCTGACTTCTGAGTTGCCGAGGTACCAGCCATCCTGATTCTACTAATCAGCATCCTTCTGGAGGTACCAGAGGAGTCAGCTGGCCCTGCTTAGTTCACTGCATATTGTACCATAAGCTCACTGTACACTGGACTTCATCCTGTTTGAATCAAGTGGAAAAAACACACTTATCATGCAACATGAATGCTACTATATTTGGATTATATAAATGAGACAGACAGGTGTTTTTGTAGAAGTCGTTATATTTATTCCCAGATTGAAACACAGCAGTCACAGATTGTTTCTAGATTTTTACAGCCACAAAGCATGTTTGATAAAAAACATTGCGTTCAAGACATTTTAAAGACTTTACATAAAACACAGTGAGCCTCGTGCCCCTCAAGTTAAACGTCCTTGTGTCTCAGGGACGCCATGCTGGGATGATTACGGTCACATGACTCACAGTCTTTTTTTGCACACGCCACCTTCCGTGTGACTCCCACTGCAGAACAAAGAAAGGAAGAAAGGAAGACAGAATGAAAAAATGTAATAAAGACTTATTTTCTGTATTCCACAAGAACCTGAATGTTTCACATGCACACTAATGTACACAGCTAGGCAGACATTAAGATATTCAAACTGTCTTTATGATGGTACCATGACACTTTTATGATAATATTTAACTCATATTTACACATGGTCAACAGACATTATTGTGTGGATGTGTGTGTGTGTTCCTGTTTGTGTGTTTCTCTCTATGTGTGTTTAATCAAAATATTACCTCTGACATGTTATTACCAGCTATTTTGATTATTATGAGTTATTTCTCCAATTCTGTTTTTTTATTGTAAAGATTTCATTGCATATGTCCCTCTGGCCATTGGTTTGTCTTTCAGGAAGGTTCCCTTCATACCTCTCTTTAAACATCTCCCTGTCCTCTCTCCTCTTCGGCTCTCCAGTCCCCTGCAGGCATCCTTGTCCTGGAAAACACAGAAAGGATGTCAGTGCTGTTAGATACATGTCTGATGGGGATGTGCTTTATTTTAAACTATACTCGTCTGGAAGGAATATATGAGCACATACACATGCACAATATATGCACACACACACACACACACACACACACACACACACACACACACACACACACACACACACACACACACACACACACACACACACACACACACACACACACACACACACACACACACACACAGACATCAATAGGATATCAAATTAGGCCAGAAAACAGCCAGGAAGAGAGAGAGCAAACACGCAGACACACACACACACACACACACACACACACACACACACACACACACACACACACACACACACACACACACACACACACACACACACACACACACACACACACACACACACACACACACACGCACACACACGCACGCACACGCACACACACGCACACACACACAGATCATACAGACAACTGATCTCGTCTGTACTAGGTTTTGACCACGTTGACATGTCAGAGACACAACCAGAAAGTACAAACACTGTGGTTAGCATGGCTGTGAAGCAGAAACTCATAACAGCCCTAATAGCCACATAACTGGCAGAAGCTGAGAGTCTCATAACTTATAAGAGTCTACCTCTCTGTGTTTATAGTGACTGAGTTGCACTTGTTCCATTTGATCCATATTCACTGCATTCACTGCCCTTATAGACTCGTGAGCCTACTCTGATCTCAACACCTGCCGTGACATGTCAGTAATTAGAAGCATACAATAGGAAATACTGCAAGCACTAGCGTATAGAAACATGTGCTAGCATTTGGAGTAATATTCACACTAGCAAAGGCCAGCTGGCCCTCTATCCTGATAAAGTCATATGAGTGAAGAAATGTGTAGGACATTGGTAATGTCAAGGTAACTCATAGCGTCACGCAGGCTGATACACAAATACACATCCACGTTCTCTCTGAACTTTAAGTCACTTCCTGGCGGCAGCTGAGGCTTGATGACACTATTCAGGTCTGGATCCATTTAGATGGAAAGCCTCTCATGTGACTGAGTGGGTATCGACGAGCCCCATCACTCCCAATATCTTTAAAGATGAATAGGAATGAATACTAACAGGATTTTATTTCTTCATTGATCCACACACTGCCTGCACAGACCTCAGAAATAATCTGCTTTTGGTTCGGTGTAATCAGGGTGCATAATTACTGTGTGAAGATGTCTCCTAATTTTGGGTGAACCGCTCTCAGGGTGCCACTTCACTTCCGCCTTGTCCTATAATTGAACCAGTCTGATGTTTAAGGTCAGGAAGCTCTGACAAAACAGTCTGATCCAAACAGAATGACAGCTAAGTCTTCTAACCACACGGTTCTGCCTGCATTGACTTATCCTACCATCTGTTTTGCTTAAGGATGAATTATAAATATAAAAAAAATTGATTAATTGATTAATCATATATTTGATCGAATATATATGCTGTATGTTGCTTACCTTAAACCTACAATTCCATATGCACATGGCAAGGCAGAATCCCAATACCACGTCCAGCAAACAATTTTCAAAGTAAGAAGAAAAAACAAGCTTCAGAAAAATAATAAAAATATATGTTTGATTTTTCACTACAACATTTTTGGATTAAATGTATATTTTTAAGTATGTGAAATTCATAAGTAATTGTCTGGGCCTTTTGTTAGACATTCAGGCTTCTCTCTGCAAAGCCAATTTGATGTATCAATTATTCTCATGCTAATCACGGTACAGTTTCCCAAGGTTAGCAACGCAGATGGCAACGCGCACTCCTTCTTTCTGTTTTTCTTTCTTATTTCATTCTGCTTTTCCCCCCTTCTGAAACCCTGTCAACGTCTCACACAAAGCCAGTAAGAATAGACCAACAATATTTGCATACTTTTGTCTGCTTTAATTCAGCATATCCTATACAGCCCAGACACAGGGTAACTCCCCCCAACACACACACACACACACACACCCACACCCCCTCACACACACACACACACACACACACACACACCCCCTCACACCCCCTCACACACACACACACACACACACACACACACACACACACACACACACACACACACACACACACACACACACAGAAAGCTGTGTTCCCTGACTCAGTGCCTTTCTTTCCTCCATTCTCTCACTGCCACATGCGTCTCTTCTTGTCCTCCGTCTCTCCCACCATCAGTACACAGGGCGTCCGCTCCATAAGCTCCTGACAGCGGCACTGATATCATTATTTTGTTTTTGTGCTTTTATTTGTACATCACATTTGTATTGAATTGTAGGTGCTGTGACGAACAAAATGGCCACAGACGATGCTGAGTGTCCAAAAGAATAAACAGTGAGCACTTGGGTCCTCTTTGCCATCACATCAGGGATTTATCTGATACTATTTCATTGATGACGTACCCGGCTTTTCCCCCACTGTTGCCCATAAGTAGACAGTTTATCCATCTATCTCCATATTGATGGTTTCATATTTAGTATATCCACAATTCATGATGGTTACCACCTACCACCACCACACACACACATACAAATGAACTCTGATGTGCAAATTCACACACACATCATCAGAACAAACTGGACCTGGTTCCGATTCAATGGCCAGAATAACAACTGTTCCAACAGCAATGAAAACACTAACAACATGCTCTAACATTAATCTAGTGCCAAGTAATGACAAAACCAGGTAATGACTTGTAAGTGTAGCCGATAAAGCCAGAATCAATATGTTTGCAAAACAATCTCCATAGCTGTGATCTTTAAAACCCCTTCCTGGAAGATGCATTTTATGTGATCCCATTCCTGTCCATGCATTGACAGTGTACTGCATTTGCTAACCCACACCACTGACCTCCCTGCTCCCTGCCTACAGAGGAGCAGCAGCAGCACCAGACCACCACTGCACTGCAACAACCTCATCTGTGCACAGGCACCAGAAAATGTGTGTACCCCTCTCTCCCACACACACACACACTTACATACACACACACTACCTGTGAGATAAGTATCCCGCCCATGTGAGCCATATGCAGAGTCACTTCTCTACACTGCACTGCAGGTCACCTGAACTTCCAGCAGGCTCCATACAAACTTCTGCCAAGCCTGGATAGACTCATTAGGGCGTATTCTTCGGCTCAAATGAAGCTCTGAGGAGCTCCAACAATGGCGCTAATCACAGGCCTTCCTACACCCGAGGCGAGAGATTTTCTCCCTTCTCTCTTTTTTCTTTTTTCTCTTTTCTTTCCTTGTCAGCGCAGTGTCCTGATTTAAAGACAGCACTGGCCTCTGGATGACATGTTTCCACCCTGATCGCTCCACCCTCTTCATTCATCTACTTCAGGCGATTGCCAAACAATGGCTACCCAGGGCATGGGTGCATTTCATGCACACATAATTGTATGGTCGTCCGTACAATCAGTTTAGAGAAACAGTTATGGACACACACACTACTGAATGAGAATACTAAGCATTTGCCATCTATGTGCAGCTCATTAAATGTCTCTGAATGTCTGCACTGGATGCACAGTTCCATCAACATGATTTGGTTTCATTATATCATGCTCTTCGGCTAGCTCCGGTCGCTAGCTAACACTGCGAAAATTCCTGAAAACAGGAAGCCTCTGCACAGCCATTCTTTGCTCATCATCAATAGGGGAAAGAGAGACTAGCATGCACTGGTCCGGTTTCTAACACTGCTGAGCTAGCTCAAATCCTCCAGTCTTTTTAATGGAAAATATCAAGATGAAAGCCTTCATTTCACAGTTTATTTAAAAATAACACCTAATTACCCCAGCACACCACCCTTATGTTGGAGGCAGGGCTAGGAAGCAAGATGCGGGCAGTGTAGGCAGAGGGGGTGGGGGGTAAAAATCACCAGCAAGCGTCTGCTAACGCTACACGGGGCCAACAATAGAAGTGGGCTGGCCCTGGCACAGCGAGCGTACTCTGCGCGCGGTCCCCGTGGCGACTGATTGCTGAGTGGCTCAGCCATAGCCCATCACAGCGAGCCGGCAGCGGGAAGAACACGAACAGAGCGCTCTGATTGGTTCCTACAGAGGGCTGGCGACACACACTGCCCCCCCGCCCCCCAACCATCCCTTGAAAATTAAAGAGCCTCACAGAGACTTGGGGAGGGGGGGAGGAGATCTAATAGAAAAGGCAACATGTAAATCAGACAGGAAGATCACATGGCTACCATGCTGTGGGTGCCATGGTGATAATTTTTTTTCACTTCCCTGGGTGTTTCAAGGACCCTCTGCACCCTGTGAGGCGGAGCGTGGATTCTCCAGAACATTCATTACATTTTATTATTCCAGAACGGAATACTGTTCTGGAATAATGTTGGTAGGAAATGATAAGGTTTAAAGGGGGAAAGCACATCTTCATTTTATGACTGATTACATCATTATGATTGAAAGTCATTTTTACACGCTGACATTGTTCAGTTGTAAAAGCTTTTTACATTTGATCTTAAGTCTGTAGCCAGTGAAATGCATGCATCTATGCTCATGTGTGTGCACGCACACCGCAGTTCATGGTAGAACGGTAGGCAAATAATATGATAAATGCAACTGACTGACATCTAAAACAGTCTGTTTTACCTTCGAGTCAACACTGTAGCACAGCACAGCCGTCTTCTTAGGATCAGCGGAACAAATCTGCTCTCTCCTAAGGACTGGCCCTAGGGTTAGGGTTTGGTAGCTTCACCTTTGAGTCAAGGTAAGCAGGCAAGCTCGATGACCTCAAACTCTCCTCTCCTCTCCAATCTCCAGGCAGACAGAGGGACAGACAGGCGCAAAGATTCATAGTCATAAGAAACAGTCTGATCCGATTTCATTCTACAATGGCTACAGATGTATTCTAAATTCCTCTGTGGTCTTGATGCATGTGTCATGCTGTGGAGGTAAAAGAACTCGCTATGTTCGCTCGCGTGCCCTGGCAGGTACTCGCTTCTTCTTGAACATGCAGTGTTTTGCTACATGCCCTGCAGCCTTCTCATATTACTGCTTTCTCTACGACTAGGACTGAGACAAAAGAGGCTTGGGGCTGATCGTGTGAAGCTCGATCAGAAGTTTAGGGGGTGCGCAGAGCCACTGGGACCTACAGGGGTCTGTAAGCATAGGACCGGTGGATAACTCTTGGAGATGTCTGAGTAAGTTACCAGAAATATCAGGACTCTTAGAGGAGGAAGCTAAAAGAAGGACTGAGAGTTTCAGAGTTTCTTACTGTAAGCATTGTCTCGGGTCATTTACTAAACTGAATCCTCACCCCACCGCCCATTCTCCTAAAGCAACCACAAAGACCCATAGACAGGCAAAATCTGGATGGATTTGGGTTTCCAAACTTGCAATTTACACACACTATTCTCCAGGTTCAGCTCACACATGGGATACTAAGAATACTCTAAACATAAAAAAGAACAAATAATTCTCGGTGATAGCACTCGAGCATAAAGAGCAAAAGCCTCCCGTACAGATTGTGTCTCACTGTCCAGATGAAGTCCATGCAGTGCAAGCATAGACAACCTGTTCTGTTCTTACATGCACTCATCATTCGTTCACACTCTTCACCTCTCTTTCCCAGTATTCAGCACACTGATAATGTGTCTTACACTTGAGACGAGCGAGATGTGGTTACGGTATAATAAGTTCCATTTTCCTTAATTTTGCTCCTTTTCCCAGCCGCTTTTGAATACCACAGGAGACACAGTTTCACACCGATTCCCATGGTTACCACGTCTAAGTGGAGGGGCTAACTACAGAGAAACTTTGAATAGATAGAATAGAATAGATAATTTACTGATAATAGCAAGTGCTTTTAAATGCCATTTTCATCATCCCACCGGATGATGAAGATGGCGGCCTCAGACTGAACAAAACAGGTCAGTCAGTCACCAGGCCACTTTAACACACCCTGTATCCTGCTTGTTGTCCAAAACACAATACAATACCAATGGTGTGTTATGTGTCCATAACACAACACATTCTTGCATGCAGCTGTCATTCTACGAGGTAGTGGACAAACCAACAGGGTTCATATGGAGATGTTCAATCTCTGTAGACCAGGACAGCTTCAGAGTCTGACAACTGCTACATGCTTTAGTGTGTATACATGTCAAATCTGATTCAAATGAGTGAGTCTCTAAGAGATGAATCGCCTTGAAAAATACAATAAAAACTCACTCAGTGGGGTCTATAAGAGTTCTAAGTGAAACCTTTTTAGAAAGGTTTTAGAGGTTTTAGAGGTTTTAAAAAACCTATATGGTTCCTTATTGGAATAAACTCAATGGCTCAACGGATAGTGTCTCTCCAATGAAAGAGTGAGATTTCTACTGTACATAAAGCCTGAAGACTCAGAGACTTGACAGCTGTGCTCTTAAAGGCAGCAGACTGAATGCGAGGAAGATCACAGACCTAGGAGATTAAGATTTCTGCCACAGCATTCAG